>NW_012154107.1:335587-383780 GCF_000956105.1 Propithecus coquereli
GAACTCCTGAGCTCAAACAATCCGCCCGCCTCGGCCTCCCAGAGTGTTGATTTGTCTTTTTAATTAAAAAAAACATACATGGATGCCACTTCTAATTGCTTTAAACCATGGTTGCTTTCTTAAAAGAGAGAACAAAAGTGGATATGTTATTTCCCTGGGTAAAAAAGATCTTTGTAGGAACAGGACAGCAGCCCAGCCCCATGTTTAATTGGGACCAACACTGTCAGGGAAACTTCTTCCTGAAAGCCCAGGATGCTTTGAGGGAAGGGGCTGGAGTCAGGAGAGTAGTGCCCAGATAACCAGATTTCAACTCAAGTGCGTTTCAGGATTCTGTGGGTTTTCTAGCATTTTTTGAAAGCTAACACTAGCATAAGTTGCAGATTTTTTTTTAGACTGATGTTAATTTATTTTGTAGGGGAAAGACATTAACAAATGGTGTCAGAAGATTTTTGTCTTTTTGTTAACTCTTAGTATATCAATAAATTTTTCAAAAAACTTTTTGGCCTGGTGTACATGGTGAGGAATGACTGGAGACGCAATAGACTACGTACGTTCCCTCGAGGCAGAATATTTCCCTGGGCGTGGGCTGGGTCATTGTGGCATGGAAAAGTCACAGACTTTGGGAAGCGCTTGGCCACCTTGATAGGGTGCAGAAAAAGATGGTTTTCTAAGCGGGGCTTGGGGCTTTATTTTCGGAGGGAGTCCCTACACCAGTGGTTCACAGCTGAGGACAGTGGCATACCAGGGGACACTCAGCAGTGTCTGGAGATAACTTTGGTTGTCACACCAGGGGGTGGCTGACGTTGGCATCCAGTGGCAGAAACCAGGGGTGCTGCTAAACTTCCTGCAACGCACAGAACGGTCCCCCCAACAGGAAAGGATGTCAGTAGAGCTAAGTTTGAGAAACGCTGGTTTAGTGGGGAGGGTGAGGAGGGCTGTGACTGGCATCCAGCGGGTAGAGACCACTCGCTGTGAGACATCGCACTTCCAGAAGCATAGAGTAAAGGGGAACCAAAATTCCGCCCTCCACCCCCTGCACCTCCCAGCCCCGGGGTCCCCCCTCTTCCCCAAGCCACACCCACAGTACCCAAAGATACTGTGTTGGAAAGCTACTCTACTTGAATCTACTACATGTGGTAGCACTTTAACAGGACACAGCTGTAAAATTCCTGGGGCGTTGCTATGAAGCGCAAGCAGCTTTGAGTGAGCCGCTCTGCTGCTCCTAACCCATGGCTCCTAATAAAGAGATGATTTGTTTATTATATAACCTTCCCTGGTCCTCTAAGGTCTGCACTACCCTCGGCATGAATTTATTCATAAATCTCAGCCTCCAGGGAGTATGGAGCTTCCTTTGAAGTAAAGAGAGAAGGTGGGCCTAGATGTCGGGGCACTGGTCGTAGGCTAGTTGGGGCGAAGGCCTGAGTGCTTTAGTTGAGGACCAAGTTCCCACTACAAGTAGAAATGCACCCCAGCTCACCTGGCTCCAGAAAGGCTTGAGAATTAGATTCTTGCAGAGAAGGCTGCTGGTGGGGTTTCTGTGCTTGTGGCTTCCTGGAGGCTCTGGGTGTTTTGTTTTGGAGAAGGTGGGCAGGGGCCACCCCAGCGGTCCTGTCCTCTGGCCTTTGAGAGCAGCAGAAGGGGGCTGGGGACCGTCGGGAAGGAGCTCAGCCCTGATGGAGAGCCAGGCTTTCGTG
This sequence comes from Propithecus coquereli, assembly GCF_000956105.1. NCBI lineage: Eukaryota > Metazoa > Chordata > Mammalia > Primates > Indriidae > Propithecus > Propithecus coquereli. The sequence continues at coordinate 337,282 of NW_012154107.1, forward strand.
AGACCCCATTTCTACAGGGACTCGCCAGACGGGTGCCGGGCCCTGGCCCACGCCGGCTTTTGTTAGTTTCTGCGCTGCTGATCTGATCGCCTAATCCAGCGCCTTCCCAGAAGAATGGGCCGGGCTGCAAGGGGCCGATCTGGCCCAAGGGTCCGCTCCGCGCTGCCGCGACCAGCCCGAGGGCGCCTGGCGCGGTCGGTGCAGCGTGGCTCAGAGCGCGGGGATCCGGGCGGCTGGACACCTCGGTCCTCCCCTCCGCCCCCGTGGCTCGAGGACAGGTCGCAGCGAGGACGCAGAGGGAGCGCCCATGGAGCGGGGCGCCCAGCGGTGCCTTTGGGTGCGGGCAGATGGGGATTTCTCTACTCGGATGCGGAACCGAGAGGCACCCGCCTCCACGGTGGGCGGGGTGGGCGCGGAGACAGGGGCTAAGGCCGCCGCCTGCAGAGGGCGCGCGCGTCCCGCGAAGCCCCGGCCGCCGGCGCTTTGGACGTGCGGGGGAAACTCGCCACCCGCGCTTGCGGGCTGCTCCGGAACGCAGTCGCGCGACCCGCACCCGCGCCGCTGCGGCCCCCCGCGGCCTCAGTCTCCGCGGTCTCCGTGGGAAAGCCCCAGCCCAGGCACAGCCTCTCTGGCGGCGTTCGTCCGGAGGCTGCTGGCGGCCACATGCCGCTAAGGACGGCGGAGCCCTGCAGGGCCCCGGGCCGCGGTATCTCGGACTCCTGCCAGGCTCGAAGCACCTCTGAGCCTGGAGGACTTTTTGGTGAGAAGAGGAAACCAGAGCATGAGCCCCAAAGGGACAGATAATGGTTGCTATCGGACACTGTAAGAAAAGCATAAATATTCCAGTTAGACCAACGTTGTTGGGCCAGGCTCCGCGCTGGCGACTGCCACAGGAGACTGCCCTGTCCTTGGGACGCAGGCGAACCGGCCCGGGCCAGAGGCGGCGCCGCGGCCGGGCCGGGGCCTCTACACCTGGTCTCTGCAGGTGTGGCGGATTCCTGGAGAATCTGCCCAGAGAACGGAAACCCGCTGAAAAAGCTCAAAGCCCAGGTTGGCAGCTGCCAGCAAACTGGGAAAAGGGACAGGGTCGGCGTCCTCCCACCTCCCTAAGCATGAGCCTATTCCGCTGCCCCAAACACCCAGGAGTGGACGGGGACGGAGCCCCGTCCGGGAGGCAGGGCCTTGGCTGCGGGCTGGCGTCCGGCCGCGCCCGTCGCTGAGCCACCCTTCCCACCTTGGAGCCCTGACGTCCTGCGCCCGCCGGCCCAGCACACAGCCAGCCCACCCCGGCTTAGGGCACGGCTTAGGGCGGCCTCAGAAGCAGACTTTGGATCCCTGGCGGCCAGCGGCCCCACTCAGCGCGAGGCGCAGGTCGCTGACGTCGGAAGGGCACTCAGTGCTCTGCGACTGGCTACCCCGAGCCCGGGTGCTCCCGCGCAGGGCACAGAGCTGGGCAAGAAGGTGGGGAGAGCTCCGCCAAGGGCCTAGCCACCGACCCCTCAGCCAGAGATGCGCGGGCGCCGTGTGCCCACGCCCCTCCGGGAGGGCTCTGTGGGCGCGCCTGGATTGCTGCTTGTGGGCAGGGCGACGTCCGCGGGGGGCGGGGGGCTTGGAAGTGGAATTGGGTTCAATGTGATGGACTCTTTGGGGACCCAGAGGGCGGCTTTCTCGTGCCGACTTCACGGCCACGCCCGCACTGCTGCGAAATCGGTGGTCAGGAAGGGCCGAGAACGGCCCCCATCCTCTCCCACCCCCACCTTCACCTTGCCCTGCTCTCCCCTCGACTGTCCGTTGCCCAGCTTGGGGCTTAGGTCCGCCAGGGGCAAGAGTCCGGGGGACTGGGGGGCGGGGATGCGCCGGGCTGCCGCGCGGCGGCTCCAGGTTCACTAATCACATCAGCGCGCTCTGCGCCGGCTCTGAGCAGGCAGTTGCCTAGCAATACCCGCGAATCCAATTCCTCAATCAATAGGCGCGAGGCTGTGCATTTCGGGGAGCGCTGGCGAGCTTGGGTGGGTCTGGGGGCCGGGTCCCTCGACAGCACTGGGGAGCAGACCGGGCAGGCCGGGGAGCGAGGCTGAGAGGCACCCGAGCCTCGGAGACCGGTGACGTCCGGCCTGAGGGTTGGGCGCGCGGGGGAAACCCCGCCAGAGGAAAGGGGAACCCCGATGTCACCCGCATCCTCTGGGGGTCCACGAATTCTGCCCACGTCCCGGAAAAGTGCAGGCTGTAAGTGGAGGAAAGCCACGGCCAAGCCCGAGTCACACCCCTCTCCCTCCCAAGCCCAGCCCTCTTCCAGCTAGGTGGGTCCCCCCCAGTTGGGGACCGGCCTTTGGCCTTCGCGGGAATCGTCCCGCGGAGGGGGCAAGGGTGCCGGGATGCGCCGGTAATGAGAGAGGAAAGATTGGTCCTGTCCTCCTGGGGCACCTCTTCCCTCAGCTCAGGGAACGAACCAAAAAAGTAAAACCGAGACATGTCTCTATTTACAAAGTATATATTTAAACACGTAAAAAGCGGTATTGGATACAGACATTCACGACCGCAGAGGATAGTACCGAAGCTTCACTCTTGAGCAGAGGCTGAGATCGATTCGAGATTTGTACAAATCTTAGACTTAAATAAATCCAACAGGCGCGCACACCACGCGGTTGCAGACTCCCAGCACACGGCCACGGGCCCCTGCCCACCCACCCCAGGTCAGCGTCGCAAGAGCTAGCGAGGGAGACACACACGCACGGCCACAGACAAATGGCAGGATGGAGGGGCACTGGGGACAGGACCAGGCTGGCCGGAGGAAGGTCGGAGAGAATGGGCGAAGGTGGCCCCAGGAAGGGAGGGGGGTGGGAGCGAAGGCAGGACCAGAGGGGAAGGCGGCAGCCAGGTGAAGACTTGTGTCCCTGAGTCACCGTCCACTCGGCAACTGACGCGTCCCTTCAATGAAGTTTCATCTGAAAATAGCGTCAACATTTAAATAGATACACTCGGTCAACGGCGCTTCTTTATACAAAGTCTAAAATACCAGTTTTACAAATCTGAGCAGATAAAAATCCCCATTCCAGGGGCTTCTCTTTATAGGCGCAATTTGATATTCAAAAACAAACAAAATCACGTAGTACACCGATTTCCTCTTTTTCTCTCTCTTTAAAGGCAAGAAAGTCTGGAGGAGAGGCTGAGAGGCTGGCGGTGGGAAGTCGGGAGTGCGAGGACAAGGCCGGGGCTCCCTCCCGTACCCCTCCGCTGCAAAGCTCCCCCGCCCGCCCCCCGCCTCGCTCGCCCGAGTCCGGCATCTGTGCTTGCTTCGGCGCGCAGGGCCCCCGAGGCCCTCCCTGAACGAGCAGTGGGAAGTTAGGTCTTCGCTGGCCCTTTAAGGGCGGGGAGGGCGGGGAGGCTGCTGGATCAGAGCTCGAAGGGACCGGGGTGGGGTGGAGGAGACCGATTTGTGCTTTTGAGTCAAAAGAGGGGCGCGCGTCCTGCGCCCTCGGAGCGCGGAGTGGCCCAGAGTCTGCCGGGGCGGGGGCGTCCCGGCCCCGCCGCCGCGCTCGGCCTCCCCCACCGCGGTAGTCTCCACGCCCAACTCCCGCTCCTCCCTCCCCCTTTGGCGGAGCTTGTCGAGTTCAAATAGAGAACACTGCGAATCGAAAAGGCCTATAAATTATAGTTTTTGCTTTTAAGAAGGGGAGGAGGAAAAAGCAAAAGTTCTTATGCGCATTCTTGGATGAAAACCCTGCCTCGCCCTCCTTCCCCTCGCCCCGCCGAGCGCCGGGGATGCGAGTCCTGCCGCGGCCCCGAGCGCCAGCCGGGTCCTCCGCCGCGCTCCGGCCCGGCCCGGCGAGGGCCTGGGTGCGAGGCCGCCGCTGCCAGCCGCGCCCGCCGCCCGCCGCGCCTCCCTCCGCGGTCCCGCAGGGTGGCCCGTCCGGCCGTGTCCGTGGGAGCGCCAGCGGCCCGCCCTCCCGGGGGAGGCTTGTCCAACTCTTCCTGGGAGGTGGGGGCCGCCGTCTCTTCTCCCGGCGAAGCTAGAGGACGCGAAAGGGAAAAGTCCACCCCAACACTTTCCTTGTACAACTGTCTCGCGCTCTGGGCACTGACACGCAATCCTCCCAATTTATCCTGGCATTTCGAGAATGTAAACAGATTCGCTGGCTTTTTCTTTCTGCGGAGTAAGGAAAGGAATTGAGGGAACGGGGAGATTTTATCCACATGACACACACACGAGCTGCGTGCAGAACACGCACACCCCTCCCTAAAGTGCATTTCCCGGTGTCGTCCTGGGGGTACCTGTTCCCACCCTCCCGCGCGCCAGCCAGCCAGCCGCTTTGTACCTTCAACGTCACACACGAAAAGGTTACCCAAGTTAATACTTTTTCCCCCTAATAGACTTCTTAATCTTAAAAAAAAAAAAAAATAGAAAAAAGAAAAACAGACTGACTCCACCCCCTTTTTTCTGATTGGGGAGCCAACCTTTTGTTGGCCTGGCTGGCCAATGGGAAGAGAGAAAAAATCTGGGCCCTGATTTGGTGCCAGGAATCTGGCACTGGGCTGCGGAGAGGGGAGGAGGGGCGAGGTGGGCAGGCTGCATCCCTCCAGACACCATCAGAAACCCAGGGCCCAGGCCCCCAACTTTCCTAGTGCCCTGGGGGGATGGGGGGGTCCTCCTGCCTCAGCTCAGCTGCCTGCCCCAACTAAAACACACTGTCTCTCTCTCCTCATTTAAATAAAACAACTTCAAGAGTTGAAATATATATATTTAGATATTTTTCTTAAATAACATATTTACATCTAATAGAAAATATAACTCTAGAGATAATCTTTCCAACCAAAACTGAGGGGAAGGGGGAATGAAAGGGGCTGAAGGGGGTGTGAAGTGAGGGACAGGACCAGCCAGGCGGCCACATCCCACCAGAAATAAAAAGCATTACGCCGAGCTTGCGCTCTCTCTCTCTCCCCTGCTCTCTTGTCCTGGGCTCACCCACTCAGCAATTCATCTTTTCTCTTTAAAAAAGCCTTGGTCCGTGTTACTTTCCTTAATGGTGACGGTCAAAAAGTTTGAGGTCACGTCTGTGACCACCACTTTCTCCAGGTTAGTCAGGGAGGGGCTCCAGGACTCTTCCTCAGGGTCCCCCAGGATTCTGGCCACTGGGATCCTGGCGATGAGGGAGGGCCTTCCCCCCTGGGCCCCCATGTCCCGGTACAGGCCTCCCACAGAGCCAGGGGTGCCTGAGCCATGCCGGACCCGGGGGCCTCCAGGGTCTAGGGCACTCTGGCCTTTGGCCTCCAAGAAGGCAGGCCTGTGCTTTATGACCCTGGCTGGGAAAGTGTCCACAGCCAGCTTGCCCGTGGTCTCCGCTGAGCTAGGGCTGGTCACACCACACTGCACCAGGTCCGAGTCCTGCCTTCGGGCCAGCTGGATCACGCTGTGGCCTGCTGGGAACTTTCCTGCCCCTGAAGGGGTGTCCTCCAGCTTCCTGCCCTTGAGGTAATCTCCGAGGCCATCGCTGGGTTCTCCTAAGGGCCTCTGTGAGGGGTCCAGGAGCTCCTTCCGGGGCTTGGGACCTCGCTTCTTCGAGCTGTCCCCTGGTGAGCTGGGCTTGTCATCGACGCGGCTGGCTGCCCGCTCTCGCTCTCTCTCACGTTCCCTCTCTCGTTCCCGCTCCCTCTCCCGCTCCCGGTCCCGAGGGGGCTCTGCTCGGCAGGTGCTGCTGGTGCTGCTGCTACTCCCTGGTGGGGACAGACCCATGTTCCGAAGGCCTTCTCGGGCCCGGGAAGTAGAGGCCAGGTCCTGGGGCGAGCGGCCGGGGTAGGGGATCCGAATGCCCCGGGCTGAGTCACTTCGGAACTCGTAAGTCTTGGCCTTGGCCTTGGCCTGGGCCTGCAGGAGAGAAGGTGGTGTCAAGAGTAGAGCAGGCCCTGCCCCACCCCCAGGACCCCTCCTCTAACCTTAAACTCCCACTTCGTTCTCTGACGCCTGGGAATTTGTGAGTGAGTAGGGAGGGGGTGGGGCTGAGAGGTGGCAGTATGTGGGAAGGAATAGAGGTCTGCCTGGAAGCAGCTGTTTGCAGAAAGCACACTTTTTGTATTCACTCACATGTCCATTTGGAATGGCTGGGCAGGAGGTTAAAGAAATTCTAGTGTGGCTAAGCCCCTCCCCGCAGACACCCCTTGGTGCTGCCACTAACTTGGTGACATCCTGTTAGGGGACTCCCTCCTAGATTTACAAAGAGGCAACATGTGTGGACACCGCATTGGCTCATAGCCCTCAGGGCCCCCTTCCCAGAAAGTAACCCAAAAATATCACTGTCCACCATTGGACACTGCCATCCTACCTTGAGGAGGAACGTTTTGGGTTTCGGTCCTCGTTTTTTGGGGCCATAGAGCTCCATCTCTCGTTCCCTGGAGACAGGAGGGAGGGTGAAAGGGTGTATGAGTAAAAAAAAAAAAAACCAAGTGGGACTCCAGTCCAGGCTGGACAGAAGCCACCCTGCATGTTTCTAGGTTAGTGGCTGGGGCTTGGAAGGGTCTGTACCTTTCCTCAAAGGCTGCCAGCAAGCGAGCATCCAGGATGTTCTCTTCCGGCTCCCAGGTACTGTACCTGAAGGAACCAGGAAGAAGCGGGCATCAGTCCCAGGAGCAGGGGGGAGCAGAGGGTGTGTGTGTAACTTTTCTCGTTGCATTGTATTGTATTTCAGTATAAAGGGAAAAAGAGGAAGAAAGAAACCTCCCGAGTAACAGTCTGGGTTTGAGAATTGCATATAACAGACTTACTTCTGCGACCAGCCCTTCCATTTCACGAGGTATTCCATGCGTCCCTGCAGATGCAAAGGGGAAAATGTGTGTGTGTGTGTGTGTGTGTGTGCATGGGGAGAAATGCATGACGAGGACACAAGAAATACATGCGAAAATGCATGCACCAAATGAATGCTCAAAACCCCACCGCCAAAGGCAGGCGCCCGCTGCACCACCCCTGCACCTAGGGCTGCACAAAGTGCATGCACCGGCATCCATCCCCCACCCCGCCCCCCACCCGTGCAATCTGTGCATCGCTGCAAGTCTAAGGGAAGCGCTGGGGCTCAGAGCCGCCGCCGCCGCCGCCACGGCCGCGGCCGCTGCTGGGACCTGGGGGAAGGGAAGCTGGGCTGCAGCAGGGGAGGGAACCGGCGGAGGGGAGGGCCCGCCGCGCCGAGCCCGAGGCCCGGGGCACCTACTTTCCTTATGCGCCGCTTCAGGAGGGCTTCGGCCGCGAACACCCGCTCCCCCACCGCCGAGAGCTCCATGTTGACTCGCCTCTTCCCCCCTCGGCCGCTTCCAGGAGCAGAAAAGCAGCAGCCAGCGCACGACAGACCATAATACTCTCCCGCTGACGTCAGTTCTCCTCCCCTCCCCGCGCGCCCGCGCCCTCCCGCGGCCCCCCCGCGCCGCTCCTCGAGCCCCCCCCGTCCGCGCTTCCTCCCGCCCCACGTGTTGCTAACGACGTTGCTAGAGCCGAGCGGCCGGAGGCCTGCGCCCCCACGCGCTGATTGGCCGAGCTCCGGGCCACGCCCCTCTCCCTGTCTCCCCCGCGTTGCTACGTGACCCGCGTTCCAATCGCCAGGGGGCGGAGTCCGAGGCCACTCCAGAGACAGAGCGGGCGGGGGTGGCGGGCGCCGCCGGAAGTGACGCCACGGGGAGGGCGGGCCCGGCCGCTGTCAGTCTACGGGGCTGGCCAGGGGGGCCGGCTGCCCTCTGTCCTCGCCAGGGCCCCCTCCCCCGCCGCCAAGTTGTCCCTCCGGTGTTCGGCGTCCCTCACAGCTCTCGCTGGGACCCCCGCGGCGGTGTCAGCCGGGCTCCGCCCCCTCGGCAGACCCCGGCCCGCCCCACCCCCACCGCCGGGACTCGCGCCCTCCCCTCCTCCCGCCGCCGCCCGCGCAGCACAATGCACAATGCACAGGTGCCCGGCCACTGCGAGCCGCGCCCGAACCCCGAGGCCCGGCGACGCGCCCGCGGCCCCTCCTGTGCCCGGCCCCCTCCCCCCGGAGCCGCACACCGACCCTCGGTCTCCATGGCAACGGCCTCCCCCGCGGTCGCCAGCCGGGTCCCGCTAACAAATCAATGTGCCTGTGTCTCGGTCTCCTGTCGCGCAGCCCTGCCCTAGGCCACCCTCCGGGCCCCGTAAGCCGGGCTGGCTGGACCGCTCGCCCGGCGCAAGCCGCGTGCGGACCTGATGGAGGCCTGGCATTTCCCACCCGAGCCCTCCCGCGGCCCGGGACCCCGCGGCGCTGTCGCGCGCCGTCTTCCTGACCCCGACTGTCCCCGACGCCCACGGCCACCTGCCCCTGCCCCCCGCCCGCGCTGCCGCCCCGCCAGGCCCTGCCCGGGAGCGTCCCCAGCCACGGCCCTCGCCGCCCTGGGCCTGGGCGTGCCAAGGGCGCGGACTACCGTCCCCGCAGAGCTGGGGCTTGGCTGGGGTTGGGGCGCTCGGCTGGGCGCGCGTCCGGCTGCCCCAGACCCCCGCGCCCGACCCGCGCTCTTCCTGTCCACGGCTCTTCCAGCGTGCGCGGCGGACACCCCAGAAGAAACGGCGGCGCGGGAAGCTAGGGGTCGTCGCGGGGTCCGCTGCGGGCTTGGCGAGAGGGTCTCACGCGCGGAGATAGCGGGCTCCTGGAAGGGGACAAGGGCGGGCCGCGGTGCTTTGGCGCGCGCACACGGACAGGCACACGCCGACCCCTCCGCTTGCTCAGCTCGCGGTGACCCTCAGCGGGTGCGGTGGGGACAGCAGCCTCAGTACGGGCCCAGCTCCCTCCCACCCTTTTCTCTTGCCTCTCAAGCTCCAAATCTCAAGTCCCACTCGTTGGAACCCAGGATTTAGTTAAAACGTCGATGATCAACTTGACTGGAAGCCGTTTCCCTTGGGCAGGGACGAGGTGGGAGAAAGGGAGGGGGAAAGAGGAGAGAGAACGATAGACAGAGAACGAGGGAAGCGGCCAGCCAAGGAGTCTGCCTTGAAGGGGCAGAACGCCCAGAGCGGAAAACCAGCCTCCTGTCCAAAGCGAGGTGCGCGCGGGCGGTGGGTGCGGCGAAGCCTTCGACCCGCGGGCCAGACGTGGCGTGGGGCCCACCTTCCCTCTCGGGCCTCCCCTCGCCGCGGGAAACGCGGGTTCCAGTTTTTGGCTTTGGTCCTAAACTGTACACGGCAGGCGCTGGGTGAACGGTCTCATCTCTCCGGCCGTTCTGTCTTAACGAACAGCCCCTCAACGACGCTCACATTGCCCTGCGACCCGCGCCGGCCGCCCGCGAGAGGCCGCCGACGGCCGCGTCCTTAATCATAAAAAGTCATTCCCGGTAACAAATAGTTTCGTCTGCCGGTGCCAGCGATACAGCTGTTTCTGTTTAAGCTTAAATACTTTCCAACAGTTTGGGCAGTAAAAATAAAGTCGGCCTCAGCCGCCTATAAGTGTCTGGTTTCCCCGCCCAGAGAAAGCCCACCCTCCGCCCTGGGCCCGGGTCGCTCTGCACGTCCCGCCCGCCCCCTTCTGAAAGCCGCTGCCCGCCGGGCGGTGGCTGCGGGGCCACCCCAAACCATGCGCTGGCCGCCCGCGCTCATCAGCCGCTCCAGGGCCACTCCGGAGGCTGGAGGGAGGGAGCCTACCCAGAGTGGGCCGGGGACCCGACCCACCTCGCCTGCCGCCCTGCCCTCACCCCTGGAGAGTCGCCTGTATCCGCGGAGAGTGGTGGTTTTCCTTCAGATAGGGTTTCTGGAGCCCTATCCCGGGCTGGGCTTGGGCTGGGTGCCTTTGCAGACCCCTGGGTTTGCACCAGGCGTGCAGACGTCGATGGTGTTAGTTTCACGCTGAAAAATCTCGCTCTGGTTCTCCCTCCCTGTGTACCTTTCCTTTTCTTCTCTCTCCTTTCCTTCCTTCCTTCCTTCCTGTTTCCCTCTCTCGGCCTCATTTTTACTTCTTTCCCTAAATACCTCTTAAGCTTGAAGTGAAGAAATGAAACCCCAGCCCCTCCTCTAGGGGGTCTTTGGTAATTATTTTCGCTTCTCTAACTCATTTTCCCGCCCATCTTCGTGTCTGATGGCGATTCTTTCGGAAACGCCGGCTCCTAACAAAATTCGGGCTCTCCAGGTGTGTGAGTTTGCAAACGTCGGGGTTCCTGCAGAGCCCGAGGCAAAGGTGGAACTCGATTCAGAAGGAGACGAGAGGGGAACAGAATAAGCTGGAGTCATACCTATGCCAGCTCTAGGTCGCAGCAGACGTGCTCTGTCCCTCTGTCCCACAGAGGAAGAGGACCCGGACGAGGGGGATTGATGGGGAAGGTTCTCTCGCCCTGCCAGGCACCCTGGCTCCAGCTGCCCAGCAAAGAGCAGGGTTCAGCGGGTGTGAAAACAGGTCACTGGGCGACCTCGGTCCTCCACAGTTTGGAGACATGCAAGAGGCGGCGGTCTGGGCAAAGGGACTGGCCGCCGAGCTGGGCTCTGGGTTGGCGGGCGTGGGGGATGCCTGTGTGCTCGGAGAGGGCCCTAACATTCGGGTCATTCGGCCGAGTGTGGACCATTCCTTTCGGACCCGCAGCTGGTGGCACTTTCTTAGGAACCAGCGGAATGAGGATCCTCACTCCCCAACTCTCTTATGAAACCCCCCATCCCCTGCTACTCGATTCTGGACACTTCTCTTCTTTCCTCCATACAACCGCTGTCCCCGTTCAAAGTTAGATAATGGCTTTTCCCACGTCAACCTCCCAGGAGTAAACAAAACAAAGTTTCCAAGAGCGAGAACACACTGCTCCTACAGTCCCGTCGCCGGCGGTCCGCAGCCGCCAGGTTCTCGTGCGCCGCCTCTGCAGTAAATAAGGTAACTGCTTCCTATTACTTTAGCCCCATATGGCTGCAATTTGAGTGTCTTTGGAGACTGTGCGTGTGTTGGGGGGAGTGAAAGTGGAAATCAAATGCTCTCAGATCGCATTTTTATGAAGGAAATTGTTTGCGATTCTCTTAACCGCCGACCCCCACCTCAAGAGCTGCCCTGTTTCTTTGTTTACGGAAATGAGGGCGCCTGTCCTCTTGGGGACACCTGCTTACCCTCATCCCTGGTTCTCCCTCCCTATTCCGCACTCCTCCTGGTGACCCGGGCGTGCGGCCTGCGACTGCCCTTCGCGACCTCCAACCTGCTCCTGGGAGCCCGCCCAGCCTCGGCCCCAGCCTCTAGACGGTGCGGGACCCTGCACTTCACGCCCCCGCCTTCCGCAAGCCCGGAGGCCGCCCGGGGGTCTGGGGCCCTCTTAAGCTTCCCTGGGCCCGCCGCCCACCGACGTGTCCTTCCCAGGGGAGGCCCGAGGCTGGCGCAGTCGGGGGAGAGGGGCAGAGCCGGATGGCCCGGCGGGCGCCGGGTTTGGGGTGGCCGGCCAGACCAGCAGGCCGGAGCGCGTGCTCTAGCTCGAGGCTGCCGCCCAGCCTCAGCTCGCCCTTTGGGAACGTTTCAACTCCGCGGCTTTGCGGGCGTCGGACCTGCCCGGTCGGTGTTGGCCGCGCACGTGGGCAGGTTTGGAGCCAACCGCTGGACTGTGGCGGGCGACGGCGGGGCTGTGGAGTGAGTGGGGCGGCGGCGGGGCGGGGCGGTGCTGGCGGTGGCCGCGTGTAGGGCGGCTGTGGCTCGTGGCTTACCTCCCGCAGCCCCGGAGCCGGCGGGCACCCCCCTGCTCTGCTCCCCAACGCCAAGCCAGGGCTTGGCGCTGTCCGCTGCGGGAACGCCGCAGAGGTGACCCGACACTGTGGGAAAAGGTCTGAAGGCCTGGCCTGGTCCAGCTGGTGGGGAACTGGAAGCGAGGCTGCCCAGGTTTCTGGCCTTAGCTCCCACCTTTCCTGTCCCACCTTCTCCTCCCTGGTAGACATTCGGATCCTCCTAGCTAGAAAAGCAGTAGAACCCACTGCAAAGTTTAAGAAGGGGCTGACCCCTTTACAATCGAATCCCACAAGGCGCACACACTCTGGATAGAGGCCACGTAACCTTTGACTTCTGCCTTAAACTACAGCAACTGAAATCAAACCTCCTTGCCTCCCGTCCATGGGAGGAAAATCTCTCCTTGAAGTTAAGCATCACCTACTGAGCAGTCGCTCTATGTCTAGTGCCTGCATTACCCCACATAGGAGTCACAACCACCAGGTAAGAAGTTATACTACCCCCACTCTAGAGATGAGAAACTGAGGGACGGTGAGGCCAAGTAACTTGTCCAGAGGCACACCGCAAGGGTTCCGCCTGAGAGGTCCGGAGCCCAAGTCTCTAATACCCCACAGCAGGGACTTTTGGTCACTCCCGACATTTCACTTCCTGCAGGGCTCCAGGAAAGAATTCGAGGTAAGAGAGGGCTGGTGGAATCTCTTGGGACCAGGCACAACAATGCCCCTAGCAGGGAGACTTCTCAGAGCCCTCGGCACAAAAGGTGAGGCTGGAACAACAGAGACAGGAGGGGCTTCTAGGAGCACATTCAACCCCGCTGGAGGCTGACGTTGGTGGGAGTCTTCGCTTTTCCTTTACCGAAGAGCATAGTGACTAGAAATGCGAGCTCTGGGGCCAGCCTGACTGGGTTCAAATCCACTTGCTAGCTGTGTGCGCTTCTGCAAGTGACCTAACCTCTCTGTGCTTCAGCTTCGGTAACTATCAAAAAGGACTATTAGCATGCTTTCCCAACAGAGTCCATGGGAGGGTTAAATGAGAAACCATGTCAGCACTAGCACACTGTCAGGCACAGGCAAACGCTCGATAAACATTAATTATTACTGTTATTATTTTGCTATTATTGGTGTTATTGGTGGGACCAGGACAGGCTAAAGGGATCCAGCGGTTCTTGTTTGGGTGACTTTCCCTGGGGAACCCAGTGTCAGCTCAAGCTGTCACTGCTTCTCCATGAGGGACACCCACGGAACGGGGGCGCGGCACACACCTATCTTCCCTGGGAAACCAACGGTGTACCGCTTAGACGCAGTTTAGATTCGTCCCTTGCGGCGTCTGCCCCCGGACAGGTTGGGCCCAGTGGGCTAGCGGGGAAAGCGCTCTGGCGGCCCCCCGAGCGCGTAGGCCAGGCGCGCGGCGGGTGCGGTGCCGGCAGGAGCACGCGCACAGCGCCCGAGCCAGCACGCATGCGCGCTGCGGGGCGGATTTCCAACACACACACACTCACCCACCCACCTACCCGCCCACCACCACCACCACCACCACCACCACGACCACGACCACCACCACCACCACCACCACCCCTTCCGGAATGCCGCCTGGTGTTGCTTGCGGAAAGCCGGCTCCGGGAGCCCCGGGGGGCCCTTGGGGAGTAGGGTGGGCTGGAGAGCTGCGGCCTGGAAGGAGTCCGAGAGTCGCTGGGTCTGGGCGCTCGGGTCTGGCCGTCCCGGGATAAGGGTCTCAGATCGTACAGACACTAAGCACAGCCAGGGGCGGGACTTCGAGAGGCGAAGAGGGGGATGGGCGGCGGGGCGTGGCGGCAGAGCAGCCTGGGACAAGTGGGTATCCCAGCCGTCAAGGTCTTGGAGCCCCACGCGAGATGAGGGTGTTAACAGAAGCCCCCACGCCCAGGGCGCGCGGACTCTGCTGCATCGTTGCTGGCCTCGACGGCTCCACCCCTTGGCGACAGCCTGTGGCTCAGGATGCCCCAGGTGGAGAGTTTGACCCCCGATTCTGTCTGCACTGAGGGAGGCTTGGCCTACCAGTTACGGGGCCCGGCCCGTGCGCGCCCCTCCTCCCGAGACCTAGCGCCCATCGGGAAGGAAGGGAGCACCCACCCTCCCACGAGACAACTCAAGGTGAGGCTGGCCGAGGCGAGGAATGGTGGCACCAGACCCTGTGGGCAGCGAGGTCGCCCGACTCCCTCGGCTGCCTTGAACCCGAGCTCCGCCAGGACTGGCGCTTCGGCCGCCAGCTGTGCTGGATGCCACAGTCCTCTTCCTCCTGCTGGACCCCACGCAGGCTCTCCCCCATCCCAGGGAAGCTCCAGGAACACCTCGGACTCTGGCGCTTCGCATTCTTTCTCATTTCCTACCCCGCCCCCAAGCGGAAGGAATTGAAGTGACTTTTCGCTGGGATGCCAGGGACCTCGAGTTAGTTCCAAACTGGAAGTCCCTAAGCCAGTGCCATTCCCTTGCGAGTGGTTCACAGCAAGCGCCGAAGTCCAGTCTCCCCTTTTAGAGGTCAGAAAAACCTAGGTGCAGGAGTCTGCCAGGTCAGTGGAGGAGGCGAGGCTGGGGAGAGCAGAGGCTCGGGGAGCAGGGGTTCTGCCGGCCCGCCAGCCCTCGGCGGGAGTGGCCAACCCGCGGCCGCAGCGGGCGGGCTGCAAACCCTAGGGCCGGCGTTTGGGAGCCGACCGAGAAAATGCGACGGTGCCCTCTAGGGTCTGGGCTTCTTCCTCTGATGGGCCTTGGCGAAACCTCGACGTCCTCCGCCCTGGTCGGCGTCCTGCCTTGCACCCCAGGGCTGGGGTTTCGTCTCTGCGCCCGCAGCCGTTGCCCCCAGAGGGGGAGCTGTCGGGGACCCGGCTAGGTCCCGCTGGCGTCGAGGCTGCACGGCCAAAGGGCGGCAGCTCCGCGCACGCCCAGAAGCCGTGTTGCCGGTTCCGGGGCTGCCGGAAAGCGCCGGGCCAGCGGCGGCCCTGTGTCCGCGCAAGCGCCTCGCTGCCCGGCGAGACCCTGTTCTCTCCCGCCGCCCTCGGCCGCTGGGTGGCTCAGCGCCTCTGCGGGGGCGCAGACAGCCACTCGGCCCGGACGCCCGCGCCGGGGAGCGGGGACGCTTTTTTCCCCTGCATCCGAAGCCTGCCATCGGCTTCCCCGCCCTTCTCTAGGAAATCAAATTCAGGGAACGCGGTACCGTATTTACCCGCACAACTTCCTCCCTTGACATTTTGCACTCCCGAAGTTGGGGCAGAAGTAATTATGCAAACATCTGGGGCTGTCCTGCGCTGCTACCGGCACCGTTCGTATTCATCCTGAGAAACGCACTCCCTCATTTGCATAATAATAGCTTATCTAGAATAACAGCAATCAGAGGCGAAATTAATTTTCCCTTCTCCGGCTGGTCCTTGAGATCCTGAAACAGAGGCTCATGGGCAAGAAAAGCGGGTTTGGCCGAGGGCGTAGGGTTCTGGACCAGGAGCAGGGAGAGACGATATTTAAAGCAGGGGAAATGCGACGTTCACGCTGAGTTTCTGTGTCTCTCCGGCTTCAGCCCTAGAGCTGAGCTGCTTTTTTGCCAAACGGATGAAGACCTGAGCCGCCTTAGGAGTCCGCCTGGACATCCCAGCCCTTACCCCATCCATGGTGGGAGATTCGGTGGCCGCTGAGACAGGGACAGCGTGGAATGGGGCTGGGGAACTGGGGGAAGACATTGCGTGTGGCGGGGTGGGGAGAGGGTAGGTGGGCAGTCAGATAAGGATTAAGGTGTCCAGCAAACCTGCGCCCGGACCTGGGTCTGGACCCTCCAGGGACTCAGGTCCCCACCCTTGGACAGATCAAGATGGAGTACTTCCTTTCTCTGGGATGGTCACCTCGGCCACCAGGGCAGCAGAAGTCGTTGGATTCAAAACAGAATAAAACGGTGTGTGGGTGGTGGTGGGAGCATTAAGTGGAGGAAACATCTTTTATACATTAGAAAACTTCTTGATGTTTTTTAATATGAAGAGGAGTGGGAGGGGAAATCCACAAATAAATATAGTTAATGAATTTAGACCAGAATTGTAATGCAGGGCCATTTTCAGGGTGATTCTGTGCTCTTGAGGATTTTCGAAGCAGAACTTGTACCCTCCGAGGGCACCATCACCCCTCCTTCAGTGAAGATTGCAGAGTGTGCGAGGGGCA
Organism: Propithecus coquereli; assembly: GCF_000956105.1. NCBI lineage: Eukaryota > Metazoa > Chordata > Mammalia > Primates > Indriidae > Propithecus > Propithecus coquereli. Next base: position 353,102 of record NW_012154107.1, read on the forward strand.
CAAAAGGGCTGAAGTTCTGCTGCCGCTCCTCCCGGCATCCCTCTGTGGACAAGAACTCCCTGTCTCTCCCCAAAAGATGCAAGTTTCAAGTTTAGTGAAGGAGGCAGCCTGGCTCAGGCTTGCAACCAAGAAGGCTAATGTAATTCCTAAGTTCCTTTTAAAATCAAAGTTGCAGGAGGAAGCTGAGGAAGGAATTGCTGCGGGGTGGAGTGACCCGCAGGGTGAGACGGGCAGCGGGGAGGGACTTGGGGAGAGGATCTCAGTCCTCCCACGGAAGGACTGCCTGGCTGTTTTGGTGGGAAGGGAGGAGGGTGCCAAGGGACTATAGGGCCAGGGAAGGAGTGTCTCTGGAAAGCCTGGGCTGCCAGGTTGGGACAGGGAGGCCTCATTCCGTCTCCCTCCCCTTTCCTCCGAGTTCATTCCCGCTGCCTTTGGAGGCAGTGAGGCAGTCTCTAAGTTGACTTCTTTACAACTCCCGGCTGGTGCACAGAGAGAGAGATCACAGCTTCCCTGGGAGGAGGGGGCAGCCCTGAACAGGGGCACCCCTGGCATACCCAAGCAAAGACTCCAGCCACCCCCAAGACTTTTCCCAGCCAGAAAACTCAGCCTCCCAGTTGGTCCCAGGTTGCTGCCTCTGTTTCTCCTTTTTGGAGAGCAGGGAGGACCCGGATGAATAGAAGAGGAAGTGGCCAGCAGGGAGGTCTGCAGGGTGCTTCCAAAACCTCTTCTTGAGGTCTGCAGGAGAGGATCTCCAGCGGACCTGATTCTCCCTCTGCTCCAGATGTTCTAGGAGCTCACAGATTCAGTCAGAAAACTGTCCCCTGCCCACAATCCCTACCCCCCCGCCCCAAGCTGTGGAGACCCTCAGTACTTCTCCTGAGCAGGGCGCCACCCAGCTTCACTTGTCCCAGAGCCAGAGCCAACTGGGACCACAAAGAGCAGCCCACACGCACAGAGGCACTGTTGGCCCCTCAGGAAGGGTGGCCAAGAGCTGGGGGCATGGAGCACTGGCTTGGACTTCTTGAGTGGCCGCTGCAGTTCCCCAGAAAGGGGCGGCAGGGTGTGTTTGCTCCCCACTCAGGAGTCGGGAATTCTAAGAGCACATTCCCAAGTCTGGTCAGGCAAAAAGTTTGTGCCCAGTTGAAATGGAGAGGGTGAGTGCAGTGGCCCGGGGAGGTAGTCCTGCCGGCTGTAACAGTGCCTGCTCCGGGGAAGGAGGACCACTCAGAAGCAGGTGGGGACATTGCCTTACACAGCCAAGGGGCAAGCTGGTGGATACCCCAGGGATGCGAGTCCCAGCGTGAGGGGCATCAGGTGTAGGGGAGAGAAGGGGAGAGGGACACAGAGGTGGATTTGGGAGAGGTGACTTGGAGCGGCAAGACAGAGCCACTTTTCCCCATGGCTCACCGTTGGGCCCCTCAGAGCCCGTAGGCTTACCAGGGTGCCTTTCCAGCTGCCACCCTTGAAGGTGCCAACTCGTGGGATTGGGGGCTCAACAGACACCAAAGAAGTGCCGCCGGTGCTTGCACCACAAAACCCTCTCCAGGAAATCAGTGCTCCCTCCTGAGGAATGGGCAGGTCCTTTCCCAATTTGTTGCTGTGACAGCCGTCTGCAATGGACTCACATGGAGCTCTTTGGATCCCAGGACGCTACACACACACACACACACACACACACACACACACTCACTAGCTGTTTTTCCAAGATAAAGAAAAGGGTCCCAGGCTCAGTGTCCCAGAGCAAGGCAGCACTTCTTTGCAGCCCCAGTGTGTTCAGGCACCCCCTTCCCTGAAGGCAGAGCTCCTGGGACCGTCTCCACTGCAGCTCAGAGGGGGCTCTGGGAAGTCCATGTGCGAAGGGCTGCAGAGCCCTGGACTGTCACAGTGGGTAGGACAGGGCAGAGGGTGGAGCCAGGCAGGGCTGGAGGAAACTAGGCAAGGGCAGGAAGGGGGCTGGAGCTGACACCCACAGCCACTAGCCCAGGGGAGCCCGCTGGGGAGTGCTGGGAGTGCCTGTTTCTACAGCGGCTCAAATGGACCGGTGATGTCTGATGTTTGTATCCCAGCACTGGGCATGCAGCCTGGCACAGGGGATGTGCTGATGGACCGGTGGGAGTGCATGGATGTAGCAAGCATCACTGGGGACGGCTGCTCTGTGTCAAGTGTATCCTTCCCGACTCTGCTTTTGTTCCTCATCACAGCCCAAGAAGGGGGTTTATTGACTGCATTTAAAGGTGAAGGAACAGGTTCAGGGGGTTGAGCAATGTGCTGATAACCTAGGTAAGCTGCAGGACAAGCTCTATCAAAATCTGTCACCTGGGAGCTGAGGACCCTAAGGGGAGCTTTGGGGGTAGCTTTTGCTGGTGTGGAACCAGGCGCCTAGGGGAGCCACGTATGGCTGCACTGCCCCAGGTCTTGTGGTTTGGCGTGAGAGAGCAACTGGGGACAGGGCACTGGCTCTTGGCGATCCCAGTCTCTGGTGGGAACAGCTCAGCAGCCTGGAGCTAGAGCCCAACTGGGTTTTCCTGCCTGTGCCCCCACTGTCACCAGCTGCTTGGGGAGAACAACTGGCTGAGATCAATGGTGGGTGGTTTTGAGCACTGGAATAGCCACCACAAGTCCCCGTGCTAGTGCTCCAGGGTTCCTGGACTGGCAGGCCACACTGGCACAAAAGCCCATGCCTGGGCTGCTGCTGAGACGCACCTGCAGGCTGCAAAGAGCAGTGGGTTGGGATGAAAACACGGCTCCAGACCCGGGCTTGCTCCGCCCCGGGCAGCTGAGTTGCCTTGGACAAGCCAGCCTTTCTCCTGACCGAAGTATCTCCTTGTAAAATGAGCACTGGGAACAGGTACCTTGCAGCAGCCTCTGGTCTCCATGTTCAATACATCAGGGGATCATTTGGGCAGGTTTATTGGGACTCCGGAACCTCTAGAAAATACTTGTTGACTGCCGGCTGCTGACCATTGGTGCACCCGCCTAGGACAGCATACAGGACTCCAGAGTTTGCACCTGCCTGTGAGACATGGGGACACCTGGTGGGAGCGATAGACTCCCGTCCCAGGTCCCAGCTATACCAGGTACTGGCTACATTTTCCCCAATGCTGCCAGGCCCAGAGCTACCAAACATCTACTTAGGAGGGGGACCCAGGATGGCAGGAAAAGGGTCTAGGAGGAAGCCCAGGTGACCAGACTTCCTCTCTGGGTCCAACTCCAGCAAGGAAGAATCCAAGGCGTGACCCTCCCTACAGTTCACACTGCTGGCAGCAGAGCTGCGGCTCGGACTAATTCCAGGTACGTTCTATAGGTGGCATCATGCTACTGGAAATGGCCTCCTTGGAGCGGAGAGGCTTTCTTGGCAGCATCTCCAGGCGCTTCTCCAGCCGAGGTGAGGTCCACACAGCCACAGTCCAAACTGCACAGAGAGGGACACGTGAGGGGCTGATGGTATGTGTCCTGGGGGACAGTCCTCTACGTCTTGGGGGCCACTGGGCTAGGTGCATAGGCTTCTCCTGTGCCACCCATTAGCAGGGTCTGGGGAGCTGGGGGTGTTGGGGAGTCTCTCCTGCCCACTGCCAGTGGTGGGAGGGAAAGGCCTCGGTCTGCTCTTGGCGGGGCGCTGGGTGGGCTACCTGAGGGTCTAGGACAGCACACGCCCACACCATATGGCTGTACCGCCGGGCTGGTTGGGAGAACTGAGTCGGTATACCCTGGGTCCCAGCCACAGGCTCCTCTGCCCAAACACAGTTCCTGGACATCCTGGCTAGGGACCACTCTCACCATCCAGAGCCCTGTGAGCGGGGAGCCCAAACTCCTCTTCTATTGGGCAAGGGGACCAGCCAGGAGCGGGGAGGAAAAAAGCAAGGGGAGCACCCCATTGGAGACCCAGGCATTGAAATCACTGACTGGGTTCTCAGGAGGCTCCACTCTAAACCGGCTCTCCCTCTGGCAGAGATCTCCTGCCATTCTTCCTCCTCCCTCCAGGTCCCAATCCCACCCGGGTGGATCTAATTTCTGAGTTGGGCTGCGGCCTGGCGGGGCCTGTCACCGGGGACAGCATATAGCCTAACGTCAGGAAGTAAGGCTGGCACGGCGGTGGGAAAGAAAGGCGTGACAGTGACAACTCTCACCTCTCCCTCCTGCCACCTGGCTGGCTCTGGGCCTCCCAGGCACTGAGCCCATAGGTCCCCGTGGCCACCGCTCCTGGTTTCCTCACCCTGTGGCTACACACGGACCCCGCACCACGCACCCTGCGCCCCTCCTTGGGATCTCAGCCAGGTCTGCCGACAAGGGCTGGCGGAATGGGGCACCCATTCTCAGATGACGGCCCGATGGGCCAGGCCTTGGGAGACAGCTGGAGGGACCCCGAACCGAACCCCCAAATCGGAGTCCAGGACTCTTCCCCCTCTCTCCCTCAGGTTCGGCTGGGTTTCCCGGGATCCTGGGCCTTTGCTCAAACTCAGCACAGACTCGCTCACATTATTTTTTTTTGAAACAAAAGCAATTAGATTTCAATCCCGGTTCATTTGCATTTGCACCTCGGAAACGGAGGGAGGGGGAGAGGGAAAGCGGGAGGAAAGAGGGAAGCGCGGCGGCGGCGGGTGGCACCTTACGCGCCGCAGCTGGCCGGGCTGCCATCGAGCCGGCCACATCTGGCCAGGGCCGTGCGGCACTTGCGGCCCCTCCCCGCCGGCTCCGGGGCCCGCGCGCCGCATCCCGCTCGGCGGCGCGCTCATCGATCGCCGGGGCCGCGGCCGCGAGCGGAGAACAAGGTATAGCCTGTATTTAGGTTCCTGCCCTTATATGGCGATGTGCGCGAGCGCCCGCCGAGCGGCCGCACCATATAAGGGCACGCGGCGGGCGCCGGGCTGAGCTGGTGCGCGCTCATTGGCCCGCGCGTCTCTCGGCAACCGGCTCTCACGAGTGGAAAGCAGCCAGCCGCCCCCGCCCGCTGCCTTTCTTTCTCCCCTGGTGTCTCCGCCTCTCGCCTCGGCACCCCCTCCTGCTAACCCCCCGCTTTTTGCCTGCACCCTTTTCCCAATTTTCCTCCCCGAGATCGCCCTCCTCCCCCTCTGCCTCGTTGTCATTCTCCTCCCGTGGCCGCTCGGCCCGTCCTCGGCCCCTCCGCGCTCGCTCCCACTCCCACCCCACGCACCCCCTCCCCAAACCCGGCGAGCGACGGCGGAGGAGCGGGAAGGCCCGGATGCGGGAGGGAGCTGGCGTGTGTGTGTGTGTGTGTGTGTGTGTGTGTGTGTGTCGCTGCCGCAGTGGCCGCTGCAGCATCAGGTTCAGTGCGCGCACGCACGGGGCTCTGGGAACAGTCCGAGTCTCTCCCTCCGCCCCCCGCACTCACCACCAGCCCCAAGATAATCAGAGCAATTAGCTGCGGAAAAAACGTGCTTTCGGGGCTAGGGGTGCGCTAAACCGCAAACAGCCCTAGGTACCACCACGTTAGCATCTCCCAGGGTGTCCTTTCGGGCTGCATTTCTGAATTCAATCATAATAATGGTAAATCGATGTCTCATTTAAAGGTTACTTTGAAAACCTGCCGATTGTTGGGGGGGGGGGAACACAACCCTGCGTGCAGGGAGAAAAATGCACTGGAAGAGCCACGCAGGCTTCCGGCAGAAGGCAGTGGAGCGATGGTGGCGGGTGGCGGGTCAGGTGCCCAGCGCTGGGCTGACCCGCGAGCTGGGAGCGTCCCGAGGGAGAAAGCGCCGCCGTTCCTCCGGGGAATAGGGCTCGCGATCGCCTCCAACTCGGGCAGAAAAGGCGCTGCGGATCCAGGGCGCCCTCGCCTCTCCCCAGCGCACAGAGGCGCGCAGGCGCACGCCTGCACAGGTGTCCAGCCGACCCTCCCGGTGCTCATTCCTGACGCTCGTGTTCCTCTAGCGATGCCGCGCGGCCAGAGCCACTCCCTCAGGGACCCGCTCCAGTTCTGAGGGCACCCAAAGGGGACAGCTAAGACAATGGGCACCCTGCAGCCCTGGGGATTTTGCCGGTTACCGAGGTCGCCTCCAGGGCCGCCGCCTCCCGCAGGCGCCCAGCGATGCCCCCTACTGGGCAGCCTGCGCCTGGAGCTCGGCGCAGGTGGGGGTCGCGTGGGAGCGCCGGCTCGGGTGGGGGATGGGGACAAGGGCGTCATGACCCAAGTGACCTCCGCTCAGTCTCGGGCATCCTTCCCTGCCCTCGCCCTCCTTCCCTTCAAAATCTCAAATTCCCCAACCTGGCCCCTCCGGGGAAAGGTGACGAAAGCGGGCACTGCCAGAGCCCGGGGTGCGAGATCGCGGAGGGCGCTGCCTGCTGGATCGAGTTAGCTTCGGCCGCCTCCTCCTCCTCCTCGCTGTTTCTGCGGAAGGAAGCGCTGCCGCCGCAGTAGTCCTTGGTGCCAGCACGTATCCCTCCCTGACCTCCGCTGATACTTGCGGCCTCGGTGTCTTGCCTAGCAGAACGCAGTTTCCTTCCAGAGCAGGGGCTGAGGTTGCTCTAGTGTCAGAGGGTACGCCAAGGTCTGCGCCCAGGGCCGGACCTCTGCCATGGGGACCTCCCCGAGCCCTGGAAAACCCATGGATGCCCAGGTGCTGTCTCTCCTGCCCCATTCCTGCCCCGCGTCTCCTCACGCCCATTTAGCCAGGTTGTTTATAATGAATCCCCACCCTCAAGTTTCTGTGCGCCCAGGTACACGGATTCCGTCACCCAGGTGGCGGAGGGGGAAGCGGACCCCCAGATGTCCTCCGACTTCTCCACAAATAGGGACGTGTTTCCTTAAGTGCGCCTCTTCTCTGCTCTTAAACCCCAGAACAGAAGCCGCTCCCGAATCTGGAAGGCTCTTTTCCTGACCTGTTGGCTCGTGGTCCCGGCCCCTGCACTCTACTGAATTTGGATTTTCCAGCCCGTGGTGGTGAAATCACAAGGAGAGTCGAGATCACGGTGGGCGGGAGGGGTGAGACAGAAACTTGCAGACGGGGAAAAATTAAGCACCAAATCTTCAGAAACACCTCTCCCTGGCTGGCCTGGCCCGCTCAGAGCCTGGGTTCCTTTGAGCTGGGGGAAAGAAGGGGTTACGGACCCGTGCGGCTATGCCAGGTGGTCCCAACTCCGGAGCCCGACCCCACCCATGGGTCCTCTGTTCGCACTTTTCGTTTATGCACAGCAACCCCAGCCCCGGAGCTCCGGGGGCAATTTCACTCCCCTGCCCCGAGCCCGCGTCCTGGGCTGGCTGTCCGACTTGCCCGAGCGCCCCTCTCCAAGCCCTGGGCTCCCTTTGGCGCCCGAGAAGGTGCCTGGACCCGGGTGCCCGAGAGCGGCGGGGAGGCGGCGGGTTCCTGCTCGGCTCGGGCGGCCCGGCGGGGCCAGGGCGGGGGTCGGGGAGCGGCTCCCGCCAGGGGGAGGTGGGCGCTCGGCACCTGCCGAGCTGCCGAGCAGGCTGCGGTTCATGGCGCCCAAGGATCCACCCGGATCTTCTCGGCGGAGTTCCGGGCTTGGGTCGTTTCGTGGTCGGCACGCACACAGCTTTTTTATTTGTTATTTGTTATTTTTCTGCCCGGAGCTTCGGGGCTGGCCAGCCCAGCTACAACGCCGAAGGGGGGGCCTGGTATCCACATGGGGGGGCGGCACGCGGTCGCCGGGGTCAACACCCCATTAGCATTTCCCCACGGGGCGCCGCGACCTGGCGAGGGCGCCGGGCTGCGGGTGGGGGACACACTGCGAGCGCCCCTCCCGCACCGTCCCCGCGGCCCCCGCCCTGCGCCCTCCGCGGCAAGTAACCGCCCCTCCCCCCTCGGCCCGCGGCGGCCCCGCTCCCCACGCCCGGAGGGTCGCGCCGCGCAGGCAGGGGTCCCGCGCGGGAGGCGGCGGCCGCGGGGCGCAGGCGGGTCCCGCCATGGCAGCGCGCGTTGGCAGCCATTTTCTGCAGCTGCCGCGGCCCTGCCCCGCGAGCCCGGCGGGGGCTGCAGCGCCAGACACAGACGACCCGGGCGGCGGGCGCAGGGCAACGGCTGGGGACCGGGCCGCTGGGGACGCGGGGCGGTGTCGCCGGCCCCCGCCCTCCCCGCTGCAGCGCGTGGCGGCGCCTGCGATCCCACCCTTCCCCGCCATCTTGTACCCGGCTGGCGCCTTCCCAAAGCGGAGCCGCCGCAGACAAAGCCCGCCCGGCCGGCGGGGGCCCGCAGCCCACCCGCGCGGGGCGGCCTGGGCGCCCCGGGGCCCGCTCCCCGTCCTGCCCTTCCCGGGGGGCTGCGCACTCCCCGCCCCAAGGGGGGCTCCGAGAGCGACGGCCACTTGCCCAGCCCCGGAGGCCGGGGGGACCCCCTTCTGCACCGGCTAGCCGGCTGGACCCTCGTCCCGGCCGCAGCCCACACTGGTCGCTCAAGGGGGGCGTCCCCACTGGCGCGGGGGAGACGAGGGTGGGCTCTTTTCTAGCTCTGGGTTCCTTCTCTCTTCTGATAGGGTTGGAGGGTCACTAGCCCCGGGGACCCACCTCGCCCCCGTTTTCCCACCGAGGAACTGCAAACAGGACCACACCGGGGGGGGGGGGCTCTGGAGACCCCCATCCCCGCCCAGCATCTGCTGAACCCCTCAGAAATTCGGAGCTCCATTCTCCAGGATGGCAGTGCTGTGGCCTCCACGCCCCAGCCTGCTCAGCCCCTTCCCGCGACGCCCCGCACTGCGCCCCACACCTAGGCTCCCTGCGCGTGTGGGGGAGTGTGAGGCACCCCTCCCTCGGCCCCAAACACCCCAGAACCTGGTGCCTGGCAGCCTTCACTGGCTTCACTACTCAGTAGGAAGTTTGCTCCCCAAGACTCCATTTTCCTGTGCCCCAGTTCCCAGGCCTGGCAGTGGGGAGGGAGCGCCCACCGTCCCCAACAACCCCTTGGATTTCTCGGGACTGCTCACTCCCCGAGGAGCACAGGGCCACCGGCTCTGGCGCCCCCCTCCCTCCACCGATCCTCGGAGTCCCCATCCCTGTCCACCAAGACTCCACCGAGGGTCCGACTGGAAGGGACCGTGGTCAGTGAGGAACAGGCTGGGAGAGGGGGCGCGACTGGTGTAAGGTCATTCAGCAGGTTAGTGGCAGAGCTGGCTCTTCCCTACCCCACCCCCATTTCTTTCAAACACCAAGATCAAAGCCCAGGCTGGCTGGTGGATCCGGAGCTCCCTCCTCCAAGGACTCTCAGTACTCTTGGCCAACGTCGGGAGCGGTGGGGCGGAGGCTGGGCACCAGAAGTGGGGGTGGGGAGCGGCCAGTCTGCTGGTCCACACCTGAAAACTGGGTTTCCCCAACCCGACGCCTGCCGACGCCCCACTCCCCACCCGACCCCTCCCGCATCTCTTGCGGGGTCGCCTGCTAGGGCAGGGAAAACAAAGCATCCGGGGGTGGCCTCTCCGCTGCCGCCGCCCTCGGGGTTCGGTCCTCCCCCACCAAGCCCTGCCAGCCCGCGTGGATTCCGAGCCCGGCTCCGGAAACCAGTCTGACCACTTCGCCCGTTTCCCAAGCCTCCCCGGGCGGCGGGCGGCCGGCTTCCAGGGTGGGGTGAGCCAGGCTCCGCTGCCCTGCGATGAATGGATTTGCCCAGGAGGCCGACGTCAAAGCGACGCTCCCGCCCGCACGCGCGGAGCCTCCGGGCCGCTCCCCGCCCCAGCTGCCCCCGTCAAGAAAGCCGACGGTGGAAGTTCCACTCCGGGCTGGTCACCTCTCACCCGTCGACCCTGCGCAGAGCCGCCGCCTGCGCTAGGCCCGGTGCGCGTGGGCAGGGACGGCTGCCCCGTGGCGCTTATGGTCGGGTTGGAGTCGAATGGCGGGACATTCGAAGGCGGCAAAGCCCGCCGGGGCTGCTGCGTGGGGTCACGGAATGTTGAGGGATGAGGCAGAGGACAGCCTCGAGGGGACCGTGGGCGGGACCGACGGGAAATAGCCCAGCCTTGGCAGGTGGTGGGAGGGTGGGCATGTGGCCCCGCAGCCCACCGCGCACGTGTTTCAAAGGTTACAAGAGCAGTTCACCAGGTCGTTGCAAGAAGGTGACTGCACCAAGTCCAGCCGTGGCCTTGTCCATGGGGACCCCCTAGAGAGCAGGGCCGACCTGCTCCAGTCCCACCCACAGTGTGGTGACTGCATGTGTCCCCAGCTGCTCCCAGGGTGGGACTGGATGGTGCAGTGGCCCTGGCTTCGGTCTTGGCCAAGTGGGGCGCTGGCGGCTGTTGTGTGGGTCTCCACTGCCCCTCAGCCCTGGAGAAGAGAGAAAATTGCCCGCTGCCAGCATGGCCAGGCCAGCGCTGGGTGGGTCTGGGAGGGCAGGTGCGGGTGTCAGGTGGAGGGGCGCCTCTCTGCAGGGCTAGGGTTGGCGGCCGGGCGACTCTGGGTGCCTGGCTGGGACCCGGGGTCAGCTTTGCAGAATCAGTGGGGCCAAGGTGCTGTGCAGCCGGTGTACCCCTTCCCCTCATCTCACTGTTTCGGGGGAAGAGGAAAGCAATCCTCACCGACAGTACTGGTGTTGTGCTGGGGGTCCTGGGGCCAGCCCACTGCTCCCTGTCCTGGGCTTCTCATCCATCCCTGCTCCCGTGGGGTTCCCCTCCTGGTGGGGTTCCCCTCCCACGTTAACCTGGGGAGGAGAGCTGTCCGTAGTCGCAGGCATCCCCCCACCCCCAATAGCTTACTCCTTCTAGGCCAGGTTGAAAGCTTTTACAAAGCAGGTGGGGGTGTGGTGGGGTAGTGGGAAAACAAGGAAAAGGTGCTACTCTCTCAGCAGGGAGAGGCGGATCTCCCTTTTAGAGGCACAGGGGGAGTTGAGTGGGAGCCCTGGGTGCGATTAAAGGCCCTGTTGAATAGGCCGTGGCGAGTGAGGGCTGGGGTCACACCATGGCTGGGGAGCCTTTCTGTCAAGGCTGATTCCTCCACAGCCACCCAGTGTCTGGAGCCCTGCCCTGCTGGGCAGCGCCTAGATGTGGAGGAAGGAGTGGCAAGGAAGTTGGATTCAAAGGTGGTTACAGAGGAGCAGTCAACAATTAGGGCGTCCTGGGCTGGGCGGGGCTGGACACTGGGACTCCTGGTCCCACTAGTTCTTGGGAAATCCAGAAGGGATCTGCTTAGGTCAGAGGTTGACCTTATGACATCTGGAGCCTCCACCTCCAAGATTCCAAATTTCCAGGGAATGAAACAAATAGAACCATGGCCCACACCTGGATTTGAACCCCAGTTCTGCAGTGGCTTCGTTTCTCCAGGCCTCACTTTCCTTGTCTGCACAATGGGACCATGATGAGGACTCAGGGAAATACCGCCAAACTCTTGGCACTTGGTAGGTGTCATGTTAGAAAAGTGGTGGGAAGGAGAGACTTTCATTTCCATGTTAGCGTCCATGTCCTCCCAGTCCTCGTTGCCACCGTGATCATGGAAAAGCAGCATTCCATGCTCTAAATGTTCCTCTAGATGCACTGTTCCAGGCCCATGCACCCAGGGTTTGACAAAGGTGCCTTTGAGGTCCCATGTCCCACCAGCATGGAGCAGCAGCAGTAGGGAAACCAGTGCCTCCAGGAACGGACCACTGTCCCCTCTCACCCCTTCCTCCTGCCTGGGGATGGAAGGGTAACACAAGAGACATGGACCTTGGATTTGGCTTCTTCCATTTCCACCCTGCTCATACCTGTCCCCCACAGTCACCAGGATACTCCACACACCTTCCTAGGAGCAGTGGCCAAAGAAAGAAGGAGCAGAATTCCAGTGACCAGAAAAAAGAGAGAATTTTGTCACCAACCACTTGCAGTTGATATTAAGCCAAGGGTGGACAGCCTCCTGGGGGCAGTTTTAGCAGGAGGTCTCCTGGGTGGTGGCCTGGAGGGACTGCAGGTGTGGCAGGAAGGTGCAGAAGGAAGAGAGCATCGCCCCACCCCCTCTGCCTCACTCCTCTGCTCAATGGGACGTTCTCATCTTTGGAGAACAGTGCCATTCTGGCCATCTGGCATCCCAGAACATCTTCCACTCACTCCCTCAATACCCATCCGTCCATCCACCCATGCCCCTGCCTACTTCTCCGTGCTGGCCACGCCCAGTGCTCAGGATTAGGGGTGTTTTCATGAGTAAAACAGACCTGAACTCTGGCCTTGTGGAGCTTACAGCTTGGGTGCCAGGAGAGGAATCCAAAAGCCACACGCATTATGTAATTTACAGTTGGCGAGCTCCTGGGGGGGATGCCTTGGCTCCCTGTTGGGAGCATTAACAGAGGTTACCTGGGGTGGGGGCCGCGGAGCGAGGTCACCTGGGGTGGGGGCGGAGCGAGATGAAGTTTTCTGACCAACCTGGGCTTCTGGCTCAGGACTTGTCGGGTTGGCAGCTCAGCCCTTGCGGTTGGGGCCTGAACTTGAGCATGAATGGAGTAGCCATGGAAATAACGAAGGTGGGAATGAAGACTGTCTTGTCAGCTCTCAATTTTGGGAGAGGAGAGGCTGCAAAGAAACTCAGGTGTGAGGACAGAGGAGTAAGTTGCCACCTCTGCAGAGCAGGTGGGGTGACCAGGAGCCGCTCAGTCCTGGAGGCTGCCCTGAAGGCATGCCCAACTCGGGAGGCCTCCCAGCGGCTGAGCCAGCTCTGGGGCAAGCCAAGGTGTTTGGGTCGGGACTGGGCTTGAGCAGACCCCATCCAAGCGCTCTCACCTGGTCTGCAGGAGAGTGGATCCCCAGGCGGAGGCCCCAGGAGGAAGTGCTGTTCCCTGGTGGTCTGAGACGTTTTGTTAGCTGAAGAATAGGGCTCAATCTCACTCACCTGCAAGAGAAAGCGTGGCATCCTCGAGCCCCTCCAAGGCTCCGTCCAGCTCCATTCTTGGGGTGACTCTCTGGTCCTAGGAAACCATTCACTTTTTAGGGTTCATCTCAGTCCACAGCTGACCTGTGGGGCTGTCAGGGCTGGCCTGTCAGGGCTTCCATTGCCTCAAGGGGTAATAATAGTACGTGTATTCTCAGGTTATGGCAAGGATTAGAAGACAGAAAGCGTGTAAGGGCTCCTCCATCATGCCTGGCTCGGTGAGCAATCTCTAATTGTGAGTCATTACTGTTAAGAGGTCATGGGAACACCAGGCAGCGGTCTGTGTCCAGGGGCTGGTGTCACCTGGTATCTCTCCTAAATTCGAGCTGATGATGAAAATCATCAGAGAGAGAGAAGGAGGGAGGGAGAGAGAAAACAAAACACCCCCCAGCTCTGCAAAAGGAATCTCTATTTCGTAAATCAAAGAAGAGTAAAAGACAGAGACCAAATCCAGTAGCTATTGTTAGACATGGAGAGAGAGAGAGACCTCCCCCACCCCCACTGCCATGAACAAGTGGGAAATAACACCGACCCCAGGACCCTTGGACAGTCCCTGAGGAGGCCGTGTGGCCAGAGAGGGAAGGGTGGTCACGATCTCCTGGGATTTCTACTCTTTTCTGAGGTAGCAGCAGCGGCCGAGACCTTGTAAACGGACCTCACTCATTCGGTCAATATTTACTCAGGCTTTCCTGGCACCGTGCTAGGCTGTGCTGGGGAATGATGGTGACACTGTTCCTACCAGCGAGAGACATTCGGTCCAGCGGATGAGGGAGACAGGACCGGGATCCCTGCAGGGTGCTGCCCGGCACACAGCCTCCATCTGGAGTGCTGGCCACGTTCCCGGCCAGCTTGGTGGAGGCTCTGCATCCTAACTGGGGGTGAGCTGGGGATGTAAAAGCCCCAACAGTGAGGGCTCTTTCCTACGCCAGTTGATTTCTGGGCCGCTGTGTGGCTGCAGGGGTGAGCAGTGTCTCGTGGCTGTGCAAAGGCTCCACGCTCCTCGCTCGGTGTGGGGCAGAGAGGGCCAGGAGGGCTCTTCCATCGGGGACTTCCTAGGCTCGGGGCAGAGCTAGTGAGCTCTGTGTTCGGAGCCCATGCCTGCCGAGCCCGGGAGGCACTTCGGGAAGGGCCACTCTGGAAGGCATTATTTATAGATCCGACTGCCCACTCTTATCTTGAGAACAGGAATTTGGGACACCAGGTCACAAGTTGGTCTCTTCCTTCGTCAGCAATCCGTTCAACACGGCCGTTCCCACACCCACCGCCCAAAGCCTGGGTGACACAAAGAGATGGCTTGCCTGCAGGAGGCCCAGCTGTCCAGAGTTGGAGGCACGTTTCATTTCCCTGGTCAGCTGCGGAAGCAGCTGGAGCAGACCGGGAGGCCGCCTCTAATGTTTTCAGTGTCAATACGGTCCCTACCTGCTGGCTTGCCAGGATTTGACCAGCTACATCGGCCTGTGTGGTGTGTTCCCGGCAATGCGCGGTATGAATTTAGACCTTTCGACAACGCCACAAGAGAAGCTAGACAGCTGTTGACAGCAGTGTGCAAACGGCAGTGGACGCGGTTCTGAGGGCCTCCTCCTCTGTCTTCTGCTACTTCCTGTCTCTTCGGGGCTTGCGTTTCCATAAGGTTCTTCTCTTGGCCCTAATTGGGATGGAGAAGAGGCCAGTTCTATTTGGCAAGGTTCCTCTGGCGCGCGTGTTGGCACGCGTCAGTTATGCATGAGCCAGCTTTCCTGGGAGACAAAGGTCAGGCCTAGTTGGGGTCTGTCATTCCCAGAGTGTCATATGTGCCAGGCAACAAACCAAATTGTGAGCTACACTGAGCTAAATGACCAGAGGGTTTCGTTCTTTCCTTCGCCCGCTCTCTCATTCACGACTCGACAGAATGGAAGGCATAACTCTTGTCCGACACGGCCCGTGGTCGGAGTGGGAGCACCCAGATCAGCAGGGGGAGGGCAGCCTGGGGGCCCGAGGGTGCGTTAGTCTTAGAGTCTTCTCACCAGAGGTGCAACAGAGCATCCCTGGGGCCCATGCCATCTCCCAGGGGCTGGCCTTGTGCCTGGCCCCATCATGACAAAATAATTCACCTTTTCCAATCTACCCTTCCCCAGATGAAGTAAAATGACCAGGTGGCCAAATTAATGATCACATCAGCAGGCAGGACTGTGCTGGCTGTGACTAGCCCTGGACAGGGCGGAGGTGGGCTCAATGTTCATAGTGATGTTCTCTGCTTCTTACCGCCTCTGCTGAGCTACACCACGTGGGCGCTTCTCTAGCCCATCTCTAAGCATGTGGGACAGGGATTGTCACCTCCACTCTACTGGTGAGAGGTTCAGGACTCCCCATCCTTCTCCCCTCCCTCTCCCCTCCCTATTTCCTACCCTCTTTTACTCTCTCCCTTCCTCCCTTCCCTCTGCAGGTAGCCCTGGAGCACCTGCCAAGCTCTAGGTGCAGAGAACAGCAGTGAGCAAGACCCACGTTCCACCAGGGGAGGGAGAAGGGAAAACACATCAATGATTCAGTCAAGAACACCTGCTCTAAAGAAGAAAAACTGCATCATACGATGGAGTCTACTTTACACCAGTGGTCAGGGACGGCTTATCCCAAGAGGTGGCGTTTAGGAGACGACCTGGTAAGATGAGCCACCTTTGGAACGGCTCTGGGGGCAGAGCCACGGGCCCCAGGTGCAGAGCTGGTAAGTGCAGGCAGGCAGGTCTGCCTGACCCCCCAGTCCTCACCCTTTCTGCCACATTCTGCGTCCTCACTGGCCAAAGCGCAAGGCTGGCCTCAGCAGTGCGGCTCAAGGGGCCAGACTGAGCGGCAGGTGGCTGGAAGCACCCTGGGGCAGAGCCCGGGCAGTGGTGGCTTCGCCCTCCAGCCCCCCATTCATGTTTGTTGAGGATGTGGGGTGAGGTGGGAACACGTGCACACAGGCCTTCAGGCGGGCGGCGAGGCACAAGGCGCCCGGACTGTTCACAGCTTTGTGGTCCGTGCTCCCAGCTTTGTGGTCCTTCCCAGACCGCCGCAAGGCCCCAGGGCCGGCACCTGCCTCTCACGCCAAGGGGGCGGCGCCGGGAACCTCTTTTTAAATCTCAACTCAGCATTTTTTGCCAATTTACAAAAATGTTGCAAGATTAGTAAAGAGACTTCCATATAGTCTTCATCTGCATTCAGCAGCTGTTGGCATCTGCCCCATTCACCTTATCATCCCTCCTCCAACCTGGGAGATACACGTATGGGTAGATATTTTTCCTGAGCCATTTGAGGGTTTGAGAGTGAACTAGAGACCTTGTGCCCCTTTGCAGCTAAACAGAGCAGTGTGTTTTCCCTGAGAACAAGGACTTTATCTGACAACCACACTGCGGTGAACAGAATCAGGATGTTTGACGTCGACCCAATGCTATTGTCTAACCCACGGTCCATATTCAATTTTGTTGATTTCCTCAATAACGGTCTTTATAACTGTTTTTTTTTTTTCTATTCCAAGGGCCAAACCAGGACTGTGAACTGCATTCTTTGTCCTTTCTCTCTCGTCTCCTTTGCACTGGGCATGGCCTCAGCCTCTCTCTGTGTTTCTTAACCTTGGCTTTTGGACGAATACACGTCTGACCTTTCCCCTCCCCCAGTGAGACTCAGGCTCTGCATCTTTGGCAGCGACACCACCGCCGCGCCGGAGGCACACGGCGTGAGTTTGGCCCGACACTGGCAACGCTGGCTTCCATCCCTTCCAACTTGGTGTTTTTGAACCACTCGGTTTTTCCCAGCCTCGTTTCTGCCTTTGTGTCTTTCTTCCTCCTTATCTGTCCCGGTCGCTTTCTTCATCCATTTCTGTCTCTGTTTCTGTTATGATCCTTCTCCATTTTTTGGTCTCCTCCCGTTTGGTCTCCTTGCCTTTGTTCCTGTCTCTCTGGCTCTCTGGTCTTCTCTTGGTTTCCTTTCTCCTGCCACTGCTTCCTCCCTTGATTTTGGCCCCGTCGCACTCCGTCCCCGTTCTCTCTCCAAAATGCTGAGCTGCCCTTGAGTGCAAGTGCCACACGGACCACCCGCCTGGTTAGCCTCACCTGAAGACCCCTTTAGGTGCACCCTCTGGTTCATGCTGCTTTCCTAAGAGGAATCGGGCGGAAACAAGGCGAGTTCATTCCTAGGAGCTAGACCTGGCAGGCCTCGTCGTCTCCCCCAGGTGGGACCTCATGCTCCAGAGCTCATCCTAGGCCCAGGAGAAAGGGCTTCAGGGAGAGGCATTCCGTGGGAAAGTCCCTCTGCCCGCCCTCCCACTGCCTTCCACCTGCCCACGGGTCCTTTCCCACGGGAGGGTGCACAGACCCCAAACTCCCCTCCAGACCCAGGGTGGAGGTTACTGTGGTTTGGCCAGGGCCGAGCAAATACTGTCTTTCTGCCAAGGCAGAGCCAACTTGAAACTCTGAGGTTAGCAGGTTTCTCACCACCTTGAACAGCTGGGCCCATGGCAGCCTTTGTCCCACTTGGTGGTCACTGGATTGGAGGACAACCAGACCCTCACATCTTTCTGGGTTAGGCCCAAACCACAGTCTGGAGAATAGAAGCCGGGCCATGGCACTCTGACAGCCACACTTGGCCACTCACTCACTGCTTTGGCATTGAATCTTGAATTCTGTTATCATAATTCCTATTAATATATCCGACTTTATGGTAGACGAATTGATGAACACTGCTCCTTATCGGAACTCAGGTATCCACTTGTGGGCAGAGAATGATCTCTCCTGGATAAAACGGACAATTCACCATGATGTTGGCTTTAGCCCTCTGGGGGATCAATTTCCCCATCTGTAGAACAGGGGCTTGGAATAGAAACTCCTTGGCCCCTCTCTGCCCCGAGCTTCCAGTAGCCCACGACCCCATTGTCAGTGGGCCAACCTTTTCCTCTTGGAAGGGCAGGTGACACCATTCTCTGCCCACCATCCCCTGGAGCTGATCCTTTCTGGCCCTGGTCATGACTATGATGGTTATTTGGTGCATTTCTGTGTGTTTCTCTCCCAGACCAGCCCCAGGGACTTTTTACCCTTCCAGTTCCTCTGCAGACATTTGTTTTCATCCTAGTCTGTAAGAGGAGACATTGCTAAGGACCACAGTGAAGCAAAAGACAAAGGGAAGAAACGTTCCTGGCCACCCCATCTGGTACTTCCCGCCAGGACGGGGCTGGGTGGTGCCATGTCCAGCCCCTGGCGCTCATGATTATGGGGTTGGCCAGGCGCAGGTTTGGGAGCGAGCAGCTGAGAGGTTGGCACCGACCTCTTCTGTGCCTCTTTGGGTGACATAGGCCCAGGGGACTTCAGAGCCACAGAAGCCCGGAGAGCTCACACACCACGCAACCCTCTCCTCTTGCACACGAGACGCCCAAGGCCCAGGACGGGGAAGCAATGCGCACAGCAGTGGCAGAGTGGGGACCAGACCCCGAGGCACACGGCACTCCTTCGTTCATCTCCCGCGTTTCTCAGCTCGCGGGCTCAGTAACTCTCTCCCATCCCCGGAATTGTTGGCAGGCAGGAGGAATAGCTCATGTGAGTCAAAGCAATTTGCAAACATAAATAATTTTCAGTGCCAGGAGAGGAGCGGTGGGAATGCATGGAGGCCTGGGAGGAGCACAGCCGGCCCTGAGTCCCCCCAGCCCGCCGATGGCACAGTCGGAGAGCCCTGTCCACGGAGCAGGAAATGGCTGGCGCGATGCTGTCTCCGCTGTTCAGAGGAGGGACTCTGCTTGCTGGGCTCTTCTCTCCCCACCCCCAACATCCACAGGATTTTGGGATCCCAGCTCCTCTAGAGGGGCAGAGGAAACAAGATGGTCCCTGCCTGCATTTGGAAGAGCCCGGCCTTCCTCCACCTGGCCTGTATTTTTCCTCATTGTCAACCCCAAACAGCAAGTATCCTAAGGAAGAGCGGATGACACACCATTGTTTTGTTACATTAATATCATCTCCGTGTCGTATTCCAAAGGAGCTTAACATAATTGTGCTGTTCTTCTCAATTTGGATACAGCTTTACGGAAGCGAGGTGACCACCCAAGGCCACTCTCTGACTGTGATAGGTATTTGCCATTTCCCCAGCATACTTGGGCTCACACTGCCAGGCGCCGGCACCGCCTCTTAGGAGGTTTTGGAGGATGGCGGTGGAAGTGACTGGAGAGCTGGTGTCACTTTGGAGGGCTGAGAGCGGTCCACACACCTTTTCCAAAGCCCACCCCAAGAGGCTGTCTAAAGCAGAGAAAAACAATGAGAAACCAGATACCATGGAATTAGTGAAGAATTTCCCAGATGAAACAGGAAAGGGAGGAAATGCAGGGGGTTGCATTACACCTGGCGCAGGTTGAAAGGATTTGGGGCCCGTTGTTGGCAATATTAAACTCCACGGTGCGTTTGAAAGGGTCTTTCACTCGGGCAGCAAATGAGAGGCGTTCCTGCCAGGACAGGCTGCGTCCCTGCAACCTCCAGCCCCCCTGCCACACACACGCATCTGGGATGCCCCTTGTGAATGCCAGCCCTGCCCCAAACTAGACTTGAGAACTTGCAGATAACTGGTTCAGAGAAATAATTATCACCGCCAACATTTATCTACTTACTTATTTAATATGAATAGAGAGTTCATTTGGGCCAAGTTTGAGGGCTGCAACCTGTGAGCATAGATTCAAGTTGCCCTGACTATATGGTCCCCACAGCCAGCATTTAGTGAGCCCTGACCACGTGTCAGGCTTTCTCCATACAGCGCACGTGAAGACCAAATCCAAAAATAAAAGTGTGTGCTTTGTCCTCTGAGTGTCGCTCACGGTGTGTGTGTGTGTGTGTGTGCACCGTGGGTCATGTGCTAGCCCACACCTCTGCCGTCCTGACCTGCACATTGCAACTGCATACATGAGGATGAGGTGGTTGCCATGCTGTCAGGGAGCGTATGACATGTACCGCCAGGCTAAATACAAAAATTAAACCATGCGTCTTCTGGAACTGACTCCAGGATTATCCTCAGGGTCTGTTTCCCAAAATTCAATTACTACATAATTACCTGGAGTCTCCTGAAATGCTCACAAATGCATCAGATGAGGAGCGAGGGGGCGGCAGGGCCCCAGAGCAGCTGAGCGCGTGCCTGTCCGTTCCCTGCCCGTGGTGGGGGGAAAGGGAACAGCCTCTTGCTTCCGGGAAGTGAGGCTCCTGAACACCGGGGCTCCTGGGAACAGTGCTGGGCCCTGGATTTGTGGAAGACGTTAACGGCCTGCAGAGCAGGAACCGGCTCCCCTGCCTGAAAGCTGCAGTCTCCTTCCCACATGCATGCACAGAGCACTCTGTACAGACACAGGCACGAGGCATGCAATTCCAAGGCATCTCACAATGGTGCACCCGCTGGGGAAGTGCAGGAGATACCCAAGACGTGCCCTGAGCCTCTCAGGAGCTCCAGGCTCTGTCTGGGTGGAGGAGGGAGGCCCATGCTTGCATGTATATTGCAGTGTGCAACTGATTGGCAATGAGTGGTGGGCGGGGGTGGGGAGTGCAGTGAACAGTGAATACTGTAGTAGTTCTACAGAGCAGGCCCTGGTAAAGGCTGGAATAATCTAGAATAACCTCAGGGAGAGGATGGGGCCTGAGCTCCTCCTGAAGGACTCACAGAACCCCAGAAACTGGGGGCGGGGCCCCAGGACATAGACAATGCTAGCTCGGAATCCCTCTCTCTCTCCAGGGACAGGCTGTTTGACGTTGGGCAGGTTACTCAAGCCCAAGCCTTCCTATTGCCACCTTCAAGACAGGCACGATGACAGGACCCACCTCACGGAGGCGGTGTGGGAATTAAATGAGATAATCCCTCCGAAGTACCTAGCCTGTAATAAGCACTCAATCAACGTTAACTGTTGTCACCAATTGCAAAGGGAAGAGGCCAGGAGGAACGGAGAGTTGAGGGTGGCTTCCGAACTAGTGGCCGCAGGAAGTAGACACTTGTATCCAAGAATAACAGCTTTGGTGGTGTTTCCTGCTCAGAGCCCTCACCTTCTCGGAGGAGCAGCAATCTAAACAGAGAGCCCTAGGATACGCCTGTTTGGAAAAGCACGAAGATTTGGTTTTGTCCAATTGCTAATCTGTGGCTTGTCCCAACTCTCTCCTGTCCCCATGTCATTCTCAGCAATCCGGCATAAAGCTGGGAGGCTGACACTGAGGTCCCAGGTCAAGAACTAATCCACCCCAGGGCAGAAAGCAGTTCTAGAGAGTGGGAGGGGCTGGACGGTCATTCAGAGGTAGCTGTCGCTGCAGACTGTCCCTTGGTCAAGCTTAAGGCTCCAGGCCAGAAGTCATTAGAAGACATTTGGATCTGACGTGTGATGCCTAATGTTCCCTGGTGAAAAAATAACCTGTGTGTGCACTCGGGGGGCTTTCCGGACATGCTCAAGGCTTTCTCTTGTTCTTCTAAGGTGATGAGGAAACTGAGATGTAGGAAGGCAATGGCTCTTTGGTAGTGGCATGGGTACACCACACAGACCCATTCAGTCCTCCTCATATGTTCTAGAAGCTTGCTGTTTGGTGTCGGGGGGAGTAGGGCAGAGCTTCGATTCAGGAGCCCAGAGTGGGCCAAATGACACAGGGGCCAATCCGGTCTCCCCCACTTCTTTGTCTTGATTGGATCACATGCACAGAGAACTCCCACCTCAGCCCCACCCTAAATCACAGGTGAGGGCCCATGGCATCCAGTCACCCAGCAACCACTCCATGCCTTGCCAACCTGCCCAATGTCATTACCATGACCGCACTTATAGGACAGGTGGCTTTCAGCTTTCTGGCCTTCTCTCTCCTGTGGACTAAAACGTCCCCATGGGCAGAGACGGACCATGTTGACTATTCAGGACTGAAAAAGAGCTTCCAGGGAAGATCCAGGATGCCCAGCCAAATTTCAATTCTTACATAAACAATGCTTTCTTTTTTTTAAAAAAGTAGAACTATGTCGCAAATATTTCATGGGGCATACTTCTACTAAAAAATCATGACTTGTGCATCTGAAATTCAAATGGAACTGAGTGCTCTAGAGTTTTATTTGCTCAATCTGGTAACCCTGGACCCCAGGCACCCCAAGTCTGTGGCTCACCTCTCCCCAGCCCCAGTGGGATCCAAGGAGGGAGCAAACACTGCAGGGCTGACCTTGGCTCTTCCGAAAATGAGTTGGGGCGGGGGAGCTCCAGGGGACAGAGCCAAGGATTGGATGGGCTGGCGCAGCAAGGGCCTCCTCTGTGCTGGGTTAGCTCAGGTGAGGGCCCCACGGCATCCGGTCACCCAGCAACCACTCTATGCCATGCCAATGTCAATGATGCCAACATCACTATCATAACCACACTTACAGGACAGGTGGCTTTCAGCTTTCTGTGCCTTTTCTCTCCTGTGGATTAAAATGTCCCTATGGGCAGAGACTGACCATGTGGGCTCAGCACCATTAGAAAGGTTCATCTTGACAAAAACAAAGATGTTTTGGTTTCCCAGTGCGCAGGGTTAAGACCCCAGCTCCCTGCTCTGCTCCTCTTCCCCAAGCTTGGGCTCTGAGCGGGGGGTTTACGGACAGCCTTTTGCTTGTGAAGTGCTGGCCACAGACACATATCCAGGCCCCCCTTAGGAAGAAGCTGTCTGCACCCAGGAGAACTGCGGCTACTGGACTCTGCGCACCCAGAAAATCCCTTTGAGGAGAAACTCTCCAATGCCAGGGCCCTGGCCCCCTCAGAGCATTTCAGAACCTTGGATGTCTTTGAAGGTCTGTGTCCAAGAGGCCCTGGGGGTGGGCCGCCATGAGGTGTCTCCCAATAGCCAGCTAGAATCAGCACAGAACTTGGACAAGCTGTCCGCCCACCAGGACTTCAGACTCTCATCCCAGGGAGGCTCAATCTCTCTGGGGACTGAGTAGGACAAGATGCTCAGGTGGCACCTGGCATATCTGAGAAGTTCAGCAGACGACAGGGCCCTGCCTTCTAGGGACCGAGGGGGTCTTGGACACTCTGTTGGGTCTGACAACAGGCTGGATATGCCTGGAGCTCCTCCAGACCTACTCAGACCTACAGACGGCCCGTACCCCAGTGTCTGCCTCAGGCTCCAGGCTCTTCCCAGGCCCACCCTCCTCCAAGCCACACCCCAAAGGGCCCTGCTACTTGGCCTGGTTTCCAAGCCCTCAGGCCACCTGCAGGCCACATCTTTCCAGGAATGGTAGTGGAACATCTTCCTTCCCTGCCCTCCTGGAGTGCCACCCTACCTCCCCTCCCCCATCGCTAGGCCCAGCCCTCAGAGGCCACCCACTGGAGGCCCCCCCAGGGGCTAAGGCTCCCTCCCCAGTCACCAACTGTGCAAGTGTGCAAACCTGAGCAAGGGCTCCCCTTCCGACGACTCCTGAGTTCTCAGTTTTCCTCACTAGAGACACAGAGAGACGGGGCCCATGTCTGGCACCGGCCTTTGTGCACCAGCAGTGAAGGACCGGCCAATTCCAGCGCTGAGCAGGCCATTTGCCAGAAGCAGGATCACCCGCCCTCCGCTCCCAGGGTGGCAAAGGGCGTTCATTACATGGGGGTGTGGGGGGGTAACTCGCTCTAAAGGGAGTTTGGGGTGATGGGGGTGGTGGGAGGGACAATTCACAACTTGCCAGGTTGAGAAACTCACAACAGCTTTTTTTTTTTAAAAGAACTTCCCTTCCGTCCTCCCCTCCCCCGCCGGGCTCCCCTCCCCCACCTCCAGCCGCTGGTGGCCTGCAGCCAACACTGGCCACACTGTCCGCATTCAGGCCTCCCCGCCCTCCTGGCCCTCTATCTCTTCCCTGGCCTGCCCACCGCCGCGCTTTCTCTCCACCCCCATTCTGCACCGCGTGGACCTCTTCTGCCCCGGTGCCCCGCCCAGGCTCGGCCCTCGGGCCAGGCGCGCAGGCCAAGGGTTTTGGAGGACCGGCCCCTGGCCCTGCTCGGCCACCTCAGCCAGGAGGAAGATCGCTGCGTCTGCAGAAAGCTGGCCACGGCCACCACA
Organism: Propithecus coquereli; assembly: GCF_000956105.1. Lineage (NCBI taxonomy): Eukaryota > Metazoa > Chordata > Mammalia > Primates > Indriidae > Propithecus > Propithecus coquereli. The sequence continues at coordinate 376,886 of NW_012154107.1, forward strand.
TTCTCGGGTCCCAGCTTCCTGGCCGGCCGAGCCGCACCCAGGAATACAGCCCACTCCCCGTGCCCCCTCGGGCCCTTAACTCCTTCCTCCCCAGCGACACCGGGGCCTCGGCCTCGCCACCCCAAGGGACATGGGTAAGGAGTCCCCGCTCTCCTGGCTCACTAAGGAAGGAGGGGTGGCAGGTCATGCTCGCCCGGCCGCCTCCCCCTCCCCATCCACCTCGCAGGAAGCCCCCCGCCCCGGCCGCTCGCTGCGCCCCCACTCCGGGCCCCGGCCTGGTGGTTTCCGGGGAGAGCGCCTGACGGAGCCTCAGCGGCTTCCTCGGTGGGGCGGGGCCGGCCAGGCACGCCGGCGAGGGTGGGGGGGTCCCCGCCCCGCGGAACCTGCCCTACCGGCGCGGATTATTAGGAAGGAACACCCCTGCCCCGCCAGGGCCCGGGTGTGCTGCGCCCCCGGGGGGTGGGGAGGGACAAAGGTCGGCCGCTGGCGTGCGGGGGCCGAGCCCCACCCGCGTGTCCGCGCCGCTCACCGCTGCACCCGCTCCTCCACTACCCAGATCCTGGGGCTCGCCAGCGTCGTGGGCAGCGCAGCCCAAAAGCCCCGGGGGCGGGGATGGCTCTGCCCCCCCGCAGGAATTCCCCTTTCCAGCCCAGTGCCTCCCGACTTCCCGCGGAGCCGGGTCACCCTCCTGCGCCGGCGCCGGGCCCGCGAAACCAGTCCACTCTGCTTGTGCGAAGGGTGAGCGCGGGACGCGAAGCTTTGCTCCGACCGAAGGCGGAAGTGGGTGCGGAGAGGGAGAGCCACCTACCCGGACCTCCGACGTTCTCTCCGTGCTTATCTCAAACAACAAAAATGCACCTTCAACATCTCCATTTAATATTTACATTCAAGCAGGTAATAATTGGAAGCTTATAGTTTAGACATTTCTAGTAGCAGCAGTTTCTAGAGAGCTCCTTTAGCCTTTTAACAAACTTTTTTTTTTTTTTTGCACATAGAAACAACACATCCATGTGTACAGTATCAAAAAATATATACCAAGGTTACTGGTATTGCAGTTCCTGGAAGGAGAGGAAATGAAATCAACCGAAACACTGTAGAGGGGGGAGTCAACAGAAAATAGTTTGTCTGATATAGAATATAACATGATCTAGAGGAAACTCCATAAATCTAGGTTTTTATATTTCAATATATAAATACCTACAAATAAATATATATATAGCAGCCCGAAGAGGGGTGTTCGGGCCTTTTGAGCTCAAACAATACATTTCAATAATAACACCACGTACAAAGGGGGTAGAGTCAGCACTTGACAAGTTAGCACGGTTAAAATATAACACTATAGAACTCTGAGGCCGCCGCGCGGCTGCCTTGTCAGTCCCGGAGGTCCACAGGGGAGGAGGGGCCGGTGAGCGCGAGACCCGCAGGCACCAAGTGGAAGGGGCCTTAGCCGGGATCCGACAGGCAGCCGCCCTCCGAGGGACGTGGTTACCGCGGTCCGGCGTCCTCTCCCCGGGGCCAGCCCAGATCTCCCGGGGTTGGCGCGAGGAAAGCCGGCCAGAGGCCCCAGGTGTTAATCTCCCCGCGGAGGTGGGGCTTCCCCTTCCGACGCCCTCCGGCTACACTGTCACGTACTCCTTGAATGTAACGGTGAGGCAGTTCGCGGTGACGTCGGTGATAATTATATTCCCAAAGAAGGGCTTGAACTCGCTCAGCGGCTCCCCGGGCTCGTCCTGGGCCTCGGCCGGAGGCTTCTCCGCCGCTGTGGCGGTCGCCGCTGCCACCGCCACCGCCGCGGGCGCCTCAGGCTTCACGTGGAAGGAGCTGGGCGGCTCCCCCGCCTCGCTGCGCGTCTTGACGCAGCGCAAGTCTATGGGCTCGTCCAGGTCCGAGTCCAGCAGGATGACCTCGGGCTGCGGGAGAGCGGCGGCGGCGGCGGGAGCGGGCGGCACGTCGGTGGGGTGCTCGGCTGTGGGGCTGCCCCCCAGGCAGGTGGGGGTGCTGATGCTGCGCGCGGTCAGGCGCTTCTTGCAGGGCTCGCGCTCGCCGTGGGTCTCGGACAGGCAGCGCTTGCGCGCGTGGGAGAGATTCAGGCCCACGGCGTGGTGGTGGTGGTGGTGGTGATGGTGGTGGTGGTGGTGGTGGGAAGCGGGGTGCGTGCCCCGGGCCGGGTCCCAGGCCAGCAGGTCGGGCTTGGTGGTGAGCTGCAGGGGCTGCTCGCCGAAGGCCTCCTTGGTCGGGGAGAGCTTACGGGAGCTGGTGTCCTGCGGCTGCGGGTCGCTGGCGCCCGGAGCCTCTTCCTCCCTCCTCTTGGAGGGCGCTTCCGCCTTCTTCTCCTCCGTGCTCGCCGCCTTTTTAAAAGTCCTGTCGCCTGGGGAGTGGCGTTCCTCCGCTGCGCGCTTCTTGTGGCTGGGGGAGCGGGCCTCGCCCTCGGCCGCCTCGCCGGACTTGATCTTCACCGCCTGCATGCCGTTCTCCATGTACTTGCTCATCACGATTACGATGCGCCCGTTCTTGTTCTTGTTCTTGACGATCTTCATCTTTCCCCCAATCCCGTTGCCCGTCACAGCCTCCTTGGGGGCTGGCGTCATTCCGTTGGGGGGGCCCTTCTCGGGGCCTTTGCCCGGAGTGCCAGCTGCACCAGCCAGGGGCTTCACAGGTCCCAGGTAGCCCTTGGCCCCGGTGCCGTGCGCCCACTTGTCGGGCGGGTGGCTCTTGGCCCCCAGGTCTGGGCAGGTGGGGCTGGGTGCCTCCTTGTGGCCACCCTGGTACTGCAGGTCGTACATTTTGGGGTCGGGCTGGTAGGGGTGGTGCTTCTTGCTGTTAAGCTGGTAGTAGTACTTGCCGCCCTTGCCAGGTGGCGGGGGCTTGCCCGCCCGCTCCTTGCTGTGCGGCTGGTACTGGTGGTGCTTCTTGCTGTTGAGCTCGTACTGATGGCCCTGGCCCTTGCCCTGCGTGCCCAGCTCCAGCTTGGCACGGTTGTCAGTGGAGGAGTCCTGGAGTCCGGTCAGTACATTGGAGCGACGGGCAAAGGTGGGTACCTGAGGGAACGGGGTAGGGGAGGTGAGTGGAGGGAGAAGGCCAGCCCCATAAGATACTGGGAGGATCAGAGGGTCCCAGCCCCCACCAGTTTGCAGCTGTGTCATGGGGGTGAGGTAGGGGAGGCCTAGTAGAAAAGAAGCAGAATTGGGGTGTTTGGGAGGAATTGCCCCCGCCCTCTGGCCCTGGAGGCAGCTATGGTGGCAAAGTCAAGGGAGGGGCTTGAGTGCGGCCCTGGGGCCCGCTGCATGTATTCACCTGCACAACCAGCGGTTTGGGCTTTGGCCCTCTCTTGCGATATCCCATCAGCTGCTCCTGCCGTTCCCTGGGGGGAGGGAACAGAGGGCAGTGCTGTTAGCCTCGAAGTCACCTCCCCTTCTCGTTACTCCCCAAACCTTCGATGACAGCCCCTCCCTTCAGAAAGCATCAGGTAGGCTGCCAACAGGACAGGAAGGGATAAAGAGCTCCAGGCAGAAGATTGCCTCTGTCACCAGCTGGGTGCCTCATCCAGGTCCCAAGCCCGCTTATGCTGGCACTAACCTTCATCTGCCCAAGAAGTCCTCGACAAAGGACTCTCCCACTTCTCATGCCCACACCTGAGCTGGCACCCAAAGCCTTGCCTACGTGCTCAGGAGGCAGCAGCTCAGGCCTGGACCTCTGGCACTGGTGCCCACAACCTCTGGCCTGTGGCTCTACACAAAGCGGAGCGGAAGGGGGTCCAGGGAATACATCCAAGTCCAAAAGAGGTGTGTGCGGACCTCGTCCCTCCCCGTCAGAAGCACGGGATGCTAATGACCTCATTAAGATTCAGATAACGAGTGCCGCCGGCAGAAGGGAGGACTCATTTTCTTAAAGGCCAGCACTAAACAGGGGGAGGGGCTGCGCCCTTGTTTACACAGCGGCAAATGAGCCAATTAGGGGCTGGGGGTGGGGGCAGGCCACCGAGGCCAGGGTCTGGCCAGGTTTGCAGCCACCTGGTGAACTGCTTCTGCTCCACTGGCTGAGGTGGGTGGGGCGGGGACGCGCGGAGAGGCCCCGCCTCCTTGTTGGAGCCCGGCTCCCAGCCGCCTCAATTTCCAAATTATTAATAAAGCCCACGGGCGGAGGCTCTGGTCATTATAGCCACCAGGCTTCAGTCTGCCGGGCCAGCCTAAAGGTGACCTGCGCCTGGGGCATGGACCGTCCCAGGCACAGCCCAGCCCCTCATGGGAGAAGGAGGTGTGTCTCCCACATTTGCCAAAGTTTTAGCCCACACCTGGGCCAGAAACCGGCTCTCCAGCGACCCTAGTCACCACCCCATACCCTCCAACTGCCCGTGGGCTAACCCACAGGAGTTCTGCCACTGCCCTGGGGCGGGGCGGGACTGACTCCGAAGTTGCGTGGCATTGCAACAGCCTGCGCTTTAATTCATCGGGGACCCATTATGCAACATGGCATCAGCCGCTGACATGGTTACAGGGCGGTGAACTCCCAGGTGGAGTCGGGCAGGATCCCGCTCGGCGCCACCCCGCGTTGCGGGAGAGCAACTTCCCCGCCAGCCGCTAGCTCAGAGGGTCTACAGTTTAGAGTTTTAGCGCCAAAAGCGCCACAGGAAATAATGCAAAATAAAAGGGGGAGGAGGGATGGAAGGCAGCGGGTGGCCGAGCTCGGAGGGCTCCTGCTGCTCCTCCTCCTCGCCCTTCCCCCTTCTCTCCTCCCCGAAACAGAGAACCGCAGCCACCGCGGCGAATCCAGCTGCAGCAGCTGCAGCGTGACAAGCATCTGTGCAGGAGGATGAGCCCCTCGGAAAAAGCCACCCCTTCACCATCAGGCAGCACCCACCCCAGCCCCTGGGCCAAACTCCCCCCGTCCTGACGATGGGCACCGTGCCCCACCAAAAAGCCCAGTGGGGGGTGTGTGTGAAGGGCACCTGGAGCCAGACAGAATCTACTCCCAGCCTAGCCCCAGATCCCTGGGGGGTGAGGATGTGGGTGTAAGGCCTTGTCAACTTTTCTCCAGCTGCCAACAGGTTAAGTTCAGTTCCGTGACGTCCGGGCAGTTTCACAATGCCAGCTCCTCGGAGCTGCACCGCAAGGTGCCAGTGCCAAGCGGCCAGTGGCTGCAGGAAAGCAACACCTAGGCTCCGGGGGTGGGGCTCCAAGGTTGCAACAGGAGGGGGCTGCGGAGAACGCCACGCAGCCCCGAGTTCTCCCGGTGGCTGCAGGGCCACCGCGCACACCCTTCCCAAAGTTTCCCCAAAACACAAGCCTCATCTTCCCTACCCTGCCCCGCCCCCAACCCCAAGCTGCAGCAACTGCCAAGGACATTGGTTAGAGGAGCCGAGGCCGCAGCCGTTGCCCGTTCAGGCCGGTTGGGGGGCGCTCACCTGTTCTGGAAGGCGATCAGCAGCCTGGGATCCAGGATGTTCTCCTCGGGTTCCCACGTGTTATATCTTGCAAGGGAAAAGGGAGGGGGACACCGTGTAAAAAAAGAAAAAAGAGCCAGCTTTGCGGTCTCCAGGTGGGGAGTGACATAAGGCCCTACTCTGTCTTCATGAACCGAAAGCTATTTAGCTGTGTATGTGGAGGGTGGAGGGTAGATTTCTGCAGGCCTGACACGGTCCCTACAACGTCGTCGCCCCGACCCCAATCAAAATAAACACACAAGGGCAGGAAGAAAGGGGAAGAGGAAGGAAAATGGAACTAGCAGTTTATTTTGCAGTTGTCAAGAATTTTAAGCATGTAACTGCGACATGTTCCAAAGCCACTTTGCTCACCAGGAACCCTGCGTGCAAAGCAGCCCAAATGCAAAGTCGCAGTCCCCTCCTCCTCTCCCCAGCCCCGAGTCTCCGAGAGGGCTTCAGCCTTTCTCCATCTGACCCCTAATCGGATAACCAACAGCCAAGCGGCCCCCCCACACCCCCTCGCGGCTCCGGAGCCCGCTGTCACGGGCAAGCGAACCCCAAATACTCAGCAACACAAAAATATGCCTCAGTGTGTGTGTGTGAGTGTGTGTGTGTGCGTGCCTGCGCGTCTCTCTCCATCCGGTGCCTTCGCATTTCAAATTAAAGAAAAAAATTCCCCACCAAAAGCGCTGCAGTGACAGTCCCCAACATTTTCTGCCTTTTTTCTTCCCCTCCCTGCACCACTAGGAGGGAGGAGGCACACAATTGCAATTTCGTCGCTTTTTAATTTTTTTTTTTTTTTTTTGGTTTTGCAATATGGAGCCGTTCGGTGGAGGGAAAGGGGAAAGGAGCCATTTTCTGCTGCACATCAGTCAGTGCCTGCGCCCTCCCTCCCTCCGCCGGCCTCCCCGGCTCGGCCCCGCGTCTCTCCAGCTCCTCCGGCTCCTTTTAGTGCATAAATTAGTGATGGCATTTCCCGGAGAGCGGAGCACAACACAGGGCGCCGGGCTCGGGCTCAGCGGCTCGGCTTCCCCAGTGCCTGCCACCGACTTCCCCACCCCCTCCTCCCTCCACCCCACCTCCACCCCGCCTCCCGTCCGCTCCCCCCACCACCCCATCAGCTCGGCGGGTCCGGCAGCCCCGCGCCCCGTGCCCCGGCCCCCGCCCGTCCTCCGCCCTCCGCCGCTACTTACTTGGGGGACCAGCCTCTCCATTTCACCAGATACTCCACTCTGCCCTGAGGGGAAGAGACAGCACTCCATCAGCTTCCGCGGGATCCCCGGCTCCGGCCCGCAGCCTCCCCACCCCCTCCCCGCCTCCTCGCGGGCTGCTCCGGCCGCTGCTCGCTCGCCGCCGCGCCGCCGCCCCCGCGCCGCCCTACCTTGCGGATCCGCTTCTTCTCGATGCTCTCCACGGCGAAGACGTGCTCGCCAACAGCTGGCAGCTCCATGGCCGAGCCGGAGCGCGCCGGGGCGC
>NW_012154107.1:383837-389027 GCF_000956105.1 Propithecus coquereli
CGCCCCGCCGCCGCCGCCGCTCGCCCCGCACAGCCCGGCCGGCCCGCCTCCGCCCGCGCCCGCCCCGGCTCCCGGCTCGCGCTCGCTCAGACAACTGAGCCCGGGCCGCGGCTGCACAAGAACTCATGCAAATCCCGGACGTCAGCGGGCGGGGCCTCGCAGGGCCAGCTCGGCGTCAGGGGGCGGGCCGCGCCTCGGATTGGCGCAGCCGGGCCTACCGGAGGCCCCGGGCCCGGACGGCGGGGGTAGGAGGAAGGACGCGGGAGGGGGCCGCCGAGGAGGAGGGCGCCGGGGAGGTGCAGGGGGAGGGATCTGTGAGCCTGGGAGAGGGAGGCTGGAGGGAGGGAGCGGGACCGGGGAGAAGAGGTGTGTCGGCCCGGGGCGGAGAGCTTGACAGGGCCGAGAGTGTCTAGGCAGAGACTCGGCGCCCGCGGCCCAGCGCCTGGGGCTCTCCGCCTGGCCTCTCGCCCTCAGTGCGCACGGCCCGGGGACCCCTGCTGGGGCCACGGAAGCCTCCGCTGCAGTCCCGCAGTTCCAGTTGCACCGAATTGCGTCATGTGCCGCTCCGGAGGCTGGGGACTCGCCGGCAGGCGGCGGAGTCCGGGCAGGGGCAGCTCGTGCCCCACTCTGCGCGCCCCGCCCCGAGGCTTCGGGCATTTGGGAAGGCGAAGAAGGGAAGAGAAAGGGCGGGAGAAGACACAGGACTGGGTGCAAGGAGAGAGCGAAGACGAGGAAGGGGACAGAGCAGCAGCCAGCCCCGGGGGCCTGGTGCTCAAGGGCCTCGCCAGGAAGGGGCTTTGAATCCGATCACACCCAGATCGTCCACGGCTACGAGTTTATGCTTGGCCCTCTCACCGGCAGCGCGAGATGTCCACGTTCTAGGAGTCCCCAGAGCCAAGCCGTGGGAGAAGCACGGAAGACAGGGAGGCGGGGATGCCCGGGTCTGCTTGGGGACCGGAGGGACTTCGTGGGGTCCCAGGAAGGGCTTCGAAAGAGAGAGCGGGGAGGGCTGAGAAGTTGAGGCTGACCCAGGAAAGAGCGAGGCGGTGCGAAGGCAAAGGGGAGGCGAGTGGAGTGGCCGAGGAGCCACATATTAGTCAGGAGCTCCCAGACCCTAGTTCCCGGCAGGCAGCGGAACCGAGACCCTCGCGGCGGGAGGAGCTGCGAGTGTGAAGTTTAGCACCTCCGGCGGCGAGACGGCGCGTTCCAGCGCGCGGCTCCTGCGTCCGGCTGGGGGAGCTGCTGCGCCCCATGCGGCCTCCCGAGGGCGCCGCCATCGGCCCGCGCGCGCTCCGTGGGGTCGGGGTGGCGGGCCTGGGAGGGGGCGCCTGGCCTGGGGTGTGTCTGGGCCCCCCATCCCCGCTCATGAAGGGCTGGGAGCAGGAAGCTTGTGCAATCTCTTGGCTGAGTGTCCACGGAGAAAGCAAAAGAGCAAAAGCCGAGGACAGTGGAGCGAGCGAGGGGGGCGGACAAAGAGCCATCCGGGTCTCTGCGGAATGCCGGTGGGGACAGCGCGGGGGCTCGGGCGAGCAGGGGAGGGACGAGGTGCGGCAGCGAGCCCCAAAGCCCGCGCGGGGCTCATGTTCTGCCAGGAATCCGGGAGAAGCCCGAAGGCTGCCTGGTGTTGAATGCACACGTTGACTCCACCATTTCATCACCACCTCGCAGCTCCTGCGGCCACGGAGGCTCCTGCTGTCCGGCGGCCGCTGCTGACCGAAGCCCACGTAGCTCCTCCCTGGAGGGGTGCTAGGGGTGAGGGTCAGTTTCTAGCTACAGCAGAGGGGCTCAGTCTGCAACGGAGCTCAAAGAAGTTTACAAACCTGGGATTCTCCTGGTATTGGGGGGCTGGGGACAAGCAAAGTGTGAGGATGCCTGCCTGCAGTTTCCCCCCTCCACCAGGCGCTCTCAGGGATTATAGAAGCTGGGGGGCTGGGGGTGCACAGGAAAAGATTTTTCTGCTCCTGCTGTTTGGCGTCTTCCTGGCATTCTGGCCCATGGCGAGGAACTGTCCTGTGGGACAGCTCTGTAGCCAGAGGAGGGAGGTCCCTGAAGGCCGGCGGGGGAAGCTCTTGTCTGTGCCACAGTCACCCGTCCACGCTGAGCCAGCCACCCAGGCCGTCTGCGCTGTCAGTCGATCGGGAGGTCTGCAGCGACCTTGTCCCAGCTAGTCCCCTCGTCCGGGAAGGGGCTGAGCTTCCCGACACTCTGCCCGCCCCCTTACTTGAAAATCCCCTGGAAAATCTGTTTGCAATGGGTGTTTCCGCGGCATCCAGGTCGGGGGCGCCGGGGAGGGTGAGCAGCCGCTGCAGCCTCCCTGCCGCCAGGGGCGTCGGACTCCGCTCTGCTCGCTCAGCCCAGGCCCCTGGGGGAGGGCCCACGCGGGACCTCGGGGCCACACGGCGGAACCCGGTGCCCCGACGGCGAGGTTGCGCAGGAGCCGGGCTGATCCTGCCGCCGAGCTGGGGAGGAGAGGGGGCTCCCGCTCGTCCGCAGGGCGGATCTTTTCTGGAGCTGCCTGTGCGGCGGCGCAAGGAGACTTGAGGCTCCCCAAGACCGTGGGAGGGGCTGCCCCAAGCACTTCAGAAGCCCGAGGAGACCCCGGCCACCTCCTCTCCTGGCCTTTTTGCTGACGACTCGGAAAGTGACCATAATACACGAACATCCGCCGAAAGCAGCAACTCACTTCCCTCGCGCAGTTATTTTGTCCTCGTGGAGGGGTGGCAGATAGGTAGAGGGGCCGACTCCCAGACCCCTATTCTAACCTCGGTGGCCCGGCCCTAGAGCACCCCTCAACTGCTAGCAGCCGTGGGGAGGAGCTCAGGTCCGCAAGAGAGCGAGTGGGCGGCAGGGAGCAGGCGGAGACAGAATCCTGGGAGCGGACCCTGGAGCCCCTGGAAGCTCCCCTGACGTGCCCCGCAAGCGCTTCCTGGGAAACCTCCCATGGGGCTGCCCTCACCATTCCACCCCCTGTCTTGGTCCCTCAGAGGGAGCCGCAGGCGAGCCCAGCCCTAAACCTGGGATTCCCAGAGCCTTCCTTAGGCTGGGGCCCCTGTCCCCGACTCGGGACACCCAGAGCCCTACAGGGAAGCCCAAGAAGGGTCGCCGGCCCATGTATTTGACGCTGCTCCCTCCCAGTCAGGGTCAGGTCGCGCCCCTCGGCTCCACTGACAGGCAGAAGCCCCCCAGATGCCACCTGGGTCTGGGCCCCCAGGGCCCCTCAGGGGCCCCTGAAGAGGAGCCACGCTACCTCGCCCAGCCGTTGGCCGTGCCTGGATGGGAAGGTGCTGAAGAGTGGACGCTGGACAAGTCGGGGACGTTTAAGGGCTGTGGACTGGAGGAAAGAGGCATGACCGCTGCCAACCCCAGAAAATAAACGGTTTTTTGAAGGAGCCCTCTCCCTGAACGGGTGCTTTGGGCATGGAGATTACCTCCCGCCGCCCACGGAGCCTAGGTCTGGGCTCTGCCGGGAAGGGGCCGCTTGTGGCTTCCCGGGCCAGTCCCCTGACTCCGAAAGCTCTCGACTTGGTGTGGTTTTCCAGGTCCCCGGACATAGATTTCAGATAGCCGAGGGGGGATTTACTAGTAACCGATACAAAATCTGCCCAAGCTTTGACAGAGAACTCACTTCTCCCCCTCGCCCTCGGTGGGGAAATTTGCCTTTGACTTTAGCGCTGGTGTCTGCAATATCGTGTTGGTGGCGGCGGCTTAGGGGGAGCTGGGCTGGAGGGGCCGCGCTCGCAGGGGGAGGCTGTGCGGGAGCCCTGTACTCCGCCGCCACCCTCCCGCAGGGGTGGCTTTGTTTCTACGGGTGCCCCTCCAGCGTCTTGGTCCCCACTCCCAGGTGTCTGCTCTTTGTCACGCGACCCGCGAAGGGTCAGTTTCCATTTGGGCGGCGAAGCCCCTGACGCCCCTGAGTCGCCCCCAACCCCCAGCGGGCCGGACCGGGTGGGGGCTGTAGCCCGGGTTCCAGGCGGGCTGGCCTGGGAGGGGACATGGGCCCGGAGCACCGCTTGGCCATGGCCCTTAGGCAGGGCCCGGGTCCCTCTCGGGGCCACACCGGAGCCCGCAGGGCCGCACCTCCGCATTGCGGCACGCTGGGGTCGCAGGCGCGGCTGAAGCAGGACGTGCGTTTTCTACGACGTCGGCTGATCCACCCCCTCCCAACGCCAGGGCAGCCTCCGAGGCCCGCCGGCAGAAGCCCACCCGGCCCGGCCCGCGCTCAGTCGCCAGGCTCCGCCGGCCTGGAGATCCGCGCCCCCTGATCCATATTTCAAATATGATCTTTGGAACCGCTTCCACCGCCGCCGCCGCCGCCGCTGCCGCGCCGCGCGCTCACAACGGCCTCGGCGTACTGTGTGTTTTATTCGGGTTTCGTTTGTGCAAGGTCTTCCCGAGGCTCTCCTGTGCCCCGGAGGCGCGCCCCTCCACGCCCGTCCCTGCGTTTTGCTCTGGGGTGCCCCCACCGCGCCCCCAAACCCAGCGGGGCCCACACACAGGGCAGATTTCTTTCTTCCTTTTTCCAACCAAGAGCTGCTGCAGCAAAACCCGGGAATGAAATAAAAATCTCTAGGCGGACCCCGAAGTGGTCGGCAGCCGAAGCGTAACCGCCACCCCCGCTCCCCTCCCCCCTCGACCACCCTCCCAGCTCCCGGGCTCGCGGCGCGCCGAGGGTTAAGCGCGCGCCCGCGAGGGGTATTTGGCGTGGGGGGGAGCGAGAAGAGGGGGCGCGGAACGCCCGCGGGCGGGGAGGCTGGGCTCGCGCTCCTTTCCCTTTCCCCGACTGGGGAGCGGGGGGCGGCCGATCGGAAGGGCCCAGTGCGTCTCGCCTTCCCGGCTGGCCTGGAGCCGGGTCTGGCCGCGGCCCGGAACCGCCAGGACGCTGCTTGGAGGCCGCGTCCTGCGTAGCCTGAGCGGGGGAGGGGGCGGAGGCTCGGGAGCCGCTGCCGCGCGTCGCTGGCCAACTATCGATCCCCCCCGGGCGGGAGAGCCGGGAACCCCGCGGGACACCTGGGGGGATGTCTCCGCAGGACCGAGGGGCGAACGGAGGGGGTGTTCAGAAATCCTGTGGCCGTGGGATGGCGGCCGGGAGGGCCCAGCCAGACCGCAGCTTGGCCTGCACTGCAGGGGGCGGGTGGCGGGTGGTGACACCTCGAGCACCCCCGAAATTCCATATTGTCTGCCTCGGGGGCC
>NW_012154107.1:389297-463854 GCF_000956105.1 Propithecus coquereli
GGAAGGCCGTTTCCTGGGATGGTCCCCGAGGACCGCCCCCGCCCCCCAGGGATCTCTTTTGGCTCCTCACCTGCCAGCCCCGAGTGCCCAGGCGGGGCCCGGGCGGGGCGCACCGGAGCCTGCACTCGCTACGCCCTCCCCTAGGGGGCGGGCTCCCCCCGGGCTGGCGGGCGGCTCCGGGCCTGCCCGGGCGGTCCCTGTGCGCCTCTCCTCCGGGAACCGAGTCCGCACGAGGGCGAGGCAGGGGGCTCGCTGCGGTGGGGGCTGGGCGGAGGCGCTCCGAGCACCTCGCCTCCTGCGCACCCTGTCCCCTCCCCCTCGCTCCTGCTGCTGCTGCGGCCTTTCCAGCCAGGAACGACCAGCCCCACGGGGACTTTGAACCTCAGGAGCCCCTGCACGCCTAGGACTAAACATATCTCAGTGGGGAGGGCCGTTGTCTCCCCAAACCGGTCTTTGCCCAGCGTCCTTCCACTCCGAGGAGGAAAGTCCACACGAGGAGCGTACACGTATCTTTTTATTCGAGGTTTTAAAAGGAAGTCGCAGGTCCAGAGCACCACAGAGCCCCTTGTTCTGCTGTCAAAGGGCCAGTAAGAAGCAAGCTGGTCTCGCAGGGCAAGTTTCCGCAGAAGCCCAGCCCGCTCACCATAGGAACCAAGGCGGGAGCCTAGAACCAAAGCCCCACCAGGAACTGGGGTCTCTAAACCCAGGTTCACTAGAACAGTGTTTGCTTGGCTGAGAAATACTGCCTCTTAACCTTTCTCTGCAAGGGATCTTTCTCCTGGGGTGCTGACTGAAGAAACTCAAGCCCCAAGAGGTCCTCCAGGTAGGGGGAAGGGGCCCCAAGATCTAGACTTCTAGTGGAGACGGTGACCTTGAAAGAGGGCAGGCGCTGGGTTGGAACATTCTTGAGATTATTTAGAACCACTAGATGAAGTTCCAGATAAAATTCAGTCTTTCATTTCTTTCTGGGCTCTGACAGACACTGGAAGAAATATTCTGAGTGTCGCCCTGGGAGTGTTCAGCCGGCGAAGGGCGTGAGTGCGCCCACGTGGGGCCCGCCCTGCCGCTTGTGGCTCGGCTGCTTCTCCATCCGCCCCTGGAGGCTCAGTGCAGGGCCCGCCATACTTTTAAGGGCCCAAGAAAATGTTAATTGTTTTTTTAAAAAATTGTGTATTTTTAAAATTGTGGTAAAATATATACAACAAAATGTGTCATTTTAACAATTTTTAAGTGTATAGGTCAGTGGCATGAAGTACAGTCACGTTGCACAATCATCACCGCCGTTTATCTCCACAACTTTTTCATCTTCCCAAACTGAAACTCTGTCCCCACTTCACAGCTCCCCATGCCCCTCACCCCAGCCCTTGGCAACACCATGCTGCCTTCCGTCTCAATGACTTTGACTACTCTAGGGACCTTGTGAATGAAATCGCACAATATTTGCGTTTTTGTGACTGGCTTGTTTCACTCAGGATAAAGCCCCTAAAGTTCATCGATGTTATAGCACATGTCAGAATTTCTTTCCTTTATAAGACTGAATAACATTCCACTGTATGTATATATAATTTCTTTTAAAATAGGAAGAAAAAAACCTTTAGGTCAAAAAGAATGTTTTAATATGTAACATTAATGTGTTCAATTTTATACCAATACAGTTGTACAATGTAATTTTTAATATGTTTTTATGGAGGAAGAGGCCAAAGTCGGAACGCAGTCCTGCTCTGGGGGAAGTTTTGAGAACTGGCCTCAGGGGAGACATAGTGAATGGGGCCCACCAGTTGCCCTGTGCACGGCTTTTGGCAAATCAGCTGTTGGCCCCAGACTGATGGCCCTGGGGGCCCAGAGCCCCCCTGAATACGTGCCCTGGTACATGTGGGTGTCCTCGGGCCGGCTCTGACTTCAGAACGTTGGCTTCTGTTTGACGCTGCTGAAGTAAAAAGGACGTCAGTGAAACAAGGAAGACCAGGAAAGGAACACACAAGGCCGGTCTTTCTTCCCTGGTTTTATTTAAAGAGTTCAATTCCGTGGGGCTCTGAACCAGCTCTGGCACTAGGGATTCTCCCGGATGTCCATCTGGCCTGTGTCAGCGAGCTGATTGCCCTGTGATTTGACAGTAATGGTTGTAATGGGGTGATTTTGTATTCTTTGACTCATTGGGATCGGAAGGTTCAGAAATGGACCCGTGCTCCCCACCCCCCACCCCCTTGCTTGATACTGGTGTTTTCTTTGATTCTAAAGAAATGGCAGAATCTCGTGGAAGAAGAGCTGTATAGAGAAACGGTCCTTTTTGGAGCTATTGGCGATTACTGGGTTTTCTTTGTTCAGCCTGGAGACCAAGAACTAGTACCACAGAAGCCAAGCAATGTTGCACAGAACCAGAGAAATATCGCCGCAGAAGCCTGTGTGGGAGAGGCGTGTTTCTCAGAATTTTGAAAAGCAGCTCCAGCTGTACGTGCACGGAGCTGTCTGAGGCCGGCTCCCTCCCACACACGCTGCTGACGTGACTTTTCGTCTCCTTCTTGCTTAGCCAGCGGCGAAGGTACCTTCCCATGTTCGCTAAGCCTGGTTCTGCCTTTTTTCCCCAGATAGGCCCCGACAGACAGACAGGCAGACGGACAGATGGGCGCGGATGCAACGCTGCATGTGCGAAGCGATGGAGCCGAGGGGCATTCGGCCCCTGATAATTTCCCACTCGCTTCTCTGCCTGACCCAGGGAGGGCCACGCCACCTCTGACCTCGCACATGGCAGGAATCATGAAGAAACGCTGTGGCACCTGTGTGTGTCCTGGAGGATGTGTCCCGGCTCTGGGCCAGCTCTGGTGTTCTAGAAAGACAAGGCTGGTGCTGACGGATGCAGCCTGCAGAGCTGTGCACGCCGCCGCTGAGCGGCATTGATTACGCCACTGTCGTTTTTCATGTCGCTCATTAGAAGCCCGATTAGCAGCAGTGCACACCAGCGATTTCCCCCTCAAGTCAGACCTGCCAGTCCCACGGGGGGGTCGCTGGACCTGCCACCTGGGGGTCTGCGTGTCCTCCCCTGGGGCAGACTAGGATTAAAGAAGGGCACCCACCTGGCCACCACAGCCCCAGGTAAACAAGAGCTTTCTCGTGAGGTCCTGGGACCGGGGGCAGCAGGAAGGAGGAGGCTGCTCAGCGCAGAGTGGGTGTGGGGATGCGCGTTGGGCAGGGAGGAGGAGTCCCCCACCTTCTGCTCGTGTGTGCGTGTGGCCCTGTCCCCTGCATCGGGGCCTTGCACGGGCTGGGAGATATGGAAATGTGCCTTTAAGACCAACACGACGCCAGAAGGTAGAGACAGTCACGCAGGAGCTGGGCTCCAGGTTGCCAAGGTGAACTCATCAATAGAGTATTGAACAGGCCAGTCCGACTGGCCGTAATTGTCTGTTTCAAAACAGCTGGCCTCTGGGCCCCTCGCACGGCCCGAGATCCACAGGCAGGAGCCAAGCTGGGCAGGAGCATCTGGGAAAACGAGCGGCAGCTTTCCGGAACAGAACCCGCCAGAACCCCGCTCCTCCCTTCCCAGGACACGGTAGTCTGAAACCTAAGAAACCTAGGAAAGGTTTCTTTCCTTCCTCACTCCCACCCGGGCTTGTGACTTAAAGTGACACAAACAGCATCCCAGCTTGCCAGAACTTGTTCGCCCTTTATCCCGAGGACCCTGCTCTTGAGGGACCTCCTCACCAGACTTTCCCGACTCCCTGCCAGACAAGTGCAGTGGGGCTGCCCATTAGCTTTGCAGGGCAAAATGACAACGCGGGGCCCCTTGTTCAATAATTATTAATAATTTCAAGATGGCAGAGCATTAAACTGGCCTGGGGCCATTCTGATCTCAGCCCCATGGGACTGAACAGGCCCCAAACCCACGAAACCAGCCCTGCCCCTCCTGCGGGGCTCACTGCCCCTGTCTCTGCCAGCTCTCTGTGGATGTCCTTTGCTCCTGTCTGGTCTCTGCTTCCCTCTGGGTCTCTCGGCCTCTGGCCTCCCACCCCCGGTGGACCGGCTCACTCCAGCAATCAGAGTCCTCAAAGGGGGTGAACTGTCCCGTTAATCCTTGTCATCCCTGTTGGGGGAAACTCTAGTGGTGGACCCCAGGGTCAGGGGTCCAGCCTAGCCAAGATGACCGGGCTGGCGTGGCAGTGGGGAGTGTCAGGACAGGCCAGGGGCAAAGCAGGCATCTTGAGGTGTGGCCTTGTCAGTCCCTAAGCCTGCTAGGACCCCCCAGTTGTGGCGTTTACACTCTCAGTCACCCCCTCCAAGCTATACACACCCCTTCCTTCTCCACTCCACCCCATGGTACCTCCCCAGGCCAGCCGCAGCTGCACAGCTCACTTATGCGGTGGAGACACCCCTGCACGTGGGTGCACCCCAACTCGTCTGCTCCTTCCAGACCTAGCTTTTGTCTTCAGCTCTGTGGTGGGAGCCTCCTTGGTCCCTGGGTCCTAACACCTGATGCAGTGTCTCCACTCCTCCCAGCTTTCCCCACCAGCTACTGGTGAGAGGTCCAGTTCTGGCCTGATTGGACTCTCAGACATGGCCAGTCGGGGCTGTTGAGATCAGCCGTGGTGGGAGTGTTTACACTATAGCAATCGGCAGACATTGCAAATCCTGGCTCAATTTATAGTTTTGTTGATTGTCTGGATTGTCTAGTGACAGATAAAATGTTAATAATCAAATTAAACTTCAAAGTGTGTCCTGTCTGTAGACCTTACATTACGAATAGCACAAAAAAATTGAGGAAATACTCTTCCAGTACTGAAAAACTATTATCTGATTCATCAAAGAAGTCACTGACTTCATTACAAACAAGTGAAGTTTGACCTGTTCCTTCCTTGTTTCACTTTCCCTTTCCTGGTTAACCGAAACAAAGGTATCAGTGTCCATTCGGGCAAGAACTACACTCATTTACCAAGGACAAGTCCGGGCTGGATGCTGATCCCGAGAGTTTGGCAAAAGGCAGTGAAAACGTCCCATTGGTCATACAGTGCTGACAATGAAGAGCGTTGTATGTTTTATTATAATTTGTCAATTGTGTGCTGTGCATCCTTTATGACAGTAATATTTATAATAAATAATTAGATATATATGCATGCATACTTTTTCCCCCAGAGAACCAGTTGCTACTGCTAAACATTTAGTAGCACCTCAGACAGGGACCAGCCCAGAGGAGGCATTTAGATTGTTATAAATATTGTGATAAATGAAATGAAATGAAAAATACAGTGGGGCTGAGGCTGAGGGGACTAATCCAGCCCCATAGGTAGCCAGTCCCCCGGAAGGCAAGGACACCGGTGCAGAGACCAGGCCAAGGGCACAGAGCAGGTATCAGTGGGCTGGGACTGTAGGGTGGCAGGAGCCATGGATTGTTAGACAGGGCCACGGCAACGCCCAGCCCAGGCCTGCAGACGGTGCCCTTCAGCTGGTACTCCCAGGACAAGGTGCGCCTTCAAGTAGGGCACAAACCCCCGGATGCCCAGCCTCTGGGCCCTGTCCTGAAGGCAGAGGGCCCCAGAGCCCTGGACAAATGCCCCACTATCCTTAGGCTGCCCACTGCTGCTGCTTCCTCTCTGTCTTCCCAGCTGTTAGGGAACTTCGTGTCCTCAGACTGACCTTGTCCACTTTCCCAGCCTCTGTATCTGCTAAACTCAAGGAGAGGCTGGTACAACCCAAGCCCCGACCCTCCTCTTGCTGTTAGGAAAAAATTATCCTTTTTTTCAGTTTGTTTTTAAAATATGTTTGCACGAAGTATGCTTCAGGTCGGGTGGCCAGGGAAGGCCTCCCTGAGGAAGGCACATGTGATCCGTAGCCTGGATGTTGAGGAAGAGCCAGCCTCGTAACCATCTGGGAGGTCGTTCCAGGGAGCTGGGGCAGTGGGTGCAAAGGCCCTGAGGCTGGCACCAACTGAATGCATTGGAGGACCAGAAAGAAGGCAGTGGCGGGGCCGTGTGAGCTGGGGAAGTGGGGTAGGAGGGCAGGCTGGAGCAGGAGGAAGGTGTCTGCCCGAGGGGCTGTGACTAGGAGTTTGGATTGGATTCCCATTGCTTTGGGAAGCCTTTGGAGGTTTTGAGCAGGGGAGTGGAGGGCCAGGTAACAGGGGCAGGCCCAGACCCGGGGGCCACAGTGCAATTCCCAGGACTGGAGGAGGAGCCTGCGGGGTCAGCGTGTGTTGGGGGGAGAGAGCAACCGGGCCGGTGCCCTCTCTGGTGGGCTTTCTCCACCAACTAGGCGCCTTTCAGAAGCTTCCCAGAAGGACCACCTCTCCCTCTAAGGGGTGTGGATCTGCAGACCTGAATGCCAAAGGTGGTAAGGTGAGGCTCAGGACAGACTCTGGCAGCCAGGCTGCATAGGTTCGAGTCCCACCTGGGCCATTTACTCACCCTGTGACCTTGAACAACTGATTTCATCTCCCTGTGCCTCGGTTTCCCCTTCTGAAACCAAGGGTAAGGATAAAATGGTTGGTAATCATGAAAGTTAACTGGATTAACTGGCAAAGCACTCGACACGGCACCTGGCAGGAGTACGTGTGCAACACACGGTAGCACTGCTGCTATTTTGATTGCTTTTATCATCACTACTAAGACAGGGGAACGCCCAGGGCAGCCAAGCTTGGCCGGAATCTCTGCCCAGGAAGCGCGTCGCACCTCCCTGTTGGCTGGAGAGTGGGCTGGGGAGTTTGTGGCCAAGGCCTCACGGGTCACGCCCACTGGGATGAACTCTGTCTGGAGACTGGGCCTTCTCCTCCCCAGCCGGCCCCAGCCGCACAGCTCGCGGCATTCCGGGGAAGCAGATGTTACGTGTGGTCGGGGGAAGGCTCTGCACATCTGGGGCCTTCGAGCCCCTGAAGACCCTGGGTCCTCAGGCCTCGATGGTAACCCCTGGCTGCAGGTGGAAGGACGGCTTTTGTCCTTGGCTCACGGTGCACCCTCTCCTGGCTCTGTTTATCCCGGGAAGTCCTCAGTGTGGGGGGTGGGGGAGGACCAGGGAGCAGGCGCCTTGGCCCAGGCAGCCCTGGACAGAGCTGAGCAGGGAGTGCGTGGGGGCGGGGCTCTCTCTGAGAGGCGGCGCAGGATCAGGCGTCTGCACCGTGTTTCTGGGCCTTCAGCTCCCATGTGTACAGAGGATATTTTAACACCCACCCCCGTGCCAGGCTCGGACACTCAGGAGACGGCCGGTGGGGGGCGCTCTGCTGGGCAGGGCTGGGCCAATGCACAGTCCCAGCTCCAGCAGGAGGATCAAGGTGGAGGAGGGCTGTGGGGGACACGAGAGATGAGCCAGGGCACCGCCCTGCTCCCGGGAACCACCGGCTGGTTGTGGAGGGTTGTGTGCTGGGGATGGCGGGCGTCGGGTTGTGATCACAAGCTCGTGCCGCATTTTGAGAGGTGCGTCTGATCCCCCCACGTACGGAGGGAAACCGAGGCTCTAACTGGTTGTGCAAAGCGGCAGCAGAGCTGGGGCCCTGACACCTGGAGCAGCCCAGGGCCTTCTCCCTTTTCCCTGACCACGGCCAGGCCCAGGGGCTTTGCCCTGGGATCGGCTGTCGGGAGGGCCCGGGCTGGAGGTGCAGCTTGGGGTGAATTAAATAGACGCAAGTCCCCGTCGTCTCGGGGTTTACGGTTTTAGAAGGTGAAGCTGGGCAGCGGTTGTGAGGGCTGAGGACGCCCTGGTCCCACCCAACGCTGAGCACTTGGTGACACACTGTCATCTACACAACCACTCATTGTGGTGGTTCTTCTTCTCCTCAGCTCTTTGGAGAAACTGAGGCTCAGAGAGTTGAACAATATGCAACAGGGCATGAGGGGCGACTATTTTGTGGATACTGGGACAGACGTGAATTTGAGGGGGTGCCAAATACTGGCCTCCCTGGAACCTCAGAATGTGACTTGCTTGGGGCAAGGGTCTTTGCGGGTGTAATTAAGGTGGGGCTCGAGCGGCGAGAGCATCCGGGTTGCGGTGGGCCCTAAACCCAGTGGCGAACAAGACTGAGAAGGAGCCGGCGCCCGGGCTCAGGACCTCTGGCCTTCAGAACTAAGAGAAAATCGATTTCTGTTGTTTTAAGCCCCCAGTTTGTGGGTGTCCGCCATGAGCCTCACCTCTTCACACCCCCGTGTGGCTGCTCCGCCTGCCGCGGCTGGTCCTGGTGTGAGTTCTGCGTCCTTTCCTTGCCGGCGGAGAGAGAAGGGCCGCCCGTCTCCCGAGTGCCGGCTGCAGGCCGGGCTCTGTGATGAGGCTTCCTATTTCATCTCCACGCCACACCTGTGAACTCTCCATTATTATCCACATGATAGATGAGGGGACACATGTGACGCGGCCGTGGCCCTGACCTGGCCCTGAGAACAGGAGGACACGCAGAGAGGGTTGACTAACCCCGGAGCTGTGGTTTGCTTCTGCCCTGGATGACTCCAGGAAGCACAGCCACTCGGGGAGACACGCAGACACGTACGAGGGACTTAGCAGGGGAGCCGGTGCTCAGTTACGGAGGCGAGAGGTCCCAGGACCCGCCACCTGCGAGCTGGAGAGCCAGGAAGCCGCTGTGTGACTCAGGATGGGTCCGAAGGCCCGAGAAGCGGGAGCTCCGATGTCAGAGGGCAGGAGGAGGTGGGCGTCCCGGCTCAGGCAGAGCCGCTCTTTTTCTTCCTTGCTGTTCTGTGACTATCTGGCCGCGTGGATTGGTGATGCTGACCCACGCTGGTGGGTCTCCTTCCTCCTCTACTGATCAAAGTGCCAATCTCTTTGGGAAACGCCCTCAAAGACGCACCCAGAAATAATGTTTTACCAGCTACCTGGACATCCCTTAGCCCCTGCTCCTATACCTATATCTGATTCAATAAAATGAATCATCTCATCACCAAAATGCCTCTGAATGTGCAAGACACAGCGAGTGAAAGAAGCCGTTCACCAAACGGACGAAGCACGATAATGTTCAAAACCCCACTGTCTGCCGGGTGCCGGTAGTCCCAGCCACCCAGGAGGCCGAGGCGGGAGGATCGCTTGAGCACACGAGTTCGAGATCAGCCCAGGCGGCATATCGAGACCCCGTCTCTAAAACAAAACAGAACAAACCCATAGTTCTCTCTGAACACACACGGCAGTTCTGGAGAGAGATTTCCTGGGGCTGTTCTCTGCCCTTCCCCTCCCACCGCTCCCGCCCTGGGTCCAGCCCTCGTCACCAAGTGCCCGGATCAAGGCATGTGTGTGGCTCTGGCCTCTCTGCTTCCTCTCCTCCCACGCCTAATCTGCCTCAAATACCCCTCTCAATACCTCTTCCCTCCCAAGCTGCCCAATTCCCTTGTCTGAGCACCAAAGACCTTCTCCTGGCACCCACCTCCTGCCAGGACCTCCTCTTAGCCACATGTCTGCTCCCTGCTCCCCTCGGAGAAGCCCTGTCCCAGCTGGGCAGCCTCCCTGCAGCCTGCTTTTCAGCCTCCGGCCTGCTTAGGAGGTGCCCCTTCCCTTTCAGGGGAGGGAGCTAGGGGACAGTCCCCTCCGGAGCAACCCTGCATCCCAGGCATGGCTTTGAGGCCCTTTACTCACATCTTGTTTCCTCATAGGAACCCTGATGTTTAATTTTATCTCCACTTTACAGATGAGAAAACCGAGGCTCAGGCACGGACTGAATGGCCTCACTCAGCTGCCGAGTGTCGGGGTTGGGGTTGCAGACGTTGGGCTCCACGGTCTGTGCTCCTGCCAGTCCTCCGGCTCTGTTGTGTGCCCGGCACCCTGTGTCCAGCTGCTGGCCGCCCGGTCCCCCTCCCTCGCGAGCCCCCCCTCCACGCCAGCACTCACACGTGCAGCTCCCGTGTTGACACTTCATCACACTGCGTGGGACGGCGACTTAACCATTCGGTGTCTGTGTGTGCGTGCGTGCCTTATCTCCTCCCCCGGACTGTAAATTCTGGGCTGGCGGGACATGCCTGCCATTTCACCTTTATCTCCTGGAGTCCCCAGCAGGAACTCAGGCACCCGTGTGGCAATTCTTTTTGAAGGAGTGTATGACATGTGGAGGGAACGGTGCCACCGACCCCAGAGGATGCCTTCGCAGGCGTCACAGCGCCAGCTGCTTTCTGACTTCTACTCCTGGTGCTGAGCACTGCTGCCCGGCGCTTGTGAAACTCCTCCTTTAATGCTCCCAACGGGCTGAGGCAGACCTGGCCGCGCCCCGCGTCACAGACGAGACTCAGAGAACCCAGGTGACTCGCCCGGCAGCCCTCGGCAGCTGACCCCTCCTGAAACTGAGCAGAGTTGTCGGCTTTTCTATTTTTAGTGACAGTCTAGGGTGGCACTGACCGATGGAAATATCAAAGGAGCCACATGAGGGATTTGAAAATTTCTGGTAGCCACATTAAAAAAGTAAAAAAAAAACAGACGGTGTTAATTTTAATGGCATATTTTATTTAGCCTAGTATAGCCAAAATATGTTCATTTCAACATCAGATCAGTATAAAAATTATTAATAAGATATTTTACTTTGTTGCTGCTGTTGTTCTAAGTCTTGGAAATCGGTGTGGCGTTTGCACGTAATGGCCCCTCTCCACTGGGACCCCCTGAAACCCAGGCGCTCCGTGGCCACGTGTGGCCTGTGGCCTCTGTGCTGGACAGTGCGGGTCTGGGACGAGACGTGATGACTTCCAAGTCCAGGTTGAGCAAACTCCTCTGGGATCTGGTGAGTCAGAGCCTTATGTTATGTCCCTCGAAGCCCTCGGGGCCCGAGGCAGCACCACTGGCTAGACCCAGTGTCCGTGGTCATGTGGGCACTTGTGCATCTGTGTGGCCAGCCTGGCATCAGCTCAGCACGGGGGCTTCCTCTGGGCCCAGACAAGTACAGACAGAGAGTGCAGCCTCCACCCGCCTCCCCGGGAGGCCCACCCAGGTGGACTTAGAAAATGAGATCAGAGGCAGTACTGGAGGGATGTTGAGCTGGGTCCCCGGACCCAGAAGGTCACATCAATAATGTGTCCTCTGCTCACCGGAGCTCACTGCAGAGGCTTCCTCCCTGGGAGACGGCGTCCTGCAAGGGCCTGGGAGGCTGGCTGGCTGGCAGGTGTGGCTGGGCTTGGGTTTCCTCTGGGGGAGGGTTTCTTCCTCCCCGTGCACATCCTGGGCCTGGGCTTCGGTTACAGGCAGCGAAGCCGCTGATGTCAGCAGCCCGGCGCACCTCCAGGTGTCTGTGGCCTGCTGCCGGGACAGCAGGCGGGCGGCCTCCCCTAGAGGAGTCTGTTGATCGTTTCAGTGGATGCCCTTTGCTGGCAGCTGAGGGTAATTACGGGCTTCGTCCTCGTGGACGGGTCTGCGCATGTGTCTCTCGCAGGGCTGGTGGCCCGGCTGGGGCAGCCTCTGCGCCCGCAGCTGCTCAGTGAGATGTGACGAGCTGGGACTCCAAGCGGGGCCTTCCGTTGGCTGCAGGCGAGGCCTGGGCCTGAAATGCCAAAGCCCTCTGAGGTAGAGAGGGCCGGGCCAGCGGGGCTCGTGCCACCTGTGGGGCTGTCCTGAGGGTGTTGACCTTCCATACCCAGCCACAGACTCTGCCCCTGGGAGGTCTGCCCATCCCTGGGGGTCCCTGTCCTTGTCCTCTGTCCCTCCGTGTCTCTCCTCCTGTCCTGGTTGAGCAAGTTCCAGTCACTAGCCTCCGGGGCTTCCAGCACGCCATCTCCCCTCGCCTCGCTGGGATGTTTTCCGGCTACTCCTGGGTGCTTGCTGCTGGGATGGCTGCAGTGCTGGTGGAGGTGTCCCCCACCTGCCCCCAGATTAATGACCCCAGAACGTGACCTTGTTTGTAATCAAATTTAGATTAGGTCATAGTGGATTAGGGTGGGCCCTTAATTCAATACAACTGGTGTCCTCCTAAGAAGAGAAAAACCTGGATGTAGGGACACGGGCACGCAGGGAAGGGCGTGCGAAGTGGAGGCGGAGGCTGGAGCGATGCGTCTCAGCCAAGGAACACCAAGGGTTGCCGGGAGCCCCGGGAGCGGGAGGAGGGAAGGGCCTTCCAAGTGAGCATGGTCCCGCTGGCACCTGGATTTTGGACTTAGGGCCTCCAGAAACTTCAGAGAATCAGCTTCCGTTGTTTAAACCACCCAGCTTGTGGTCATTTGTCACGGCAGCCCTAGGACACCCACACGGCCCCCTCGCCTGGGCGCAGCCGCAGGAATAGGGGTGTCCTCGCAGCTGCCCCTGCTCTCGGGGCTCCCCGGGCCTCCGCATGCCGTCCCTGAACCCAGCTCCGTGTGCGGGATCCCTGCGCTCCACACGTTTTCGGGGATAATGGCCTTCGGGATCCCAGAGGACTTCTTTGAGCTCATCAGACGCCGGTCACAGCCAAGCCGTAACCCGCACTTGACACGTGATGCAATGGAGCCTGACTCTCCACAGTGTTTTCGGGAGATTAATGCGGCGGCGGAGGGCGGGGTGGACGAGAACAGGCAGACGAGAGCAGGTTAAGGCAGCAGGACCTGCTGAAGCTGTCAGCACCTGAACCAAGGTGACGGGGTGGTTAGAGGTGACAGACCCTGGGAACCGCACCGAGGGCAGAGTGTGCCCGACAGCGTGGGGTACTGCGGCCCGGCAGGAAGGTCAGCAGGTGGAGCTGAAGTGGCCAGGCCAGCCAGGGGGACGCTCTGTGGGCCACTGGCAGTGCCAGCGGGGAGGGCTGTGTGGCGTGGTGGTCAGGAGCCACCTGTGCCGGAGCCTTGGCTCCGCTCTAACCACGGGCAGGGTCCTGACCTCATGTTCCTCGTCTGTGAAATGGGCCTCACGTGGCCCACCCAGGCCCCACAGGGTGAGGCGCGGGAGGATGGCGCACCGGAGCTTGCTGCCGTGGCCGGAGCCACGGACTGGGTCACTGTCTGCGGAAAGCAGAGGAGGGAAGCGCAGGAGGCCGGAATGTCTGAGGGAGGGCAGCCAGGAGATGATGCCCCCCAGGAAGACGCCCCGAGGCCACAGCAAGCAAAGGAGAAAGGGGGTCCCGGAGACCCAGGAGGAGGGAAGGGCCCTGGGGACGGAGCTTGGCAAGAGCACTGCCACTGACGGAGCAGAGCAGACTGGGAGTTTCCGAGGGACGGGGCTGGACACGTGCCCACGGGTGCACACGGGGACACAAACACGCGCAGGCAGCAAGGCGCCTACTGCCCACGTCGGTGCAGACTGTCAGAGAGGAAGTGAGCGAGGGCCGGGCAGAGGGCGGCTGGGGAAGGTGCACGTGTTCCCTGACGGCAGAGACAGGTGTGGGGGAGCCCCTGGAGTGAGAAGAATTGAACATGGGGGGAAGGGGGCTATGGGGAGCTCAGATGGGGACCACCTCAAAAAGGGGGAGGGCCAGTCCCGAGGCTGGTGGGCAGGACCGAGGCCCATGCCCCATGCTGTGGTGTGCCGGGGGGCGGTGAGGAGGCGGCCACCCTGGACGTGGTCTTTCCAGAAAAGCCAAAGATAAGGTCGTCTGTGGGGTGTTTCGGGAGGCCGGGGCTGCACTTTGGTCAGCGGGCGATTAGGGCAGAGCGGTGGCTCTGCAGGGGAGCCCGGCGGAAGCTGCACAGGCAGAGGCTGCACGAGCCCACCCTATCCCTAGTGAGGACCTGCCACCTGCCACGGGTGGCCACAGCAGTGGCTCAGGACGAGGGCTCGGCCTGGATGGCGTCCGGGGCTGAAGGCCTCCGTGTTCATCTGGACAGGCTGGAAGTGCCCAACTCCTCCTCCCCTCCCCGCCTTTCGGGATCCCAGGCCGCCAGCAGAGAGGTCTGAGCGGAGTCTGCCGGGACAGCGTGCTCTCCACGACACGCATCTGCACAGAGGTGCCGGAGGGACGGTCACTCCGTTGTCATCACCTCAGGGTGGTAGCATTCTGCTGATTTTTATTTTCCTCCTTTGCTCTTTTGTGGTTTTAAATTTAGTTCACAATCACCACACACTGCTTTTTCCAAAAACAATAAAGCCTCCGACAGCCGCCTCCCAACAGGTCCTCATCAGGATGGAGCTGGAAGGTGGAGCCTCTGCCTGTGTGGTGGCTTCTCTGAGCCTGCCGGGTCAGAGCAGGGGCCCGTCAGCACCACCCTGGGACGCAACAGCCCCCCGAGCCCTACCCAAAGGAAAACACAGTCGACACCTTCCCAGCTACCCCGCCTGGCTCTGCCCTGCGGCACCTCCCCGCGTGTGGCTGCGGGACCTCGCCCCAGCCCTCCGAGGACGGCATCCTGTGCCCCTTCTCCGTCTGTGTCGGCAGCACCTCCTGGCCCAGGGACTTCCGGTCACAAGCAAACGCACTGGCGGGTCTCCCGTGACCCCACGACCCTCTCTGGCCACTGCCTGATTTCTCTGCTCCCTCCCCTTTCTCAGTCCATTGCCGAAGGTGGGTCTGGGCACTGGATGTGATCAGGGCTTCCCAGGTGATCCTCACGTGTGGCTGAGCGGAGGATCCACTCAGCTCACAGCCTTCCAGAACTTTCACCCATCCTCCTTGCCTTAACCGACGGCGTGCTGGTAAATGTTTAATGATCGGCTCTGGAGGATGGGGACAAAAAGCCCACGCGTGTGCCGTTAGCCAGTCCCCCTGGTGTGAATGTCTCCACCATGGCCATTCAAGCTACCAGCGTGAAGGGTTCCGGCTGGCACAGTCCTGGAAAGGTAACAGCCCAGCACAGCTCCATCTGTGGTGGGGTCTCCCAGGGCCTGGCTCTAGTCCCTGAGCTGGCTCACCTGCCCCTCTGGAACCTGGCTAGGCCGTGGATGAAAATCAGCTTTGACACCTGCAGCGGAGGGAAGGCTAAGAGGCCTGCACCGAGCAGCTGTCCGGGGCAGATGTGGGCCCCACTTTACAGCTTTACAGAGCTCCGTAATTATCTAAGACTCGAGTCTGAAGCGACGTGGCCCAGAGCACACAGCTCCAGTCCCCGTGCCTGTGCCTCCCGAAGGACGTGTCCCAGGCCGGGGCTGGTCTGCGGTGGGCGGCTGGCACTCAGCGGCCATTCTGCCCCTGCCCCTGCGGAGAGAGGGCAGAGAAGGGCATTTTCCAGACGTCCTGGCCTGACCCGGCACGTCCCTGGGGACGTGGAGAGTGGTACACAGGTGCCCACTTTTCCCCGGCACACTGGGTGGTGGACGCGCTGGGCAGTGTTCTGGGGCCGGTCACCGGCTCCGTGGGTGCTGGGAGGCAGGCGAAGGGTGTCCGTTTGTGGCCAGCATGGATCTAGCAGGTGTGGCAGGTCACAGCCGCAACAGGCTGACCAGGTGTTCTGGAGCCAGCGCCCCCACCCCACCCTCTCGCTGTGGCGGAGGCGTGGCCTCCTGGTGAGTCCACGTGGGGGTGTTCGGAGGCCCGGGGCGCAGTCTTCTTCTGCAGCCCTTCCGGTGATTCGCGACCTCCTACTCTCGTTTTCTGCCACGAGTGGCTGCCGCGGCTTCCGTTTTCTGTCTGAACCCCGACCTTGGTCACCTCAAATCCTTATGACTTGTGGCCTTCATCCGAGTCCTGGGGCCTCCCACTCCGCAGGGTGGGGTGTATTCTTTTATCGTAGCAGAAGCTGGGTGTATGTATTAAGAAATGCAGACTCTGAGCGGGGACCTCGCCATCTTTTCAGTAGGTCCACGCACCTGGCGAACACCCGCAGGGAACCGTGGTCACCGCAGCACGGGGACTCAGAGGGAGGGGGCGCCTGTGTGCAGAGCCGCTGGACGCATGCCGCGAAGTCTGTGCCCCAGAGTGCGCCCACCGAGCTCCTCCCTGGAGCCCACCCCTCCGACCTCACGCATAATCTTAAGGCCCTGGGAGGACGAGAGCGGAGACGCGGAAGTGAGAATGTGCTGGGGCAGGTGCACGGCGCTGAGCAATGGCAGTTGACAGTGAGGAGGAAACTGAAAACTATAAAAACAAAACGAAGGGCGAGAACTCAAAAACCATAACCAGGTGGGGGGGTGCTGGGTCCGGAAGCGCAACGCGGCCCCCACCCCGGGGCCCTGAGGTTGTCACCACCTGGGCTCAGTCCGGACGTGCTGTGAAGGCCACACCTCAGACGCATCAGGGAAACGGCCGACAGTGCTGGGCCCTGCAGTGGGGAGGCGCCGCCCCCGCCGGGCACCCTCCGGGGACCTGCAAGAGGAACCGGGCAGGAGCGCGAGGCGTGGATTCTTGCCTGTGTTTGAAATCCAGTCGCTCCTTAACAGTGCAACAGCGTCTACAAAGGCTCTCCAGATAAGGGACTGTTTTAAAATATACATGTATTTTATCATAAAGCAATACATGTTTGCTGAAAAATACTGGAAAATTAGGACAGAGAGGAAGGAAGAAGGAAGGAAGCCTATAACCTTGTGACCCAGAGATGGTCACCATTGACCTTTGGGGATTTCCTTCTAGTCTCTCGTCGTGCCTGTCCGTTTCTTCTGTCTCCGTCTCAGGCTCGGTTCGTGTCTGTATCTGGGTTGCTCTCTCTCTCTCTCTCTCTCTCCCTGTGAATATATTTTCAGTTTTAAAAACAGGCCAGGCTTGGTGGCTCAGGTCTATAATCCCAGCACGTTGGGAGGCCAAGGTAGGAGGATCATTTGAGGCCAGGAGTTCAAGACCAGCCAGGACAACATAGTGAGACCCTGTCTTTACAAAAAATTAAAATAATTAGCTGGGCATGATGGTGTGTGCCTGTAGTCCCAGGTACTTGGGAGGCTGAGGCAGGAGGATCGCTTGAGTCCAGGAGTTCAAGGCTGCAGTGAGCTATGATGACGCTACTGCACTCCAGCCTGGGGGACACAGTGAGACCCTGTCTCAAAAAAATAAAATAAGAAAAAGAAAGAAAAACAAAAAAAAATTAAAAATAGATAACGACATCAGTGTGTTCATAGATCTGCATCCTGCTTTTTGCTTTTTGGTTTTTTTGCCTCCTCCCATCAGGGGATTTAAAAAACCAAAACCAAAACCAAAACACCAGTTATTTGACATCTTTCAGTGAAGGTTGCCAGATTTTGCAAATAAAAATATAAAACGCCCACTTAAATTTGAATTTCAGATAAACAATGCCCCTCCCATGCTAATTTGGGACGTGCTCATACTACAAGATGATTCATTGTGTATCTGACGTCACACGTAACCGGGCTGTATCTTGTCTGCGGACCGTCCCTTCCGCGTGCCGAGCGCTCAGACGCTGGGGGACATTCAGTCTGGGACCCTACATTCCTCCTTGGGTGGGGCCTTGATGCCGGTGACTCTTGGCTTCAGCCCAGTGGCCCCGCTACCTGCCAGGTACTAGCCGGGGATTTATGGTCATTGTGCATTTAACCCTCACAGGAGCCTTGAAGCCCGTTTTTCAGAAAAAGCAAGGGGAGCCTCAGGCTAAGTAACTGTCCAGGATTTCTCAGCCAGGGTGAGGTTTGGACCTGGGCCTGCCCAGCCGAGTTCCTCCTGGCGTGGGCTGAAGAGAATTGCAGGAAGCCAAGCCAGGTGGCCACGAGTGGGGCCCCAAGATGAGCATACTGATGCCACTCTCCCCAGGTGTCCCCACCCTGGGACACCCCCTCCCTGGCGTGCCCTCCCCGGATTGCAGGGCTGGGCAGGAGACCTCCAGCCACAGCCTGGGACCCACAGCAGCTGGACACAAAGCCAGGGCCTGCCCCCAGGGTTCTGGGCTTTCGAATTGCCAGCAGCAATTTCTCCTGTGCCCTCAGGGCTTATTTAAAAGGCGTTAAAGTGCCACAGTCCCAGAGGGAGAGGTTAAATGGCAAGGATGGAGGGTTAAGTGCCGGCTTGGGGATGGGCGGGCCTTTGGAAAGCTCTGGAACTGGCAGCTCAGTCTCCCAGCTCTCCCACCTCCTGCAGACCCCCAGGCCTCACCTCTCTCCTGACCAAGGTTCGCAGACACAGATGTGCCCACAGGTCTCCAGCAGAGAGGTGGGTACAGAACAGGCCAGAAACGCCTGGGACTCGGCATTCAAATAAACACAACAAGACTCCAAGGCAGGAAGCCCACTCTGGACACTACCCCGTAAGCACTGGTCCCTGAGACCCCACTCCAAGACCAGCCCTGGGAAAGAGGGAAGGGAGGTGACCTCTAGACGCCT
The DNA here is from genome assembly GCF_000956105.1 of Propithecus coquereli. Classification (NCBI taxonomy): domain Eukaryota; kingdom Metazoa; phylum Chordata; class Mammalia; order Primates; family Indriidae; genus Propithecus; species Propithecus coquereli. The sequence continues at coordinate 407,340 of NW_012154107.1, forward strand.
CCCACCTTTCCACCCACTCCTCCCTCCCCTTCTCCCTCCTGGGCCCCTCCTTTTGCTGGAGTTGGGAGTCTGGGGTGAGGGCTGGCTGGAGGGCGAGCCTCCTACTTCTTCCCCAGAGCTGCTCAAGAGGCCGGTGGAGGGGACAACTCGGTCAGGCCCTCACTGCCCGACTCCCAGGCACAGGCCCGGGCCCCCTGGGAGTCTCAGCCCTGGAGGCGTGGGGCAGAGAGGACCTTCGACAGCCTGGGAAACGAAGTAGCCAAACCATGCAGCTCCAGCCTGCGGGAGCACGTGGGCCTGGGCCCTGTGGGCTGGGGCCACACATCTGGGGTGAGCTGCGGCAGCCTTGGGTGAGGCCCCCAGCCCTCTGCTCCACACCTGGCCCCCGCAGGCCCTGGGTCTTCCTGCGAGAAGGTGTCCGGGAAGTGCCCTCCCCCCAAATGGGGTGTGTGTGAGAGAGAGATGCATGTATGTGTGTACACACCTGCTGTGGATGCTTGCGTATGTGTGTCTGTGTATATATGCGTGTGAATCGTGTTTAATTTCCTCAATGTTCGAAAAGCTCATAAATTTGATAAGAAACAGATAAACAACTTGGCAGAAAAATAGGCAAAGGATATAGACAAGTAATTCATAGAGAAGGAGATTCAAATAGTCATTGCATTTAAAACACACGTAAACCCCGATAAATATAACATTATTTAAATATATGGCTACGACGACCGCGTTGGTTCTCCTGGGCAAACATGAAACAATGTGTAGCCTCACTGATAGAAAAATGCAAATGAAGACAATGACGTGACACACTGTTCATCCTTCAGGTGCTGACATTTAATATAAGCACTAAGATCCACTGAGGCAAAAAAACAAAAACAAAAAACCCAGGGGAAATCGACATTGGGTACGTGCCTGGCGCAAACGTGAATTGCGACGACTTTCTGGGAAAGTAATCTAGCAGTGTCGACTAAGGAAAATGATACACGTAAGCTTCGGCCCAGCGATTCCACTTTCGGACCCTCTTCTTTAGTAGTCTGTGAAAATAGATGTAAGTATATCTTACAGAAGCTACTATAATTTTTAAAAGGAAAAATGAAAACTTCTGCTCTTTGAAAGACACTGTTAAGGGAATGGAAAGAGACAAACTAGGAGAAAATACTTGTTAATCACACATCCAATGAAGGACGTGTAAGAAGAATATAAAAAGAATGCTCTAAACTCAATCATAAGAAAACAAACAAACCCCCACCTGCCCCCTAATCCCCCACAAAACAACGGTGTATGAAAATCGATGCAAACGCATGCTTTTCCAGCATTGTTTACGGTGGACAAAAAAAAGCAAAACAAAAACAAAAAGTAAAACAAAGAAATCGGAAGTAACCTCTAAATGCACATCTCTAGGGGAACGATCGTACACACTGTAGCATGTTCACACCGCAGCCTTGGAAGGGAGCAGGTTAAATCTGCGCCAAGCGCTGTGGCAAAGGAGGACCCCCAAGCGTTTGGTAGGGGGGGAACAGAAGCCAGGAGGAGCCGTGTGGTAGGAGCCCCATTTTTTGATGCAATCAAGCAATAAGTAACCCCCACCGCCCTGCACTGGAGTATTGTGATGTGACTGTAAGAAATCTGTGACAAAACCCCAAACTGCCTGCTGACCCTGGGTGCCCTGGAGAAGCGAGAGTGGACGGAAGGTGGGGAAAATGATGAACTTCCTTCATTTATCCTTCCATGGCTTCGTTCGTTAAAACGAGGATGTGTTGCTTTTTTTTTTTTTTTTTTGAGACAGAGCCTCACTGTGTTGCCTGGGCTAGAGTGCCATGGCGTCAGCCTAGCTCACAGCAACCTCAAGCTCCTGGGCTCAAGCGATCCTCCTGCCTCAGCCTCCCAAGTAGCTGGGACTACAGGCATGCGCCACCATGCCTGGCTAGTTTTTTCTATATATTTTTAGTTGTCCGATTAATTTCTTTCTATTTTTAGTAGAGACGGGGTCTCGCTCTTGCTCGGGCTGGTCTTGAACTCCTGAGCTCAAACAATCCGCCCGCCTCGGCCTCCCAGAGAGCTAGGATTACAGGCGTGAGTCACCGCGCCCGGCCAGGATGTGTTGCTTTTTAAAAACAGTTTTACGGATGTAAAATTGAGATATAAAAACTCACATAGTTAAAAGGTATAATTTGATAAGTTTTGACACATGTATACACCCATCAAACTGTCACCCTCCCCGGAGAGGGAACACATCTGTCACTCCCCAAAATTTCTTCTCTCTCAGCCCCTCCCTGCTTTTCCACCCCCTACTCCCGGCTCCAGGCAACCCCCGTCAGCTGCCTGTCCCGTGGATCCGTCTGCAGCTTGCAGAGCTTGGATACATGCAACCACGCAGTAGGGACCCTCTTTGGCCTCTTGCACTCGGCACAGTCACGTTGAGACTCATTCATGTGTTGTCCTCATGAACAGCGCATTTATTTTTATCGCACGGTGTTGTTCCATTGTATGGAAATAACAATTTGTTTATCTATTCACCTGCTGATGAGTCCTTTCCGGTTTTTGGCTATTACGAATAAAGCTGCTGTGAACTTTCTGTAGCAGGCTGCGTGTGGGCTTGCTCTTCCATTTAAATACCTAGGAATGGAACGGCCGGGCCACACGAAAGGTGTCTTTTTGACATTTTAATAAACTGCAAAGCTTTTCCAAACCAATCGTACGATTTTGCATTCCCACCAGCAGTGTAGAGAATTCTAGTTCCTCCACGTCCTCATCAAACATTTGGTATTATCAATCTTTTTATTCTGGATGTTCTAATTGGTGGGTAGTCGCATCCAATCACGGTTTTAGTTTGCGTTTCCCTAGTGACTAGTGATATTGAGCATCTTTCCATGATCGTATTTGCCGTACATAGATCTTCTCTGATGGAGTGTCTATTCAGACCTTATGCCCAGTTGTTTGTTCGTTTGGGGTTTTTTTTCAGGGGGGCAGGTGGGGGTTTGTTTGTTTTCTTATTATTGAGTTTCGAGCATTCTCTTTATATTCTTCTTACACATCCTTCCTTGGATGTATGATTTACAAGTATTTTCTCCTAGCTTGTGTCTTTCCATTTCTTTAACAGTGTCTTTCAAAGACCAGAAGTTTTCATTATTTCTTTTAAAAATTATAATAGCTTCTTTGAGATCTACTTCACACACTACAGAATTGACCCATTTCGGTACCCAGCGCAAAGATTTTCACTCTCCAGGTCTGAACTGCGCCAGTTCGCTTATGTGCAGATTTTCTGCTGCCTCTGCCACCCGAGACAGCAAGGCCAGCCCTCCCCTTCCTCCTCCTGCTCAACGTGGAGACCACGGGGATGAAACCTCTGTGACGATCCACTGCCACTCAATGAACAGTAAGTACGTTTTCTCCTCCTTACAATTTTCTTAATAACGTATTCTCTTCCCTAGCTCACTGTATTGCAAGAATGCAGTACACTATATATATAACAAGCAAAATACGTGTTAACTGACTGTTTCTGTTGTTGGTAAGGCTTCTGGACAACAGTAGGCTACACAGCAGAGCAGGCCCGGGTGGATGACGGACGGATGGAGGTTGGGCTCCTGCCCAGCAGCGAACGGGGAGAGGCCTGGCGGGTGCGGGGTGGGGTGTGTGCTGCCATGTGCACACGGGCATGGGGGGGCTTGTGCTCACGGGTGACAGCATGTTTGGGGAAGTGCCCCGAGTCCACTCACACCTCCCCCCTCCCCCAGCACTTTCTCCAGAGGGCCAAGGCTGAATCCCAGGCAGCCTGGGTGGGCTGGGGCCAAGGTCCCTTGTTCTGGCCTCTGGGAGCCCTCTGCTTCCTCTCACCCCAGTTATTTTTAGGCCGTCTCCCTGGGGCAGGCTCCCTGGAGACCTGGTGCAGGGGAGTGTCTGCAGCTGTCGCCTCCAGCTCCTTCCAGGCCCGGGGGCAGGGTGGGGGTGTAGGATGAAGCCAGGAAGGCTCTGGGCCTGGGTTCCAGCAGGGAGATGGGGAGAACAGACTCGTGGTTGGTGGGGAGGGTGTGGGGCAGGTGTGGGGGGGTGGTGCGAGCACGGAGGGCGCTTGGCGGATCCTGGCACTCCCCAAGAGCTTGACAAAGTCCGCTGGGCCCAAGGCCGGGGCACATTTGCCCCTGGGCTGGCCGCAGGTGCTCCCACGCTCGCAGACGTCATTCTATCTCACCCTCAGGACGGCCCTGGGGGCAAAGGCAGGGCAGCGCTGGTGCGTCCTCTTCCTCTCTGCACCCCACGCCCCCAGCCCCTGGTGTGTCAGTCCTGGCGGGGAGGTGGCTGGGTGTGAGGGCGCAGAGGGCCCTCTGCAAGGTGGCCTGTTGGCCTTTGAGGTTGGGTAGAGGGGCTGAGGCCGCGGCGAACGCGCACAGCGTTGAGCAGGCGCTGGCGGCACACGGAGGGCGCTCAGCAAAGGTCGATAGCTTCTCCTCTTCCTCCTCCTCCTCCTCCTCCCCGTCACCACTGCCATCTTCTTCCTTGTCACTGTTGCCACCATCCTGTCCTCACCACCACTTCAGCAGCGTCGTTGTCCCGGCACCATTGCCATAGTCATCGCGGGATTGGGAAGAGAGAAGCAGGGCTGGGAGCACACCCCATTCCTGACGTCTCGCCTGCCCAGGCAACCTGGGACTGTCTGTGGCCCCAGCCCGGCTCCCACGCGTCTGCAGGGGCCCGGTCTCCACGGTGCACAGCCCCGCGCTGGGACCGATCTTCCCGAGGGCGGGTCGCTGACTCATCTGCTCCTCCCCCAGACGTGGGCGAAAGGCACAGCCCCGGCCCTGACCCGGTGCAGGGACCCACAGGGGTGGGGTGTGAGTTCAGAGATGGGTCTTCCGCTTCCGGGTTGTGCCCGACCTGGCCTGGCTCTGTTGGTACAGTTTGTAAAGACATTCCCTTCCCTCCTCTCTCTGTCTTCCTTCCATTTGAATTCACGTTGTTTTAGAATAGGTTACACCATCACTCAGTACAAAATTCAAAAGATGCCAAGGATTTGAAATCTCCCCCCTCCCGCCCCAGGGCCGCCAGGGCGCAGTGCAAAACGAAAACGAGGGCCCTGTGTTAAAAAATCATTAAGAATCATTAGGGAAATGCAAATTAAAACTGCAATTAGATACCAGCTACTGCAAAAAAAGGCAAACACAAAGCAAAAATAACAAGTGTTGGTTGTCGAGCAGGTGGAGACATGGAAGCCTCGTGCACTATCGGCAGGAACGCAAACATGGCGCAGCCGCTGCGGAGAGGAGCGTGGCAGTTCCTCAAAAAATTAGAAATAGAGCCACCATGTGATCCGGCAGCTCCGCTTCTGGGTGCATGCTTGCTATGGTTTGAGCCACGGTGTCCCCTCCAAATTTATGTTGAAACTGAATCCCCAATGCAACAGGATTAAGAGGTGTGGCCTTTGGAAGGTGATTAGGTCATGAGGACTCTGCCGTCGTGGATGTGACTCGTGCCCTTATACGAGGTCCTGAGGTTGAAGGGGGCCTTCCCATTCTCTGCCCTGAGGACGCAGCAATGAGGCGCTGTCTGGGAGGCAGAGAGCAGCCCCCACCAGACACCAACACCAGCACCCTGGTCTTGGGCTTTCCAGCCTCCCAGAACTGTAAGAAAATTTATGTTCTTTAGAAATTACCCAGTCTAAGGTATTTTGTTATAGCAGCACAGACTACAACATTACTCAAAAGAGTTTAAAGCAGGGTCCTACAGAGGAATTTGCGCACCCACGCTCGTGGCGGCATTATTAGCAGTAGCTGGGACGCAGGAGCAGCCGGTGTCCAGGGACAGAGGAGCAGATGAGCAAGGCGCGGTCCGTCCGCACGGTGGAATAACATGCAGCTCTGAGGAAGCACATTCCGACACGTGCTCCCACTCGGGGGAACGCCGAGGAGGACGCTCACACGCTAAGCGAAATAAGCCAGTCACAAAGGACAAATACTGCATCGATCCACTTCTGCGAGGAGTCTGGAGTAGACGGTAGGAGGTGGTTACCGGGGACGGCGGGGACAGGGCGGGACGGGGAGTTACTGTTTCACGGGAACAGAATTCCAGTTTGGGAAGATGAAAGGAGTTCTGGAGGTGGCTGGTGGTGACGGCAGCACAGCAATGCGAATGTACTGAATGCCACTAGACCGTACACTTCAAACAACGGTCGCGATAGTAAGTTCTGTCGTGCGTATTCTACCATACAAAAAACATTACTAAGAATTTCAAGATGGCGGCAGGAGGGCCTCGGAGCCAGGCTATGTCACTGCGCCGGTGGCCCGCTCCTGAGGCTGGCCCGGCCTGTTCCTCACCTCCCTGGGGCTTCTCCAGCTGTCGCCTCGTCTGCACCTTCCAGAGATGTCGTAGGAACACAGTGACGGCGCAGATTCGTGAGCTTTCCCCTCGCTCTGTTTACACGAGCCGCACGGCCCTCCCCTGTACCTGGCCGTCTCCACCTCGTGTCCTTAAGCATTTCTCCGTCTCAGAACAGAAAGGGCCTCCTCGTTTCCCTGACAGCTGCCAAGCGGCCCATTGCAGGGACATGTCACGATTTATTTAACTGCACCAGCGATGAACATTTAGGTGGTTTCTGCCTTTTGAGAATACAAACAACGCTGCCACGTTGCTGAGCACGTACTACCGACACGCGCATGACTTCCAATGCGCCGGTGCATCCAGGAAAAATCCCTAGACCTGGGCTTTCCGAGTCAGGGTCAAACTGGACTTTTATAACTTGGTCAGATCCCGAAAAATGCTCTGCAAAGAAGTTGTACTAATTTATATGCATGAGAAATGTGTTTACCCATGGATGCAATGTGCAATCCAAGTTTCTGATCCTTGCCAAATAAATAAGTGAAAAATTATATTTCAGAATAGTTTTAATTTGTATTTGTCTCATTAAAAGTGGAGTTGATGATACCAGAAGTGTGAGCAACAAAAGGAAAAAATGGATAAATTGGACTTTGTCAAAATGAAAACTCACATGCGTCAGAGGACATTACTGAGAACTTGAAAAGACCACCCACGGAACAGGAGAAATATCTGCAAATCACGTATCTTGTAAGGGTCTAGTAGCCAGAATATATAAGGAGCGCTTACAATTTGACAACAAAAAGACAAATAACCCAATTAAAAAATGGGCAAGGGGCTCGAACTGACATTGCCCCACAGCAGGCGCACGAGAGGCCGACAGACGTGAGACGTTGCTCAACATCACTAATCGCCAGGGGACGCAGACCAAAGCCGCAACGGGACACCGCTTCACCCCCACTGGGATGGCTGTCATGGAAAAGGGACGGTGGGGTGACAACAGATGGGACGAGGCGGAGAAACTGGAAGCTGGGTACATCGCTGGTGGGGTTGTAAAACGGTGCGGCCACTGAGGAAAACAGTTTGGTGTTTTTCAAGCAGTGAAACAGAATCACCCTCCGACCCAGCGATCCCACTCCTGGGCACATGCCCCCAGCACTGACAACAGGAACCCAACAGCCGCATTATTGACGACGGCCGAAAGGTGACGACGACTGACGTCGTCGAGGGGTCATGGGTAAACTGTGTCCACCTGCACAGGGAACGTCACTCGGCCATGAGAAGGGGTGGAACTCTGAGACGTGCCGTAACACGGCTGGAACGCTGAAAACACACTGCGGGAAAGAAAGCAGACACAAAGGCCCACGTTTTATATGATTCTATTTGCACAAAATGCCCGGAATGAGTGAATCCATAGGGAGATATTGGTTGTCTGCGGCATCTGGGGGGGCGACTGCCAGTGGGTTTGGGATGGTGAAAATGATTTGGAACCGGACGGCGGTACTTCCTAAATGCCGCCGAACTGTTCACTTTAAAATGATTAATTTCGTGGAGCCAATTTCACTTCAATAAAAAAAAAGTGGAATTGAGCATATTTTAATGTGTTCAGGAGCCACGTGTATTTCCTTGTCTGTGACCTGGTGAGAACGTTTGACCATTTTTCTACTGAGTTATTGATTTTTTAAAATTAATGTGTAATTCTGTGCTTTTAAAGAAAATGATCTTTTGTGATGAACTGCAAATCTTTTTCTCTGTTTTAAATTTTTTTCTGAATTTGGTTATGGTGGTTTCTATTCTGAAGATCTATACAAATAATACAGTAATTATAATCAAATTTCTTACTATTTTTTATGGCATCCGGTTTTAGAGTAAAATCTAGAAAGATCATTTAAAAATTCCTCTATGCTTTCTTAACAGAGCCATTTAGGTGTCGAAGTCTTAGAGCCGTCTGGAATTTGTTGGGTGTTGGGTGTGACGTTCTGATTCGACTTTACCATGGGTGGTGGCTGGGTCGTCGCAACACTGTTTGTGAAGCAGTTCATCCCTGCCCTCTGGGCTGAGGCGCCCCTGCAGGTTGGCCCCAGGACCAGACGCCGAGACCCTGAGACCGATGCACACTCTCAGGAACACCACTGCGGGGACCGAGGGAAGCGAGACTGGGCAGAGGGCAGAGTCGGGCCGCCACGCGGTTGGAAGACCGGCCTGAGCTCACCCATGGGAGCTCTAGAGCTGGGATGGCCCCACAGAGGGCCCTGAATTGAGGCCTGAGGCCAGAGACCCGGGCCATTGTGCCATGACCTCAGCCAGTCCCTGGGCGTGGCTGCCGCAGCAGGGAGCAAGACCTTCTGGATTCTGGTTGGTCCTGTATCAGCTTCCTGGGGCTGCTGCAACAAATGACCATGAACTTGGTGGCTTAAAACAATAGAAATGCATTCTCCCTCCCCGTTCTGGAAGCCTGATCCAGGTGTGGGCGGGGCCGTGCTCCCTTCTGTGCTCTGAAGGCTCCGGGGGGAGGGTCCTGCCCAGCCTCTTCCGCTCCTGGTGGCTCCTGGCGGTCCTTGGCCTGTGGCTGCCTCTGTCGTCACGTGGTCTTCACCTCTGTGTCTGTGTCATCTCTTGTCTCTTATAAAGACACTTGTCATTGGATTTAGGACCCCCTTGGGTAATCCAGGACAATCTCGTCTCCAGATCCTTCCTTTAATTACATCTGCAAAGGCCCGTTTTCCAGGCAAGCTCAGTCACAGGTTCTCGGGGTCGGGACTTAGACGTACCTTGCTGGGGGCCACCGTTCAACCCACTAGAGTCTCTACGCCTGGGGAAACTTACAGAGGGAAGGCTCTTTGTTCAAGCTCTAGCTCCCACCCTGCAGCTGGTCTCAAGGCCAGAGGTGACATCATCTAGACGCCCTGACCCTCAGCTGGCGCCTCTGCTGACCTAGGTGGCTTATCTGGTGGGGGACCCAGACCCTGATCCCTGAGGGCTCTGAGCCCCTGGTCACTGTGTCCTTCTCAGGCTGAGGCCACTGCGCCCGTGCGTTTGCCATGGAACTGGGAACGGGAGAGGAAGACGCCCTGCTGGACTCACCCGGGTGCTGCTCACGTTCTCGCCCTGCCACGTAACCACGGCCCGCTTGTCCCCTGATGCCAGGACGGTGGCTCCTCTCTTGCTTGCTGGGTTCTTGGCACAAGGAGCCCGAAGGGCCCAGCCAGCAGCCGTAGCTTCAAGTTTAAGGCACCCTTGATGTGAGTCCTGGTGGAAAGCTGCCCGTCTAGGAGTCTGGCCTTGCAGACTCGCAAAACCTGGCGTGGTGAGGTCGGAGAACAAACCACACCCCCCAAGTGAGCAGTGGTGTGGCAGTAGGTGGGGACATTCCTCCTTCCACCTGCACTGGTTCCTGGGCCAGTGTAGTCTACCTCCTGGGGCACAGCGCCTGTCATGGTGGTTGACTGCGGGTGGATTCTACATCCTGGAGGATGACATCACATCCTTGCGTCATCTCAGCCACACCCTCAAAAGGCCACTGCATCATGCTATGAGGCCGGTGGCTTCTGGGTGGTGCAGTGTGTACCAGAGCCGGTGGGTCCCCTGGCCATGGGCACATTCCCACACCAACTTGGCCATAAATGGGTCCCTTGATCCAATGTGGGCATTGTCACTTTCCATCCCCCCAAATCTGGGCACTGAGGGGAGCCCGCTTGTGCCTCTGGTCACCCTCGTGCCTGGTCTGGATGGACAATTCTCATCCCACGATGGATCCTGCAGGGCCTACCTGACCTTCTGGCTTGGCAGCTCCGATACGCCCCAGCTCGCGACAGGCAGTCATAGTTGCATGCCTGTTGACGCCGATGGCTGGGCAGGCCACCTCTGGTAGGCCCAGGAGCACACGCGGAGCTGTTTTTCAAGCAATGCATGATTCTCTGCTGCAAATGGCACGGCTTTGCTCCAGCCCCCAGGGGTCTATGCTGTGATTCTCCACCTGGGGCTGGCCCTCGGCAACATGTGGCCTCTTTTCTCCTGCACGACACCCCTAAAACCACCGGGTCTGCAGGGTCATGTGGTTGGGGTGGCAGAGCTGTCCCTGCTCCAGGTCCCCTCAAACCTGGCAGCCTTTCCTGGATTTCCAAGTGCGGAACATGCTGCCTCCAGGACTGCAGTGGTCTACCAGACGTCCCCTCACAGTGGGAGCAGGTATGAGATGCAATTGTTTGTCTACTTTTAACGCCTCAGTAGGCCTCAGACATCCAGCCCCACGCAAACCTTGCGGGGTTTATCTTCCACCCCCTGGCGTGCATGTGTCTCATCCAGGTTTCCAAAGTGCTAGCCACTTCTCGCCCATCTGGTCGGATTAACATGATGACATCAACCTGGTGGGCTTGCACGGTGTTCTCAGGGAAGTCCAGGCCCCGCAGGGCCATGGTGTGACAGATGGAAGGAGAGTTAACATAGCCTCGGGGCAAGACAATAATTGCACGCTGCCGTCCAGTCCACGTGAGCGCTGACTCCTGACTTCCTTTGTGACGGGGCGGGCGGGGGTGGGTGGGGAGAAGAACGCATTTGCCGGATCAATGGCCACATATCACGGACCCGAGGCCGTGTCACTCTGCGTTAGCGGGGATAGCACATCTGGAAGAACAGCTGCAGTTGGGGCGGCACTGAGTTGAGTTCGCTGCAGTCCACTGTCAGGCTCCAGGATTTATCTGTGCTTTTAAGAGTGAGACCAGACGATCGAATGGGCATGCGAGAGGTGACCACCAGCCTGCAGCCATTAGGTCTTCGAGGGTGGTGCTAATCTCTGCCATCCCCCCAGGATGAAACGCCTTCCTGTGTACACCCCCTCCACCCCTCGGGTGGTGGAGTATTAGATTCCTCTTGCTGCAGGAACAAAGCATACGCAAACGCAGTGGCTCAAAGCAGCACTCATTCGTTGTCTTGCAGTTCTGGAGGTCAGGAGTCCACAGTGAGTTTCACTGGGCTGAATTCCAGGTGTCGGCAGGGCCAGGCTCCCTCCTGCAGGCTCTGGGGAGAATTGCTCCTTGTCTGTTCCGCCTTCGGAGGCACCTGCGCTCCCGGCTGAGGCCTTCCTCCGTCCTCAGAGCTGGCCTGTCGGGCTGAGTCCTGCTCACGGGGCTTCGAGGCACCTCTTCCGCCGTCGCACCCCCCGGCCTCCCTGTCTCCCTCTTCCACCTAGAGGGGCGCTGGTGATTATACTGGGCCCACACAGATGTCCAGAACAATCTCCCTATCTCAAACTCAGCTATTCCCAACTTTAATTCCAGTTGCAAACGTCTTCGTTTCCCTTTACGTGTAAGGTGACATAGTCGCAGTCTCCAGGGATTGGAGTGTGGACGTCTTTGGAGGCTGTTTTCTTGCTGCTGTGGTCTGAGTGTCTGTGTCCTCCCCAGATGTGTATGTTGAAACCCTAATTCCCAGAGTGATGGTACTAGGAGGCGGGGCCGTTGGAAGGTGACGAGGTCCCCAGGGCAGAGAGCGGCGCCCTCGAGAAACACGCCCGAGGGAGCTCATCACCCTCTTCCCCACGCGAGGACGCAGTGCGAAGGTGCCACCCACGAACCGGACGCTGAGTCTGTGGGTGCCCTGATACTGGACTTCCCAGCCTCCGGAGCTGTGAGTGATACATTCCTGTCATTTGTAAGCCGCCCAGTGTGTGTATTTTGTCACTGCAGCCTGGGCAGCGTAGACACCCGACCACCGCACAGTGGGTGCAATGTCAGAGGTTTCCGCCGCTCCCTCATTACAACAGCTCTTGCTTCATGAACGAATGAATGAATGAATGAATGTAGGGGTTACATCCAGGCCACGATACATTTAGGGACCAGGAAATGGCCCCTGGGTGGGCCGGGGGAGCCAGTGAACCCGCCATGAGCCACACCAGGGCAGGATAATATTTGTTACTTGGCCTTTGCTCTCTGATGGGGGGCCACGGTTACACTTTGGGTCCCCAAGGGTCACCTTGGACACTGTGGGAACAGTCCCCTCTCTCCAGTGCATGGCAACCTAGTAAATGGCCACAGGTCCTTTAGAGAGGGACTGGGGGACAGCTCATGGGGCAGCAGCCAGGCGATGGGTTTTGGGTCTGAGAGGTGCCACAGGTCTGCAAACTGGACAGGGACCACGACTTTGATTGGGCAGCTGCCCCTGACGCTGGTTGTCCATCCGCGATTCCTGTTGGTGTGTCAGTGAAGCCACACCCTTGCTGGCCGCCTGTCCATTATACCCTCCTGCTAGTTAACCGTCGTCACAGCCGTCCTAGGGTCAGCACCCGCAGCACCGCCAGTCCGCCCTCGCCACTTATGTGAGAATGGCGTCCACTCTGCCCGCCAGTGAAGCCAGTTGTCCCTCGGGTTCCATCGTCCCCATCGCCGTCGGGAAGCCAGCGCGGGACTAGCACCCCCTGCCCACATCCCTGCCCGCAGAAGAGCTTTCCTCCCCGCGCGTCCCTTACTGCGCAGGCAAGTGGGTAAACCCTCCGGGGTCTCCCGAACGCGGGCGGGTGGCTTGTCAGCCTTGCGTGGATGCCACCGCAGCAGGGCCACGTCGCCCAGCCTGTGGCCCCTTCCTGCCATCTGCCATGCTTGCCCTGGCATTTTGACTTTACTTAAACATAAAGCTTTCTCCTTTCTCCCTTCTGCAGATCCTCTCTCTACTCATGGTGTTTTGTTTGCTATTTGATACCACTCTCAGTAAAGAAAAACCAAAACTTTAAATTATTAGCATGCATTTCACCATTCATCTTTATAGGGTTCAATGGCAGTTTTAATTAAAAATATAAGAGGATTCAACTCATACGCGAAATCACTGAAATAGCACAACTCCCGTTTCGTGGCCTGTTCGTGGGCACACGCCTCGTTGTCAGCAGGGGTGGAGAGGCTGCGCGAAGCCAACGCAGCTGCCTCGTGCGCTTCTCGATGGGCGTGCTTCCCGCCGGCACCCCAGCTCCGGCTGTCCGTGAGCGGAGGGACTGGGAGGAAAAGGTGCCGCGGCCACCGTCCCTTGCGTCTGGCCATCACGTAGCCTTAGCGGTTGGCTAACACGGGGAAGTAACACGCGTCAGAACGGATACAACGCTGTGCTTCGGTCCTTCCTGTTTCTCAGAATTCCATTGCGTGATTCTTCCCATACGTGCAGCAAGTTCTGGTTGGGACAGAAAGCCTGGGCTCCGAGCCGTCAGCGTCCCTTCGCCCTCAGTGTGGACGTCACTTGCTTCCTCGTACCCACTTGGCGTCTCACTGAACGCCATGGAGCGAGCTCTGCGCTTGCGGGGCACCGCCAGCCGTGTGTCGCATCTGCCCGTGCACACGCTTCATGGTTCCCCGGACTTCAGTTACAAAACACAGTTCGAAGATGAAATTGTCACGAATTTCGAGTCGGCGACGGCAGGGCATTAAACGAAGTACAGGGTCCTTCTAGGCACGGGGCCCTGTGTGACCTCGGAGGTTGTGTTCCCGCTGAACCCGCCCGTCGGGCACACACGCGCCTGTGCGTGCGTGTACATCACTTAAATGTTTTACAGCTTGCTTTTTGTTACCTAATAATAATGTGTCTTGGAAAACTTTTTAGAGAGGAATATACTTTACATAGTCTGTAAAAATATACTTAATTCTTTTAAGTGGGTCCATACAATTCTATTAATGTATCAAAATCTGTTTAGCCAATTTTTAGTTTACAGACTCTTTCTTCCTCACTATTTCACGCTTACAAACAATTCTACTTCAGACATCTCTGGGCACTTGCACAGATGTTCCTGTCCCGTTGCCCCCGCAGGCCGGCTGAGCTCCTAGGCGTGGGCGGTGCGGCCCGCGGTGCGTGGAGACTGGATGTTATAAGAGACGCCAACACAGCGCCAATTATTCCCCTCCCCCACGACGCACGCCTGTCCCGGCACAGCCCCACCACCAACTCTGACCATTGGCATTGTCAGAGTGTTACGTCTTTGCCAATAGGACGGGCAAAGATAGCTCATTGCTGTTTTTACTTTTATTTAATTATCACTAAGACTGAGGATTTTGTCATATGTGTTTTGACCCATTTGTATTCCCTTTTTTGTAAACTATCTGTGTTCTTTGAATGATGGGCCATTGCTTTTTTTAAAAAAACAATAAACCTCTAATGTTTGAATAGTTTTAGACGCTCAGAAAGGCTCTGGAGACAGCACGGAGGGTTCCCGTGGACCCTCCACCCCGTTCCCCCGTCACTCATGTCTTTCCTTAGCCTGGGTATTTGCCGCAATGAAAAGCCAACGTCGATGCGCTGCAGCCCATACTTTATTCATATTTCCTCGCTTTCTGCCTGTTGTCTTCCTTCTGTCCCCGGATCCCACACGGCACCGAGCCCTCACCTCTCCTCAGGCCCCCTTGTCTGTGGCAGTTTCTCTGGCCCGCCGTGTTTTTGACGACCTCGGTGGTTTGGAGGAGCGCTGGTCCGTGTTTCGTACAGGTTCCTCCACTGGGCTTTGACGTTTCTCTCGTGATCACGCAGGAGCTCCGTGTTTGGGGGGAGACCATGGAGGTGACGCGTCCTTCTCGCCCCATCACGCGCAGCATCCACACGCTCAGCGCGACGTCGACCTGGACCCCTGGCTGAGGTGGGGGCGTTAGGTTTCTCTGTGCTAATGTTACTCTTTTCCTTTCTTTTCTGCTTCCCTGTTGCCCTTATGTTTCTCTCTGCTTTGCTTTTATGAATACAATGGAAAATAAGCTGTTTCCCTGCTAGCGTGGTACAGCCTCCCCTCGCTGTCTTCTGGCCCTGCCGTGCTGGGTGCTGGGTCCTTGGCCCCCGCTGCCAGGTCCGCGTCACCTTCCAGCCCTGCCCACGACCCGCAGCCCAGGAGCGCCCCCCAGGTGGTCAGAGCCAGGCCTCTCGGTGCCTAGCCCTTTGCCTTCTGGTTCCAACTCCAGTGTCAGGCAGGACCTGGCTGCGCAGCAGTTCCTAGGCCTGTCCCCAAATCCAGGTGACCCACTGGAACTTCAATTTCTACGTGTCCAAAATGAAACCCAGCCTCGACTGCCCCCAGACCCCTCAGTTGTCCCCAGACGTTTCCAGAACCTGCTCCCTCCTTTGCTGACCTCACGACCTCTACTCAATGTGCTGGAAAGGCCTCCGGACCGGTCAGGCTGACCAACCACCCGGGCTTGCACAGACTGAGGGCGTCTGGGGAATGGGACATTCAGTGCTGAAGCGGACGCTGGTCACCCTACAACCCGTGTCCCCGTGTCCTCCCCACCTTTCCTCCAACAATTGCTCCACAGCAGCTGCAAGGTAGTTCTTCCCATAACTTAAATCCAATTTCATTTCTCTCCTGCTTAAGACTCCAGACACCTTTGGATAAACGTGCCCCGTGGCGCAGCGCGCCCTGCCCCTCCCCTGGTGCATCAAGGGCAGTTCTGCACCAAACGGCCTGTGCCAGGGACGGAGGCCAACACGCAGGTACAGGACGGGCCACATCTTTATGTCTTTAGGCCATTTTCCCGCTGAAGTTGCATTGGTTTCCTGTGGCCGCTGTAACAAACTACCACGAACTGGATGGTTTCAAACGACAGGAATCTATAGTCTTGCAGTTCTGGACGCCAGGACTCCGACCGCCGGTGTCAGCAGGGCTGGTTCCTTCCGAGGCTCCAAGGAGAGTCTGTTCTGTGCCTCCCCCGGCTCCCGGGCTGTGGGCAGTCCTTGGCCTTGACTCGCAGACGCGTCACTCTGGCCCCCGCCTCCACCTCCGCACAGCCTCCTCCCTGTGTGCGGGTCTCTCTGTCCTCTGCTCCTCTTACAAGGTCACGTGATTAGATTTAGGGTCCACCCTAAATCCGGGAGAACCTCATCTCAGACTGCTAAACTGATTGCACCTACAAAGACCATATTTCCTCCTTTCCTGAGGTTCTGGGTGGATGTGAATTTCTGGAGGCTGACGGTGTTGTTAGGGAAATCGAGGCAGGTGCCTGCATCAGTTCTCAGGATTGGGGGTGCGATGAACGGCTTTGCCGGCCAGTGGCTCGCTGGCAGCGTGCCTGCCCCCAGCAGCAGGCGCAGGGGGCTCTGGTCAGGAACCACGGCTCCTGGGATCTCACCTGAGGAAGGACCAGGAGGCAGGGTGGGCAGGGCGGGAAGCCAAGGGAGCTCCGCAGACCCTGGGGCACTCTCAGATGGGGCGACCCCTCACCACTGGCCTGGGTTGGAGGACGAGGACTGGAGCCTCAGCGGTCACTGCCCCGGGAGGGCTGTGCCTTTGGAGAGGCCTCTCTGCCGCAGTAACCCTCCCAGGGGGCCGACAGCCGAGGGCCGCTTGGTTTGGGAAGTCAGCCCTTTATCCCAGAGGGGGATCTGGGTGTCCGCCACCGTGGGTTCTTAGGTGGACCTTTCCACCCTGAAACTCCCTGACTACACAGGATGCCCACCCTGACTCAGCCACACCCACCAGACCCACAACCACACCCACTGACCCACAACCACGCCCACTCCTGCCTCATAGCCCCGCCCACCAGGGCAGTCTGGCTCACCAACATGCGCCCTCCCCTCTGGGCGGGCCCTAACCCCGGACCCAGCCGGAGGCCCTGGAGTCCAGTGGGCCTCCACACACGTTTCCATGGGTGGGGTCAGACTCCCCTTGGGATTCTCCAGAGCGCTTGTGGCAGGAGGGAAGCAGCCGGACCCCGTGCTTTGGGGGTTCCCCGCGGGCACCCCACCACCTCCCACGTGTGTCTCCCAGGCTCAAGGTTGCCTGGACCTCCCAGCACCCCCGCCTTCCGGGGCCAGCACCAAGGTTGGCCGTGCTCAGTGGCCCTGTCCCCGGCTGTGTTGGAGCAGGCCCCGAGGGTGGGGGCACTGGCGGGGTACCCCAGCCCAGGCCCGGGTGTCAGAGTGGCCCTCCCTTGGAAGGGCAGGGGCCGGGCCTCGGTTCCTCAAGGCGCCCCCTCTTCCCGAGAGCGAGTCTGTCCCAGGGATAAGTGTGGAAACGGGGGCGGGGGGGGTGCGGAGGCTCAGCCACTGAGGGCTGGGGCAGACCTTGCCTCAGGGTCAGAGATGCTAAGACTGGACAGTAATCATGACAACGATATTAATATTAATTCTACCCGCATAGTAATGCCCGGAGGATGGTAACTGCCATCTTGTGCTAACCCAGCTCTGTGCCCCGGGCTTTGCGGCTGGTCTTTATCGTGCTGGACCCTGCGACATCAGTGTCTTTAACCTCATCTTGCAGCAGAGGCGATCAAGGCTCAGAGAGGTGAGGTGACTTGCCTGAGCTCACACAGCTAGAACGAGGCAGAGCTGGGGTGTAAACCTGGTTCCTGGAGTCTGTCACAACCTCCAGTGGCCCCTTTGTGCCGAGGTGAGCCCCTTGGCCAGTCCACGCTGTGAGCTTTCTGTCGACCTGACCTTTCCCGGGCCAGTGCCTGCTGGTGGCCGTGCCTGTGGTCTCCTGGGCTCCCCTGGGTTCCGGAGGCAGCGGGGGCAGCCGCTGCCCTTCCTCCCCTCCCACCAGCCTGGCCTGCCGCTGGTGGTGGAAGGGGAGGGCTAATTGTGGCTCCTTATTCATGGTCACATCCCTGTTGCCTGTGTGACTGGCCAGACCCTGCTGTCCCCAGCAGTGGGACTCAGCTCCCAACCCGCAGACTGACCCCCTTGATTAAGGGCCAGGGAGCCCTCAAAGCAGCCAGGCTGACCTCGGCCTCCTGTCCCGAAGCACTGTGTCCAGGAGGCCTGTCCACCCCAACCCCTGGCCCCCCCACCTGCCTTCTGGAAGACCTCTCACCCGGGCCCCAGACACCCATTCTCTGTTCCCTCCAGGGCTGAACTCCCCCATGGTGGCCTCGCCAAGCCCGCCAGGCCGTGGGGTGGCCAGGCGGCTGCTCTGAGGCCCCCCTCGCTCAGCCCTACTCTTGCCTCAGATGTTCTTGTGGCTGGGAACAACCAAGTGACTCAGACGGTGCCCGCAGCAATGACTCCATGGTGGAGGGGAGCAATTGGCCAAGCACAGTGGCCACCGACTGCCGGGGAGAGGGCAGCGCAGTGAAGGGGCTGGAGGGCCCTGTGTGTGCGTGTGCGTGTGCGTGCACGGGCGTGTGTGCGCGGGCGTGCGTGCGGTCTGCTAAGGGGGTGGGCAGTGCAAGTGCAAGTGACCTTGGGGGAGAGCTGGGGGTGGCGGGGCCAGGCAGGAGCACGTCTGGAGGAGCCCGGTTCCAGGCAGAGGGAGGCAGCAGGCAGCCGGAGGTGGAAGCTGGGGCGGGTGGGCGTGCGGGGCAGCTGGAAGGAAAGCCGCGGTGGGAGCAGAGGAGGTGAGGCCAGGGGCCTGGGGGGCGAGGGGCAGATGGAGGGCGGCTGGAATCCTTGGAGGACTCCGGGTGCAGCTGGGGACATGGGGTGGCAAGCAAGCCGGATCAAGACAGACCACTGGGCACAGTGGCAGGTGACACCTTGCCTGGGGGGTGCTGAGGGTTTACCAGGGGCCCAGAGTGAGAGGCCCTGCCGTCCCTCACCCCCACCCCGGCCAGCCCCACCCACCACCTGACCTGTCCTGGAGGGGTGTGCGCAACCCGCAAACTCTGCTGCTGGGCGATGCCACCAGGCAGGCCAGGGCACAGGGTGACCTCTCTCCCTGGAATGAAGAAGGGTGCCAATCCCGCCCGCCCGTGGGGTAATTACCCTTGCTCTCCTGCCCATTTGCCTTGAGTAGAACCCAGGGGCTGGCCTGGCCCCCATGCCCGCCGCGCCGGCCCCACCGCATTCCCCCCCAGGGAGGAGCTGCCCTCTGGCCGCCTGATGCCTCCGCAGGTGAGTCACGGCTGCCTCAGGCAGGGAGGGTTGGGCCAGGGGCTCGCCCGGAAGTCAGCATCACCCCAACTTTAGCCAGCTCCTGCCCCTGGCTGTTTGCACAGGAAGAACCAGACATTTTCTTGGATCCTTTACCCGGACAAATCCACTGTGAACGTTTGGGGTGTTTCCTTCTGGTCTCTTTACCGTGTACACCTGCGCACATATTTCCTTTAACGGTGACATCAGAATGTACACATCAATTCATAACTTCAGGAACATTTATTTCCCCATGAGTCTTAAAATATTTAAAATGAGATACAATTAATATACCATAAATTCTCCCATTGAAAGTATAAAATTCAATGGTTTCAGTAAATTTCCAGTTGTCAACCATCACCACTAATTCCAGAACATTGTCATCGCCCCTAAAAAAACCCTGTCCCCATTAGCAGTCACTGCCCACCCCTCCCCCGCCCCAGGCAAACCGCTAATCGGCTTTCTCCCTGCGGATTTGCCTGTTCTGCACGATTCACGTCAACGGAATCACACAGAAATCTTTGGGCACCGTAATATTTTTGAACCCCCATATTAAATGGGTGTCGGTGCTCTGTTGGGTGGTTCAGTTGTTTGGGGCGTGCTCTGTTTTGGCCGGGTCCCCACGTGAGGTCTGAAGGAGGATTGCGAAGGATGAGCTGGACCCTGCCCTTGCAGCGCTCTGTGCCGCCAGAGGGGCCCAGGGGCACTGGGTCTTCACCCAGAACATGCCCCCCTTTGCTCACGAGGGTACCCCGGTGCTGTCAGCATCGGCCAGAGGGGATCAACAAATGTCGGGGGGTGTCACACAGATGGGGACCGTTGCCTCCCCGCAGGCTTTGCTGTCCTGCCAGTGCCATGGCCCTGCCGAAGCTGGGGGACACATCTGGAACTCCTCTTCCAGGTCCCAACAGATGCTACTGGGACATCCTTTCCGGTGGGAAACCATCATTCCCCGACAATGGAGATGATTATTGGAAAGAGCCACCCAGGCATGGTCAAAAAAGCGACCAGTCCTGCTTGGAAGAACTTACTGTCTAACTGCAAGCAAAACCAGTGCTGGGCACGGTGGCTCCTGCCTGTAGTCCCAGCACTCTGGGAGGCCAAGGCAGGAGGATCACTTGGGGCCAGGAGTTCAAGACCAGCTTGAGCAACATAATGAGACTCCTTCTCTACAAAAAATAGAAAAATGAGTGGGGCGCGGTGGCGTACACCTGCAGTCCCAGCTACTCGGGGGGCTGAGGCGGGAGGATGGCTTGAGCCCAGGAGTTTGAGGCTGCAGTGAGCTATGACAACGCCACTATGCTGCACTGTAGCTCAGGCAACAGAGCGAGACCCTGGCTTAAAATTAAAAAAAAGAAAAAGAAAGCAAAACCAAGGCAAAACCTGGATCAGGTTGCAAAGTAACAGGAGCAGAGTTTTCATGTGTCTTGTGGACTGATTCTAAAAGGCAGTGCCCAAAACATTCTCAGCACCGTCAAGGCTGAAGCTACGTGCAGACTGCCCCAAAACGCTGTCTCCCCAGGGACTCTGTGTGGAAGACGGGGTGTCTGTGGGAGTGAAACTGGGGCCTGGGGGGCTGTGTCTATTTCCCTCCCGTGTGCCAGGGCAGAGATGACAGCCTCTCCGGCTGGACACTGCTCTGGGTCCCTGGAAAGTCCCTTCCCTTGCAGAGTGCTTAGTGTGTCACCAACAGCCCCCGGAAAGGCATCGACCCAGACGCTGTCCTGTGCGTCTGCGTGCGCATGTGTGCACGCGCCGCACACTGCACATCTCCCTGTGGACGGGGCACGTACAAACACCCACCCCGCACAGACACACAGGCAAACCGTCACCCACGGACACAGCGTGTCCTCTGCGGAGGGCAGGATCCCACCAGCCCGGCATTTCGCGATTGCCTCTGAGCTGCACCTGTTTTGGTTGTGCCCAAGCTGGTTTGTAAAGTGCACGAGTCTCCCGTTCCGTCCCTCTGGGGCAATGGACCTGCAGTCATGGGTCCCGCCGAGCCTCGCCCCTCCTATGCCACGTGCCCCGGGCCAGCCCAGTCAGGACATGTGAGGAGCGGCTGACACACGGGCCACCACAGGGACAAGTGGGCTGTCCCCATAGAAGGCTCTCCTTTTCCACCAACCTCAGGTGTTGGGGAGAGGGGCGGATGTAGGTGGTGGCAGGCGCATCAGCTAGATCAGAGGGGGCCGACTTTTCGGGGGGTGTCCTTGTAAAACCGTAGAAAGTCACAGGCCTGCGTGAGATGCAGCAGCATTTCGAGTGTCTGATAAGGACAGGACTTACTCTGAATCCCATAATATTTTCAGAGGAACTTGCATTTTGTCACAACAGGACTGAGATGACTGGAAATTGCTGAACGACTCTCTGACGAATGAGCAATCACAGACGAGTTACTTGGTGACCTTCACCCAGTATCGGTGGGCACAGGATTCCTGGAGCCCTGCGGGACACCAAAGAAAGGATCTTGTGGCTCCTAGGAGTGGAGGCCACCTGCTGGGGCCACATGTCAAGACAGGGGGAGGATACCTCCCCTGGCAGCCTCCGCCAGCCCCCCAGGCCAGGCCTGCAGGGGACGGGGCGCTGGGGTTCAGACCCAGTCTGGTGGCATCCCCTGTCCTCACTCCCCTGGCCACTGCCGGCTGGGTCTCCTGTTGCAGCAGCTGGCCATCCCGGAGTCCAGGGTCCCCGCAGCCCTGGCCCCACCTCGCCTTCCTCCCCAGGTGCCTCTGCTCTGGGGAAGTGAGACAGCCCAGCTGGGGCGGAACAGGTCCGGCTGCACTTGGCAGCCAGTCCCAAGAACGCTGCCGCACGGCCTTCCCCGCTGAACTCTGCACGCCCTCCGCCTGCGCCGTGCCAGCCCGTCTTCATGCCCTGCCAGTGCCAGGACTCTCCCGGCGGGCGGAGCAGCAGCTCCTCGGCCCTGCGCCCGGCCTAGGCCTGCACCGGGCAGGCGCTGCTCCCTGGCCCGGACTCACCTCTTCTCACAGCCGGGAGTGTGCGCCAGGGAGGGAGGGGCCTGTCCCTCCCAATAAAACCCAGGTAAGTTATGGACCTGCTCTGGGCCTCAGTTTCCCAGCAAGAAGCATCCGGTCTCCCTTGAAAGATGCCCCCTTCCATCTTCCTGGGGCTGTCACAGGCAAAGAGCCAGGAAGGCAGAGCTGCGCTGGGGACTCAGGGTTTCCTCCTTGCCTGCACTCCTGCTGGCCCCGGCGCTCTTGCTCAAATGTCAGTGGCCCTGGGGAGGGGTCCATGAGGGGCGGGGGGGGGGGGGGCGTACTGCTGCCCTCTGGCGCCCCCGCACCCCCCGCCGCGCAATGGCGGATGCGGGCCCTTGAGGGCTGCAGGGCGCAGGCGGGTGTGCAGGCGTTGGATGGGGGAGGGTCCCAGCACCGTGCCTGCGGCCGCCCCGGGGGGCGTGTGCGTGAACATCTCCATTGGCAACGGGCGGTCGCCCGGCAACCTGCGCGCCCCAGGCCCCCGCGTCCCGGGGAGCCCTCCTCAGCCCCTGCCGCCGCGGTCGGGGGCGGGGTGCAGTTGGCAAAGGGAAAGGCAGCGCCTGCTCCAGGGCCGGCGCCAGTCCCCTCGCTGGAGCTGCTGGCGGGCGGGCGCGGGGCACCTGGGCGGCCACGTGCTGCCGCCGAAGCAGGCGGAAACCCAGGCTGCTCGCTGGGGCCCTAGCAAGCGCCTTCCTTTCTGCGAAGATAGAGCAGGAGGCCCGGCCAGAGGCTCTGGGCTGAGCGCAGCGGAGCCAGTGCCCATGGCGGCGGGTAGCGCTGTGGCCTGGGATCCGGGCTGTCTAAAGTGATGTCCAACTCTGGGCTGGTCCTCTGGGGTCTGCTGGGGACTGAGGGTCCTACCTTGCCTCGTCCTGGGCCTTGGGGGCTGGTCCCCGACCGCTCCTGGGCTGGAGCTGCCCGGCAGGCACGCCAATGAGGAAGCGGTTTTCCCTGTGGGGTGCCTGCATTTCTAGGGCGACATCAGCCACTTCCCGCACCAGCCTGATTTGGTGTTTCATTCCCACTGGAGGCCACACATTCCAACCAACCCAAGCACCAGTGCAGCAGTGTGGTCCCTGAACTTGGAGAAACAGCTGCGCCAGGACTCTGGTGGGAGGGAGTTTGGCCGCGGCAGCGGCGACACTCGGCCTCACCCCTCTCCTGGGCGGTTCACACTGCACCTTAGGCCCCTGTGAACCGTGGGAGCTTTTACAGACGTGGACTTCCGTGGTTTCCCACCAAGGACCATGGTGAGGAGCGTGAGGGGCCGGGAGGGTGGGCGCACAGGCTTAGATGCAGCCAGGACAGCGGCCGCCCAGCGCCACCGCTGTGTCCTGGGCAACCTTGGCTGTGATGCTTATCTTCTCTGCGCCTTGCTATCTGGAAACTGAGGGACATCCCCCGCCATGCCTTCTCAATGTCCGTGGTGACCCAGGACAGCTTCAGAGCGCGATGGGCTCCGCCACTTCCCAGCGGGGTGACCTGCAGCAGCTTCTTGACTTCTCTGGGCCTCGGTTTCCTGTAAAATGGGGACAAACACAGGCTTCGTGGGGCTGAGTGTGGTTGTCCTGCTCTGAGTGCGCATGTGGTCCTCTCCCTTCCGGGTCCCCTTTAGGTCCTCATTGCTTCCGGGTCTGGCTGAAACCTTCCTCGCGTCTTTCCCCCATGTTTCTTCCTTTCGGCCTCTTCATCCCCCACCCGCCCCGCCCCCGTCATTTTATTTCGTCCCCGTCCCTCCCTTTTCACGATGTATTGCTTCTCCTTCGCGTGCATGTGCCTGCGCCAGGCCCTGCCCGCCCCGCCTGGCTTCCCCAGGGCTCGCCCTCTTGTCGCCTGGGGGCGGGGGCTGGGGTGGCTGTGCTGATACCAGGCGTTTATCCACTGCTCCTCGCCCAACGCAAATTCCATCCTCGTTCTCTCTGAATCAATTCACTTTTATTGCCTCAGCTGCTCAAAAGCAATTTTTCAAGAACAAAAAGGTCAGCACGTCCAAGACTAATCAATTCTCGGAGAGCTCCTGCCACCGTCAGGGGGGACCGCGCCCCGCCCTTCCCGCCAGCCCCTCCCGCCAGCCCCACCACTTTATTGCCTCATGATGCCTGTCATTAGGACGCGTTGGAGACGCCCCACGGTGTTCTCACAACATAAAACCTGGCGACTGGCAGAGGAGGGGTTGGGCTCATTTACAGCCACTCACTGGCTCCAGAGGGGAACAGCTGAGCTGATGGATGGCCTGGAGGGGAGCTGGGACAGGAAGCATCCAGCCACTTGTTTAAAGGGACACCCCAGAGGAGCCGGGCCCCGCCTGATAGCGCCAGGCCCAGCCCTCTACCCCTCCACCCCATCTCCATGGCCTTGCGTTGGCCGCTGTCACCCCACCGCCACCCCTTCCGGGAATCTCCCCTCGAAGCCACCCTGGCCCTACTGCAGCCCTGCTGGGGGGCAGAGTACACCTTTCTGAGCGTCTCCTCTCCCTGGGCCCACCCCCGTGCCAGACACCGTCCCTCCAACACTGTGAAGTCTGCACTGCCATTCCACAGACGGGGAAGTCGCAGCCCAACGTCACAGAAGTGGGAAGGGGCAGGTGCAGAGTTAGAACGGTGCTGTGACCTGCTGCAGTTCCCTGCACAGGCTGTGCCTGGGGAGAGCCAGGTCCCAGCTGTGCCCATCCCTCACCGTCCTGGCCCCTGACATCTGAGACCGCAGCAGCTAAATGCACGGAGGCTCTGCCCTGTGCGTGGATGACCCTTCATCCCCAGACAAGCCTGTCGCAGGCGCCCTTATGTCCATTTTCCGGACAGGGAAACTGAGCCCGGGAGGGGCAGGACCGCACTCAAGCCCACACAGCTGGACGTGTGTGGGGTGACTGGAACCCAATTGTCTGCTTTTTGCTCTTTTAATCCACTTTTTTAAATGCCTTAGGCTACGGAACATCCGGAATTGGCACATCCGTAGATGCGGAATGCTGCCAGCGAGGGGAGGGTGCTGGGAAGGGGGAGAAACTGCGTAATGAGCAGGGGGTCTCCTTCCGGGGTGACGAAAATGTTCTGCAACTAGACAGGGGAGTGGTTGACCAACACCGCGAGCGTGCTAAATGCCCCTGAATTGAACACTTTAAAAGGGTGTTCTATGTTATGTACACTTCACTTCAATAAATTATTAGGGTTTTCTGCCGCCTGTTTGTCAAGAGGCTGGGTGACCCGCCAGCCCTGGGTATCCCTGAGAAGTGGCCTGCGGCTGCTCTCCTGAGGGATGGATGCAGCGGGAGAGACCTGGAGATGTCCTCCACCCAGCAGGAGAGTCGCCTGTCCCAGGAAGCCTCCCCAGCTGACCTCACCTGCTTTGATGACTCCCCCGAACACCGTGGCCTCTTCGGGGTAGGGAGTGCAGTCTGTACCTGGCTGTGACCTGTACGTAGGAGGCCTCAGTCACTTCCTATGCAGGGTCCCCATCCAGGCCAGACCACAGCCGGTCATGCCTAGCTCTGCCCAGCGGCTCCTGGCCCCTGCCAGACAGGACACACATACCACGCATTTCCAGTTGCTTCTGAGCCCCCGGCTGCTCCCGCAGCCCTTGGCCTGACCACCCGCTCCCTGCCCCGTCCCCAAGGTCTGAGCTGAGCTCTCAGGTGCTTTGGCCTTCCTTGAGGCCTGCGAGGTCATCTGGGAGACCCTGGGCCCGCTGTGCCGCGCCCCCTCCAGGCTGTCTTGCACTGAACGGTGACGGGGAGCTCACTGCTCCCCACGGGCTCTGTCTAGGAGAGAACTCACGTGAGTCTCCGTGGAGTTCTAGATGGGCTGCCCTGCCCGTCCTCGGATGGGCACCCAAAGGAAGGCTGCTCCCAGCTCCCCGCCTGTGCTCTTGGAATGTCCCCGACGTGGGCCCCTCCCCGCCTGCCCCTCCTGCCCTCCAAGGCCGCGCCCATCAGGAGCTCCTGCGGGCCAGGCCTCCCTGCCGCTCAGGAAGATGATACTGGGGCAGGGGCCGATGCCCCAGTTTTGTCCCAGAGGCCTTGGGCAGCCTCTGTCTGAGGACGAGACAGGGTCTCGGAGCAGAAGTAGGGCCTCAGACAGGTGAGCTTCTGTGGCACATGGGCCCTTGAGCCAGCCGGAGGATTCAGCCCCTGCCAGGAAACTGGGCAGGAGGCAGCCTGGAGCAAGTCCCACCTGCTCCGAGTGCGGAAAGACCAAGTGGCACGACGATGCCCGAGGACAGTGAAGACCAGTGTCTCTAAGCATACTTGTTTCTTTGACAACAGCAACGACCTTTGGTGAGCCATCTCCCTGTCCTAGGCCTGGTGGTAAATGCCAGCTAGACACGTTCCCATTCAACCCTGACCAGCCAGCGACGAAAGGCTTGGGCCTGGAGGTGCTGCCTTGCAGAGGGGGCAGCATGGCAGGAGGCCCATCTGAGGTCCCCACGAAGTGGCAGGTCCCGGCGTCCACACCCAGCACCGCCCGCCCCGCTGGTCTCCCGCCAGCACGCCTGGCTCCCAGGCCTCAGAACTTGATCTGTTTCCCTGTGCCGGTGGCCGGGGCCCCTGCCAAGTCCTGGGCTGTGCCGCAACTGCTGAACATTCTAAGAAATCCCTCCCGGGGTTTTCTGAGAGCTGTGGGCGAGGCAGGAAGTTCCTTGGGGCTGAGGGGACAGTGGCAGCAGGTGGCACCCAGAGCTCCAGGCGGGGGAACTGGAGGCCGGCACCCACACATGGACGGAGGGCTCGCCCAGCGGGCTGGGCCCCCCACCTGCCCTGCTGACAGACCATGCGCCCCGGGGAGCCAGCGTGCCACCCCCATGTCCTGTCCTGACTCTGGTCCCCCGACCCCAGTCCTGGGGGCTGGCTCCCCACGCAGCAGGCGGCCTCCCCGGGGCGAAAACCAACAACAGTGGCCTGTCGTCACTTCACACTCAGATGAGCCCAGATCGGCTCTGCCCAGCTGCTGCGTCCCAGCGGCCCTGCACCGGGGCAGTGCAGGGTGAAAATTGTCAACCTATTTTATTTCTTAATAACTGAGTAAAAATAAACATCTGTGGTTTGACAAATAACTATATGTTTTCAAACCCAGCCAGTCCAGGCAGCGCTGTCTCCTGTTGGCCTGCGCGGAGCAGCGCCGTCGAGTGGCTCCGAGAGTTCCATCGGTCGTCGGCCTGGTGCCTCGGTGTCCCCCCGCCAGCCCCCACCACCCTTTCGTGCTTCCGAACTCAGGGGCCACACTGTCCCCCGAACAGGCCATCATAATGGGATCCATTATAGTTCCAAAGATACAAAAAAAAAAGTGTGGGGGGTGCCCAGGAATTTAGCCGCACCCGGGGAGCAGCACAATCGGCCATTGTTGTCAGAAGTCTCCCGGTGATAAGAAGGGTCTAGAAATGCCGCCTTCTGAACTGATTGCAAAACGGAATAGAAAGTTCAAGGCTGAGAGATAGCCAAGAAGGCGGCCCCTCCAGAGCGCGGGGGCCACGGCCAAGCCCCCAGCTGACCAGCCCCTTGCCGACGGCGTGGCAGGTCCCTATGTGCATCTTCACAGGCTCCCAGGAAGGGGGCACGGCTCCAGGTCCCCGCTGCGCCCGGCTTCCTGTCTAGACGGGGTGGTCCAGCCCCCTCTCTGGAGCCGCTCACACCTCCACGAGGGCGCCCAGGCACAGGTGCTGTGCCAGCCACTGTTTGCCTGGGCTATCTCCTGGCCTCTTCACACCCTCCTCCCACTCCTGTGGGCAAGGAAACTGAGGCACAGAGATGGGGACCAATCGCTGGGATCTGAACTTGGAGCCGTGGTTTCCAGGTTTTCCTTTGTGTCACACAGCTCCCCATTTATCCCAGCAGACCGTCCTTGGGTGTCTGTTTGTGGGAAGGACTGCCGGTGGCCTTGAGCTTCTTGTGTCCTTCCCGCTGGCCGATCCAAGCGTTCTCTCTGACGGCATCAGTGGGCCCCCGGCCAGGTGCAGTGGGGACTACGTTACTCCCCACCCCGGTGCTCAGTGCTATCATTAAGGCCGCCCCCCACCCCGTGTCCAGGCCCCCCGTTTGGCTGATCCTTCCTGGGGACACCTGTCCTGAGCTGTCATCCCCCCTTGGCATCAGCAGCCCAGAGGTAGAAGGTGACTGGGGTCCCGCAGAGACCCCTTCTGGCTTTGAGTGCAGGCTCTGGGCCAGGCTGCCCCGATTTGAACCCAGCTGTGTGACCTCAGGCAGGTTGCTTCACTTCTCTGTGCCTCAGTTCCCTAATCTAGAAAACAGGTAATCAAAGCCCCACCGCACGCGGCCGTTGTGAGGAGTGACCGAGAGTGCTCAGCTGGGTCCCTGCTGCGTGGTGGGTGTCCTGGAAGTCTGTGCCCCTCTGACTTAGCTCCAGCCCAGCCCCTCACTATACAGACTGACCGCCGTGGCCCAGAAGCTCAGGTCTCCCCTTTTTCTGGATCTGGTTCTCTTGCCATCTCAGGGTCACCTTTTCAAACTGCTGCAGCAGCCTGCCCCCCCGTCCGCCGGCCGGCAGCCAGGGAGCCCCTTGCCGGGTTCCTGGCCCTCCCCCAGTGGGCACCCGCCACTGGCTGGGAGCAGGCGGCAGCTGGGGTCCCCAGGGCCAAAGGCATGGGGTGCCACCACCGCAGGCACACGGAACCCCTGGACCTTGGAGCTCCCCGATGAGTCACTGGCGTAGGGCTGGTTGAGGGCAGGGAGGGCACTGCCAGTCAAGCCCCCAGAGCTCCCCAGCCTCCCGGGCTTGGGGCCCATGCCCCGCCCCCCCATGGTGGCTCCTGGCCAGCAGCCCCCACCAGGGATACAAGACCTTCCCAGGGCAGAGTCCCTCCTCATAGATCCCTCATCCCTCTGTGGGGCTGTAGGACCCCCTCCCCTGCCACACCTTCCCCAGCCCAGTGAGGCCAACTCTGCCCCGATGCCCCGTCCCCGGGCTGGAAGTCAAACCAGTGAAGGATACACTGCCATGGAGCTATGCGGGAGGCCCCTGCTCGCTGCCCGGCCCTGGGTCACACGCAGCACGTGCGGCAGGGCTGCAGGAGGCATCTGTGTCCAGGGCCCTCACCCCCTTGGCCGGGGCTGGGTACACGGCGGCCGCCCTGGGGCCAGAGACCTGAGTAGCCATGGTGGGCAGCCAGACCCAGGACTCCCTCGCTGGCCACGTGGGGCTGAGCACGGATTCGCAGTGACCCTGGGCAGCGGCCAGGCCCAGGCAGACTTCCCAGCCCGGGATGCCCCTCCTTTCTGCCCCTCTGAGTTCACAGCCCCCACCCAGCGCTGGGCCCACTCCCCCACCGCCCAGTTTGACTCTGAGCTGGAGCCAATCCCTCTGCAACTGGCCACACTGAGGCAGAGTGACAGCAGCATGTCCCCAAACCCTGTGCCTCCATTTCCTCCTCTGTGAAATGGTCTGGCAGCTGCTGGCCTCCAGGGTGCCATCAGGGCTGGACACGCCGTGGACAGACAGCTGGGCCAACGCCACCATCCCCCGTCTCCTGGTCTTCACCTCTCGTGCCTGCTGTGAGGCTGTCACCCCGCCCTTGGTAGGTGAGGCCCAGAGACACGGCCATGTATGGCTGGGGCTTGTGCAGGGCAGCAGAGGTGGGGACACCAGGGAAGCTGTGTGCGCGGAGCTAGCTCCCTGCGGCTGCGGCGCACTCCGCATGCGCAGGCCCTGCTCCCGCTGCTGCAGCGTGGGGGCCTCTCGTGCGCCAGCACGCGGCTGTGCTCTGCGTCTGCTACTTCACGCTTTCCATCCGGTTCCTGAAACGAGCGCTACAGGCGGCTGCCCTTACTGCCTGCCTTTCACAGGTGAGCAGAGTGAGGCTCAGAGAAGCTGAGACACTCGCCCCAGGTCACGCAGCGAGAGAGAGGCCTTGATCAGAACAAAAGACCCTCAGTGCCCAGGGGATGCCATGGAGCAGCGAGACCCTTCCCAAGCTCGGCTCTGAGCAGAAGCTTCTCTTGCCCCCCGCCCGCCTCTGTGACCCGCTCCGCGGCCCCGGTGCTCAGGGATCTAATCTTATCGGCCCATCGGCACTTGTCACGGCCTCTTTTATGGTCTGTGTACTCTGACATGTGTCCATATTGGTGGCGACGTTCCTTCATTCAGACAGTATTTGCCCAGCGTCCGGGGGGGTCTGGGTTATTAATTATTACCCAGCAAACATCCCAGAGGCTGCGCAGGCCAGGGCCCGAGCCAGTGTGGCGGACACGCAGCCAGGTTGGCGGTGTGGCCGCTCTCACTGTGCCCATGAAGCTCCCCAGCGGAGGAGGGGTCACCAGGTCTGCCTTAGTGGTGGAGGTGGGGGTGTCCGGGGCGGGGGGCCGGCGTGGGATGGGTGTGGACAGAGAAGCCGGGGGCAGGGAGAAACTGAGGGCTATGGGTGTATTAATTCGGGGGAGGGAGCCAACTTCATTTCCTTGGAGCCCCCCACATGTCTGGGGGAGACCCAGTGTCCCTGTTGCCCACCGTGAGTTCAGAGAGATTTGGTGCCCAGCCGGAATAGGGCGCTCGGGGCAAGGTTCCCCAGACGGGCGGGGGACAGGCCAGAGAGAGAGGGCAGCCAACAGGGCAGTGGCACCCCAGGCCAGAGTGGGTCTGAATGACCTCAACACACCCCCCCACTGTAAGATACTTAGTAACTCTTCCAGGGCCCCCCAGGGAGGCGTCCTCAATGCCAGGCAGCTTGGGGGTGTCCGGCAGACAGCCTAGGGGGAGCGGCCACTGCACGGAGGGCTCTGTTTGCCCAAATAAGAAGAAAGAGCTGTCGTGACGCCGTTGCCCTGACAGGCCGTCCGTCTGCCCAGGGCCGGGGCCAGGGGCCAGGGCCAGCTGCCGGTGCTCGGAGCCCAGGTCTGAGGCTGTGTGTGTCCTTGTCCAGGGCTGCCTGTCCCTGCATCTCTTCCGGCTCCAGCTGAGCTGACAAAGGCCAAAGAACACTGGGAGCTCACAAGGCCCCACGAGCCTGAGCCCCCAGAACAAGGGCCCATCAGGCAGACAGACCCCATCTGGGCCCTGCGGTCAGGCTCAGGCCCAGCCCTGGACATGGGTCCACAGCTGGTGAGGACTTTGCCCAAGACAAGCACCAGCTCTCAGCGCGCTGGGAGGGGTCACGGCTGTGGGCATTACCGAGATGCCTTGGCGCCCACCCGGGACCCCAGGTGCCTGGTGTTCTTCCCAGGTCCGAGCGTCCCTTCCCTCCACCTCTGGAGGAGGGTGGCACATGCTCAGGTTTTATCAAGAGAGGGTCTGCTGGGCAGGGACAGACGGAGGGAGGCTGGTGGCTGAGGGCTGGGGCCCCTGGGGGTGGCGAGGGGCCCTTGCTGTAGGCCGGCTCCGGGAGGCGCTGGGCACGCTGGGGCGGGGGCTCAGGGCCTGGCGGGTCCTTGCCGCCCTGGTCAGCATGCAGGGCTCTCCGGCAAGTGGGTGGCCACAGGGATGGGGCGGGTCATCCTCCTGCCGGAACTCCCTCGGAGGCTCTCTCCACCCTCGGGTTTCGCCGGAGCGATTCCTTGGTAGAGCTGCCAGCTTGCACCGTGTCCTTGTAATCAGAGTCTCCCAAATTCCGTCTGTCACCCACTTATTAATATTTATCTGGAGCACACCGGATGTGGTTAGATGGGTGGGCCGGAGGGATGCAGGTGCCCTCCCCGGGCCACCTCAGCCGGTTCCCCACCCCAACGCCCCCTCCCTCGGCGCACTCCCCACCCCCACTCCGGGATGTCTCGGCACTTGGGCTCTGAGGCGGAGGCGGCTGAGCCGGCAGGGCAGGGCGGGGCGGGATCTGGAGAAAAGGCCGCTGGGTGTGAAATCAAAAGAAATTGCAACGAAGCCCCTTCCGCAGAAGTGGGGCGGATCTGGGGGGGGCCTCTTCCTACTGAAATGGGAACCAGTGGAGGAGTATTTTTGAGGACGCCGGGTCCCACTGTGCCCTCAAGCGCCTTCTGCCCCAGCCCGGAGGGGACCCCTCGCTCCTATGACCTTGTGGGGCTGGGGGGTCCACAGGCCCGCCTGCCTCCGGCCCGGACCAGCTCTGCGCGAGACGCCCACAGCAGGTCCGTGACTCAGAATGGAAACACGGCTGGTGCGTCAGTGCAGCGGGACGACCTCGGAAAGGCCGCCTCCCCTCACTGCCCCACAGGGAAGGGGGGAGCCCCCTTTCTGCCTAAGACTCCCTCTGCCAAGCAGGCCCCAACCCGAGCTCTGGAACTCGCTTTCTAGAAAGGGCCGCAGCCTAGGGCGGTCCCAGTGCTGTCTGGGCCTCCGCAGTCTCTCAGGTGCCGTCCATGGCTGGTGCCATGGGGGGGACACTTCAGGGAGGCCACAGGGAGTCTCAGGCTATTTCCAGGATGCCTTCTGGTGGGGCGTCCCCGCCAATCAAAACCACCATCATCCAGATTTGGGGGAGCTGGCAGCCCACCCTACAAACTGACCTTGGTGTTCTGGGCCGGTTTCAGGTACGTGATGGGGGTGAGGTTCTGTGTGGGGACCCAGAGGACCAGGCTATTTGGTGCGCCAGTGGCTGAATTTCAGACCCCGGGGCCCCTGCCCTCCTCGGGGACCTGGCCGGGCTGGCCTGGCGGCTGTGCTCCAGTTCGAAGGGTCGAGCGAAGGGCAGCGGTCCCTTTGCCAACACTCCCACGTCTGCGGGATCCTGGGAGGGGGTGGGCGGCTGCCCTGTGGCCACTGCGTGGGGGAGGGGATGCAGAGAGGTCGGGGCGGGGGTTTTGGGCGGGGGTTGGGGGCCACTTCCCGGCTTTTTTCCCCCTTTTGGGTTTTGAGGAACCCCTTTTGGGGGCGGCCCTTGGCCCACCTTGCCTTACCCCTTGTTTTGATTCCGTTTTGGGGGCTTCCCCCTCCTTGAAGGCCCTCCCCCCCCTTCAAGGCTCTGGGTGTGCATCTCAGGCACAGTGTAGAAGAGCCTGGTTCTTCGTCTCACCCTCCCAGGACACAGGCAGCTCCCCTGCCCTGGGAATGTCCTCGCCCACCTGCCCCCACTCTCTCAGGCTGGCCGACTCTGAGCCCGGAAGTTCATTCTGCCTTCCTGGTGCAGGGGGTCACGTGCCCACTCAAGCGGGAAGACCCAGACCTGGGAAACTCCCATCTAAATGCGTCACTTGGCGGAAGCTGGGGGTTTATCAGAAAACTGAGGACGCCGGGCTCCGAGGAGAGGCCGCACGCGCCCGGAGGAGTCTCTAGGTGTGCGCCCTCCTGGTCAGGTGCGTGGGTGGCATTCCCCTGGCCTGGGGGTCTGTGGGTCACTGGCACGTTATTTCTAGAGGTTTCCAGTATTGGCAGGAGGTGGGCAGAATAGAGGGGGGAGGCCGGACAGCTGCACACTGCTCAGGGAGACCCCATCTGCCCCCCCTCCCTGAGACACGTGTGCCTGGTGGGTTTCGGGTCTCCGCGAGTTGTGCTCACATGGGCTGGATTTCCTCTCACAGAAGGAAACTGAGCCACGCCGAAGTGGGCTTCCGGTTGAACCACCACGAGGAGCTGAACTTCCCACCCCAGCGTCCACCCCCGTGTTGCGGACCCTCCGCCCTGGGACAGAGTCAGCGGCCGGTTCCCCGCGAAGGGAGCCTACGCCCAGGACCCCAGGGGTCCAGAAGGCCGAATGGACCAGTCTCCTGGTGCTGGCGCCTGGGCAGCTCCTCATGTGGCCACTCGCCTTGGCCCAGCTCTCCCCACCAGAAGAATGGAGAAGAGCTCGCTGGGGCTCACTCCAGGAATGCATAAGCTCTTGATAACATTTATTGTGCTTCAGTCGTTACTTTAAACAAGGCCCGTCCTTTATGCTTTTCAGGTCTTGGGTGCCGCTCTCAGAATCCAGAATCCTCCACCTGCCCCCTGCAGCTGGTGTCCAGACACTGGCCACAGATCCCTAGTGGGCCTGATCACAGCTCTGACCTCCACCCCGGAAGGGCTCCTGGCCCTTGCCCGCCGCCATGCTCCGCTGTTAGATCAAAAACTCACCACCGACTTGCAGCCACCTGGACCCTCACTGGCTTTTTCTACTGCGCTTATTTGTGGCCAGGAATCTTGAGCTTTACCAGCGAGCTCTGCGTCTGGGCCTGGTGGGGGCTCCCCATTTTGCTGACCCACACGCGCCCCCTATTGCTGAGGGGTTTTGACACTGCGCTGCTTCCCGGGGAGCCTGTGGCGCGTGGCCCTGTTGCGGCATCCTCTTCTCAGCCTCCAAACACCAATCTGGAAAATTATTAAGTCATTCTCTCTAACGACTCGAAATATCAAGCGCCTTCTTTTGTTCCGCGTTGAAGAGCGGATGGCATCTGACCTGTCAAGGCAGACTTCTTTCCCTATTCAAAAACTGAATGGCATATTTTCAAACCACTTTGTCTAAATTACATGGTACACGCCCCGGGAGCTGGGGGATCCTGGCGCTCTCCTGAGATGCAGAGGAGGAGGACCGCGGTGGGGGAGGCGTGGAGTGAGGAGGAGCCGTCGCTTTCAAAGTGTCGGATGCCAGACTCGGAATGTTTCCACGAGGTCACTGGCAGGTGGCTTCTGGTTGGCGGAGGCACGAAAGTGGCTGCAGGTCCAGGAGGGTGTGGGGAGAGGGCCCCACGGTGGCACTGGGGGCGGGGCTGGCTTAGGGCTTCCCTCCTGCATGTGTGTGGGGCGGGGATGCTGGAGACCCTCATGGGGACGAGACGCAGGTGTCCTGGGTGCCAGAGCCCCAGCCAAAAGAGCAGCAGGGCCAGACCTCAGGAGACTGGATTTGGACACAGGGTATCTCGGTGACACCGGAGGCCAGGCCAGAGAGGCCCTCACAGCCCTGGCGCATGGTGTATTGGGGTGGGCGGAGGAGGAGACACCAGCACTGGGTTGAGGGGGTCATGCTGGGATGCGACTTGATTGAAATAAAACAAGGTAAGTGACATTTCCTGTTCACCCAAGCCTTTGGAGCAAGAGTCGCACCTGCGGAGAAAGTGGGGAGCCCCTGGCCACGAAGGAACTGGAGCCCAGCCGGCCCCAAAGGCACGAGGTCCACGTCGCCTCACCTGGGGGCCGGCAGGGCAGCTTTGCTCATCTGAGGGTTTGCGGGGTCCGTGTACGTCTGCCCCGGAAACCAAGTAACCTTGATGTGCTCCTGCCCTGCTCCCCTGGAGCGAGCGCGCGGTGGGATGGTGCTAGCTGCATGAATGCATGAATGCATGACGTGGAAGAACCCCAGCCAGAATCGGGCTGTGGACAGGACGCCCCGTCTGATGTGAACAAGACCCCGGAAGAACCTCCCCTCGTGGAGCCTCTGCCCAGGCTGCCGTGCGAACGCCGCGTCACGCACACTGCCCAGCCGCACTGCAAACGGCGAGCCCTGCCCCAGCGCAGTGGGGGACTGGGGGACCACAGAGGCTCGGCCTTCCCCAGGGGCTGCCCCTGAGGTATCTTGCTTGCTGGGACACGCACGTCCCCTGGCCGGGCACTGGTACCTGCATGCTGGTTACTTACGGCAGAACTAAGGCAGAGCAAAGCAAACGCTTGGATGCCGTGTCCTGCCTCGGCCACATCCAGGGACCTGGCAGGGACAGGTCGTCAGTGGCCCGAGGCCGGGGTCACGATGGGCCTCGTGCCCCTGCAGGGCAGACCTGTGGGATGGGGAGGGTGTCCTTTCCTGCGGACGAGCTGCCCCTGCCCTTCGGTCCAGCCACACCCCTCCTGTCGCTGCTGTGGCCGTGCCTTGGAGGTGCTGGTGGCCGAGCCCCTGTGCACACAGGAACCTCCGTCTCAGACTCCACGGTTGGAGCTGGGGCTCGGTTTGCAGGCGCCGTGGGGAAGCAGCTCCTCCCACTCCCAAATGGACAGAGGGCTCTGTGAACGAGCCCCCGCCACGCACGGGAGCGGGCGCGGCACCCACGCACACGGTGCCAGTGCAGGCGTCTTTCCCGAGAGAAGCTGCTGACCATCCTTGGGCCGGCCCCAGCCCCTGCCCGGCCTCGGGCAAGGGCACCTGGCATTCGGAGAGGGGTGGCAAGGCCCTCAGATGCCTGAGGCCAGGTGGGAGGGAATGAGACACACCCTGCCCATATGAGGCCCCCGGTGGTGTAGACAAGTTATTAACACTCCCCCCAACCCCCGGCAGGCAAAAGGGTGGAAACACACAAAACAAGGGAAAAACAGCTCAAAACCCTGAAGGGCACTTCGGTTAAGGGACTTGCCACCTGCCCCGCGCTCCCGGAGACCCAGGAGTGACCTGCCCACCCTGGACGCCAGAGGCTGATGCGTGAATTTTCCCTTTAACTCCCACCCCTGACAAGGTCAAATTCACCTTGTTGGCCTCCTTTAAAAAGTCCACAAATGCAAGAATCAGGCTTTTCCTGAAACCGGAGCCCGGGCAGCTAAGGCCCAGTGAAATACTGTTTGTGTTTTCAGGCGCTGGGGCCGGCTCGGGGCTCGGGCTCCCAGTGGCTCAGGGGTTAACGGGCCCTTTCCCATTTCCCAAATTCTCCCACCACCTCTCCCAGAGCAGCCCTTCTTCCTGTCTCCCTGCAGGCCAGGGGCCATCCCAGTGCGGGCGCTGCTGTGCCCCTGGCCAGCCCCTCCAGCCCCTGGTCCCCTCGGCCCCCACACAGCTCCCTTTCGCTCCCCCTCCCCCATCCCGGGCAGGCTGGGTGTCTCTGCTCTTCCGCCAGCCCTCTCTGCGAGGCACCAGAACCCGCCACATCCTGACCTAGCAAATCCCATGGAACCTTCTAGAGGTGCTACGCAGCATCCGTTTGTTGTCAGAACGGTTTTATTTACTCTGCAGTGGGATCCAAGAGAGCCGGAAGCATTGTTGGGGCCATGGCTAGCGGGGTCTCGGTGGCCAGTCCTGGGCCTGACCAGTGGGCGACTGTATTTAAACAACAAAACAAAACGACACAGAGAACAAATCGCTGCCGTAGACATCAGTCACCTCCTGGTCATGCTGGAACTTCCATGGCATCTTCCACTGAACTACAACAACAACAGAAAACTGTCCTCCTCCCCCCAAAAGTGCTGGGTCTCTCTTTGAACTTGAAATGCTACCTTGCTACTTGGAAATTAACGCGATGTATTTAAAAGGCTGGACGTCTGCAGGCTGTTCGTGTCTCCTGGCTCTGCCCAGGCCGCCCCACCCCACCCCCACTCAGACCCGGGAGGCCGGAGGAGCCCCTTCATTCAAGGGTCTTCGTAGCCGAGGCGGGCCTGGAGAGCTCTCACGCGCACACGCACACACGGAGCCGCAGGGTGGCTGAGGACGTGTTTCACGGCTGCTTCTTCAAGGCAGGAGCGGGTGGCACGGAGTGAATTTTACAGGAGGCACAGAGAGGTTCGCCGCTGGCGAGGACACACAGCTAAGTGGAAGGGAGCGCGTGGACTTGCTGACTCCAAACTGGGGGTTGCTCTTCGACCGGGAGCGCGCTGTCTCTCGCAGCACACGCCGCCGAAGGCTAAGGTCAGCAGCCTCTTCCCTGAGTGGCGGGTGAGTCTCTGGGACTTGGGAAACAGCGTCAAGGCAGCTTTCACACGAACAGCCCCAGAGCAGCAGCCCAGGTGGGTATCACGAGTCTCACTTTACAGATGAGGAAACCGAGGCTGGGAAAGGCAGAAGGCCACACGCCTGGGGAGGGCAGGGGCAGCAGGAGAGCAGGTCCCCAACCTTGAGGACAGGGCTTTCACAGCGAGGTGGCCTTGCAGCCCGGCTTAGAAACACGGGGCTAACTGGATCGGGGCTGTCCGATTCCCCAGGACTCTAGGGACGGGCCAGGCCAGTGCTGGCACCCTGGCTCCGGCAGCACCCTGCACGTGTTCCCAAGGGACCCCTCCTCCTTCCTCCCAGGCAGGGCGGCCTACAGGGGCCCGTTGGACAGACGTACGGGAAGGTGCTTCTGCCCAGTGAGCCCCGACACCCCCAGGCTCCCGGCAGGGCAAGGGGAGGCTGGACAGGAGGGCGCAGTTGTGAGTGGATTCCCATCACCCTTGGGGCTGCCCCCCTCCGGGTTATTTCTGCCAAACAAGAAGCAGACAAGGGAGCTCAGCGGGGCTTTTCAGGAACTGAGCGCCCACCCCATTTCCTGCTGCGCCCCACCTCCCTGCCCAGCGGCTGCCCGTGAAAGGCCAGAGCCAGGCGCCCTCTGCCCGCCGCTGCCCCTTAGCCTGAGGGAAAGCCCGTTTCAGAACCAGCTCCCTCATCCTGTCCAGCTGCCCTGTCACTCCCCACAAGGCTTCAGCCTGGGCTGCCACGGGTGACACAGGACAAGGGGTCAAGGTCCTCTCCCGCCTGGATTTGTGGCACTGTCTGCCGATGGCGTCCACGCCCAAGGCTGCTCACGGAGCTGCCGCCCCACTGCAGACCCTCCTCCTCACAAAGCGGGGCTGGGGCCCTCCCCGTCTAGTCAGCCAACGACTTGTGAGTTCTGAGTCTCCCTGGCTGGGACTTGAGTCCGGAATAGCATGCCATTTCCCTCTGCACCCTGGCGAGGACACCAGGCTCCTTCCAGCCCAGATCACTGAGTGCTCACCTGTCCCCAGTGCCACCATCTCCCCAGCGGGGGTCCTGGGAGGCGAGTGCTGGGCCCCCCCACAAGCGTCCAGCCCAACCACGCCACCCCTCGGTGCCAGCGCACCCCCATCAAAGGCACCTCTGTCCCCAGGGACCCGAGTGACGCTGTGTGGCACTGTCAGCACAGAGACTAGCAGGGTGGCTGGACCGCACGTCAACTTCTAAGTATGCGCGCACACGTACGCCGGCCAATAACATTAAGTGTCATTTTAAAAAATGGGTTAAATAAGCTGCGTTGCTGAGGATGGCCGTGCGGGCTGATTACCCCCGTTTGCGCGTCCTGGCGGTGGGAAGGCTCGAAGTCTAATGACTGAATTATCACCCTAATGCCTTTTGCTAGCTGGAAATAATCCCGGGGCAACAGCTGCCGCAGGGTTTTGGCTGGTTTCCTCTAATTGCATCCAGATTAGGGGAGGTGTACGGGTGGCGGGTTTCTCCATCCCGCCAGAGCAGTGTTTCCTCGGCCGTGCTCTGCACGCCCGGTCTGCGCGCCCAAGGTCCTGGCTGGTCTGAGAGGTGCAGATCTCACCAGGGCCCGGGCCGGCCCACGGGGAGTGTGAGGCAGGTGCACTGACTGGGGGTGCATTTGGCAGGGAAGGTGCGGCTGGTCGGTCTGGGGGGCTCCTGGGGGTGAGGAACGTGGGAGCTGGGAGTCCAGAAGGAATGCCTCCCACCCAGGACCCTCCAGAGTGAGTGCCCCCTGGGCTTGCACCCCCCTCCCCCAAACACAGCAGCCCGAAGGCACAAGGCATCTAGTAAAACACAGGAAGGGACTGGGCACGGTGGCTCCCACCTGTGACCCCAGCACTTTGGGAGGCCAAGGCGGAAGGATCCCTTCAGCCCAGGAGTTTGAGACCAGCCTGAGCAACATAGTGAGACCCCATCTCTACAAAAATTTTTTTAAAAAATTAGCTGGGCGTGGTGGCGGCGCCTGTAGTCTCAGCTACTCAGGAGGCTAAGGCAGGAGGATCGCTTGAGCCCAGGAGTGTGAGGCTGCAGTAAGCTATGATGCCACCACTGCACTTCAGCCTTGGCGACAGAGCAAGACCCTGTCCCAAAAAAACAAACAAAAACACCTGACAAAAATCCTAACCAAACGAAAACAAAAATAAGGGATGCTGCCCGCTGGGGAGGCGAGGGGCGCCCTGTTTCTCCCCGAGGAGGGAGTGTTCCGGCACGGCGTTGTTTGGACCACGACCTCCGGTGGTGGCAGACTGACTATAACAATGGTCCTTGCCCCTCCAAATCCTCAGCCTTTTGCCAAGTGACTGCGCAGAGGGGACCCAACCCTCAGTGCTGGGTCTGGCCACGTGGCTTGCTTTGGCGGCAGGCGTGGTGCCCGCCAAGGCTCGGACAGGCACTTGCCCACTTCTGCCTGTGCGCCTCCGCCAGGGCCAGCCTGCAGGGGGGATGCAGGGACACAGAGAGCAGCGTCAGCGTCCACCTCCGCACCTGCAGCACCCCTGGGACTTACAGCCGGTTGGCCCCAGACAGGGGAGAGCAAGGCCCACCCAGACTGGAACCGCCCAGCCCAGACCGCTGATCTGCAGGCTCCTGTGCCAGGCAGACGCAGCTTGTTTTAGTCCATTGAGTTTCGGTTGTTTGTCCTACAGCCACAGCAGTGTGGCAGTGAACAACTGACAGACCTGCTCGGGGGGTGTGGTTCCTGGAGCAGGGTCAGGAGCCACACAGAAAGGCAGTGCTCTCTCCCAGGCACAAAGTGGCAGAGCAGGCCACTCCCGCGGCCACCTCCATGCCCCACTGCTGGACAGTAAGGGTCAGAACCCCAGGGCCTGGGCACTGATGGGGACCCAGGATGGTGTCCCCAGAGGCTCTCGGACAGAGGGACCCACGGACATGGAAGCGTCTGCCAGAGACTGTGGGTTCCTGGAGAAAAGGCAAGCTGAGCAGGAGGCGGCTGGCACCTGATACCCTGCCCTTCCCAGCTGGGAAACGTCTTTCCCGAGTGGCACTGTCCCGCAGCGCCAGCCTGCGGCGAGAAGGGCTGCGAGCGGGAGGAAGCCCTCGCTCTCTGCCCCGAGACGACTCGCGGCACGGCAAGGACTTCTCCCCAGAAGGATGCGCTGGAGGGTTCAAGGAGGGACTCGAGTCTCCTTGCTGCCACCAGGCTAAGAAGTGGCTTTCGGTGCAATTGGCTGGGACACTGGTAAGCTGGCTGGGCGCCCTCACACCATGGCTCACACGTCTCTGAGTCCCAGAGGGAGCTACTGACACATGGTCTTCCGGAGGCGGGAGAGTGTGCCGGGAAGACCTCGTTCCCTGAGTGCTGGCTACTTTACCGGGGTCGCTCTTGTGTCTGACCGCCTGGTGGGCTGACTTCTAGAAGACCTGTGTTCACAGCAGAGACTGCAGGAAAGTGGGAGTCTTTCTAACTATTTCCATGTGCCTTGGTCCGGGTTGGTCAGGTGATACACTAGCACTTCCTGGGACAGAGCCGGTTCTCCTCAGAGGACCTTGCACACACACATACACACACACACAGACATGCACGCACACACACACGCGCGCACGCACACATGCACACAGACACGCACACACACCTCGACCCATTCAGCCCCCAGTTGGTTGCTGTATTCGGTGGGGTTGACGTTAAACCATGCCACGGAGCCCCATGCAGAAGACCCTCAGCCACGGGAAAGGAATCCGACTCTTCTCCAACAGCCGGGGCCAGCCTTGCGGCAGGCGGTTTCCTCCACATACCACGGGTGTGACATGTTTACGTGGACGGTGTGAAAAGCCCCACCCTCCTCTATCCTGAAATCAGCTGGGCTTTTTTCCTGTGTTTTGGGCGGACGTCTTCATATCAGTGTCACAGCTGTGGCCGGGCAAGCTGTGGGGCGTGTTTGGCTCACTTGAAGGGGACGGGTCTGACGAGGAAGCGTGTCTGGCTTGCAAACATGTCTCTGGGCCTGGACAGGAGCCCCCTGCTCTGCAGCCCTCGGAGTTGGTGGGTGAATAAGGCCTTTTGCTCCCGTCTCTGCTCTTCTCAGCGCCCAGCAGCGCCATGAGGTTGCCAACGAAGCAGGAGGAACTCCTGGGACGTGCTGAAATCCTCCAGAGGCAGCCAGCAAGAGCGCCTGGCCAGCCTGCGTCTCGGGGGTGGCCATGCATCCTGTCCAGCATTCCCGAGCTGGCTTGCGGGGTGGCTGGTTGGCCTTACTGCTGTCCCTTCCGGACTCTGACTTGTCGTTAATGTGCAACGTCTCCCTTCATGTTGCCCAAAGGCATCTCCTCTCGTTTCTACCGTCTCTGTCCCCTCCACGCCCAGCCCCACCCCCTCTCACGCCCAGGACCTCTAGTGAGGGCCCCTCAACCCATGCATGGCGCGCGAGCCCACCCTATCTGCGGAAGCCGAAGCCCTCCCGAGGCGCCTTTGGGCCCTTCTTGCCGTCTCTTGGGGGCTTGGGCGAAGGCGTCTGCACTGTGCCCCCGTAGGGACAGCGCTCCGAGCCGGCGTGGCCGGTGCACTCCACGGCAGGCATGCACCCGCTGTCCCACATGCCCGTCCCGCACAGCTTGCACAGGTCGTGCAGGCTGCAGGGGATCCTTGGCAGCAGGCGGAACTGATAGAGCAGACTCCTCGCCTGCAACGAGAGAAGATAGGCTGTCAGGAGGAGAAGGGGGACAGCCTGGCGGCCAGGGGCCCCCCCAGGAGGGGTCCAAAAGCAACAGCAGCCACGGCCAACACCTGGGGGCTGTGTCCCAGGCTCAGGCCCCAGGGCTGTGCCCGCCATGTCCCATCAACACCAGCACGCGGGACCCCTGGTCTCCCGTGGCTGCAGTGGCAGGCCCCAGGAGGCCCGGGGCAGTGCTCACGTGTGGCGCAAGGTTAAGAAGGCACCCAAGCGGCCCTCATCTGCCTGGCCCCTTGGCAAGACCCCTTTCCGACTCAGCCCCTGGAGCTCTGCTCTGGGGCCCACCTTTCAGGCCCTGCAGGCTGTTTTGGGCGTCCTGTGCAGGCGGTACCACTGACCCCAGGACCCCTCCTCCTGCCCCTAAGAGCCGGCAGAGAGCTCTGACTAGCAGCATCTCCAGGAGCAGTCTGGGAAGCCAAGGAGGTGGCAAAAGCCCCAGGTCCCTCTGTTCCAGCCAGCCTTGGGTGAGAAGCTGCCCCACAAAGGTGGGGAACCTGTCTATCAGCCCCAGGAATTTGTCCATTCCACCCCGGAGAGGGAGGCTCCTGTGTTGGATGCTGATCAGCGATGGAGCCCCTGAGGAGTGTGTGGACAGCCCTGCAGTGACACCAGCAAGCCAGAGGGGGCTGTGACAGGTGCCTGGACCAGGAGCTCCCAGGCAGCAGGGTGGGTGGGGTGGGGCTCTGCATACAGGGGTGGGGCTTATGTGTGGGGGCGGGGCTCACCTTCCTGAGAACCAGCTCCCCGTTCATGTGCATGGCCAAGTTTCCGAAGTGCAGGAGCATCTGGTCCGTGGCCAGCTGCTGCTCGATGACATCATCCCCGTAGATGGCCACGATGGCCACGCAGATGAAGAGGTGGAAGTAGTCTGTCTGCGGCGGGGGAGTGGAGTTCAGATAACAGTTCTGGTCAAGCCCCAGGCCTGGCCTCGAGAGGGAAACTGAGTGCAGAGGTACAGGATGAGGGCCCCAAGGCGAGGTGTCTGGGTTCAGAGCCCAGCCTCTTTGGTCCTCAGTTTCCCCACCTGCGAATGGGACCATTCTCATTCCTACATCCCCTGGCTCTGTGACATCCAGAGGGGATGAGGTGAGCTGAGCACACAGGGGCTGCTGGGACTCTTCTGGGAAGCAATGTGGGTGGGCTCCGTGGTGGGGGCAAAGACCACCCCCGCTCTGGAGACTGGTCTGCT
This sequence comes from Propithecus coquereli, assembly GCF_000956105.1. Classification (NCBI taxonomy): domain Eukaryota; kingdom Metazoa; phylum Chordata; class Mammalia; order Primates; family Indriidae; genus Propithecus; species Propithecus coquereli. The sequence continues at coordinate 450,815 of NW_012154107.1, forward strand.
CTCACACGGAGTCATCTGTGAAGGTCTCGAGACGGTGTGCAGAGAAGGCTGGGTCAGAACACACGCCGGTGGGTCGTGGAAGACGCCCCCAAGGAAGAGCCTCTGGCTGCCACCCACCGGTCAGCCTGCCCTCCCGCCTCCAGGCAGAACGTGCCCCAGACCCCACTCTGTGGTTTGCCGCTAGAACAGCAGAAGTGGGAGCATGCTAACAGAGTGGGGCACGGCAGCTCCCGGCAGTCCCCGCAGGGTGGCTGGAAGGATCCTGCTGTCTTTCACCCTCTTTGGAGGCCCATCGAGGACTCTGCTGTCCTCCTTGAAGGCCACCCCACAGGCCTGCCCAGCAATGCCCGGCAGCTGCAGGAAGTTGACACCGAGTCCTGACCCTGCGCATCCTGGATGTTCTCCTGCCCGGATGCCTCAAGGCACGCACGCGCCTTCAATACACACTTGCTTCCCGAGCAGGGAAGGGACGCAGAGCACCAGGAAATCCGTGTTTGGTCTCCTGACGTCGACGACCCAAACCAGGAGGAACTGCGTCCCCAACCCAGAGCCCACGATGAGGGCAGAGGTCACAGGTAGCTACTCCCACACCCCAGCCTGCACCGGGAGACACCCCCAGGCTGCCCGCCTCTTCCTCTGAACGAAGCCGGAATGGTCTTGTTTGGCTCCGACTGATCCTTTCCAGGAGTTTGAACCCTGGCTGGGGTGAGATGCGGGGAGGAGTTCCAGGAGGTGGACGCCAGCTTCCCTCGGACGGGAGTGTGGGAGGGAGAGGCAGGGCAGTCTGCGCGGGCTGCGCGCAGCGCCCAGGGCCAGGTGCAGGGCAGGCCAGCCCCACGGCAAACCAGCAGGAAGGTGGAATCGAGCCAGCTCACTCAGCAGTCACTGGAAAGTTAGAGGCATTGCCTGGCAGTGACCTGTCCTTCCACAGAGCTCACTCCTGGCTACCTATCCTCCCCCCACCATCATCTCACCCCCGGCCCGAATACCACTGCACTGACCAGGGCGTGGGCCCAAATGCAGCTGCATTTAGCCCAAAGCCCGAAAATGAGGGAAACTCGTTCTGTGGCTTTAATGAAAACGGCAGCCAACAGAGAGGGGCCCGTGGGCCTCCCTCCTGTAACTTCCCCCAGGTTTCATTAAGACACAGCGCACAGCCGCGAACATCACCGGGAGAAATGGCCCCGCCCCTTGGGTGCTCCCAGTTCATTGTAACATTAGCCTAAAATCACGGGACGACAGTGGCGAATGTGCTGCTGGGAAAACACGCAGTGAGGCACGATCTATTTATTTTTGGGGGCGGATCCAGCGTTTTGGACCATCCACGCCGCGTTTCGCCCTGAACATCCGCGTGGAGCACGTTAGCCCCGGTGGGAAACGCCTCGCTTCGTTCTGCGCAACCCCGGCCGGGACACGTGGATTCCAGGCAGCCTGTGGCCTCAGCGCCGTGTTTCTTCAGACTCGCTCTCATCGGATATGATCCCCCCGCGAGAGTCGGGCGGGAAACGCTGATGCCAATTTCTGCCGGCTGGCGGTGCTCACGTCCATCTGCTGGAGGCTGTGGGGCCGCCGCGGTGGGGCACAGAGCGCTCTTGCAGGAAGGGTCCTCCCTCCCGCATGCGTCAATCCTCCTTTTTCAAAAGGCTGATGGATTCAGAGACTTGCCTATCCTTTAACATGGCCAGCTTGTCCCTAATTGGGGCGGCGAAGCCATGTGACAGAGCCAGGGCTGTGCTCTGAGGGGAACTTGTTGAGCAGACACTGATGACAGAGGATGGCGAGGGAAGGCGGCACCACCGTCCCTGGCTCTCCCGGGGGGTTGACGCGGAGGCAGGATTTCGGGCCCCTTCCCCGTGTAGGAGGGTGATGGTGAGCTGGAGCTCGGTGGCTGGGCAGGTTCAAGAGGACAGACAGCGATGGCTCTAGCTCGTGGGTACCAGCGTCCTGGGCTGCTTAGCTTTGCTCCGGCCCTGACGGTGTTGCTCACACCGACTGGCAGTGACAGGAAGGAGCTCAGCCCCAGAAGGCAGTGGTGAGCGCAGGTGGTGCGCAATCGGCATCGATTTCAGTTACTGGGGAGGCGAGCTGCGAGGTCTGCAGCCAGCCACGTGGGGCTGGAAGCCGTGGCGCATAAGGGGCTACACGTGGCGTGGGTGGGCAGGGGCGAGGCCCTCCCCAAAGGCCGGGCACAGGCAGGTGAGGGTTGTTCAGGGGCTACAGTCCCGGCTACCCCGGCTCACCTGGTAGTGGGCCCAGCAGGCCTCCCAGATCCGCAGGGCCTCGGCCTCAGGGAACTCCCGCTTGAAGCACAGCAGGAGCCAGCGGTGGCAGAAGAGCATCTGTAGCCCGTCCTCGCCCAGCGAGACCAGGTGCTGGTAGAAGCGCAGGTGCGTCAGCCGCAGCAGCTCCCGCAGGTACAGCTGGGGGCGAGGCCGGGACACGTCAGCCCCCGCCCCGCACAGGCTCGTCCACCGGGCGCAGGAGGCCCCGCCCACGGGGCCCCTCCCACGGGAAAAGCGCACGCAGGCGACCCCCACCCGCTGCGCTTGCCTGCCACCCGCTTATTTCGTTCTGCCACTGGAATTTGGCTACCCCCGTCGCTGCCAGTTTGTCCCAATTTAAGCCTGTTCTGGAGGCTGTGTGGTGGCCCCGGGCAGAGCGGAGAGCATCACAGCCTGGTGTGGCCGGGAAGCTGAGCGACCGCCGCCCAGCCCAGCGGACACACGGGGCTGTTTCTAGAGCCCAGCCCGCCTGGGAAGGGGAGCAGGTCATCCAGGGGACCCCTGGCCCAGCCCCTTCTGCTCCGACCATGAGATGCATCCTCTTCCAGGACTGATTTAGGGCAGGAAGGGGATGTGTCTGAGCTCCAGGACACTCGATTCCTGTGGTGAAGGTCACCTCCCAGTGACGTCGGACAAGATCAGGGCTATTTCTAGAGCACCCGGGCTCAGGCTGCTGACTTCACCAGTGCCGCTGGAAAATCAGTCTCCGGCAGTTAATGAGTCAGCCGGCCACGTGCGGCCGTGAGCCTGTCGGGGCGAACGGCGTCAGACCCTGTAATTGCCTCCCAGGTACCGTGGAAGCCTGGCATCACACGGACGCGGAATGACAGAGTGAGCAGGCTGCAGTCAGCCCGTGGCCCAGGTGGGGCCAGATCACAGTTGGGGGCACCTCGGGGGAATCTTGGGGTGAGGCTCAGTGGCCACACGCTGCCGTTCCTGCTCGAGGTGGCCGCTGGAGCCCCTCGGCCCTCGTAGGCCGAGGCCGTGAGGATCCTCCTGACTGGCCACTGGCCCCACTGCAGCCAGGGCAGGCTCATGCAGGCGGCGCCCCCCCAAATCCCCCCTGCCAAGGTGCCTCCAGTTTCCAGCTGCACCCCCGGCGCCCGCCCTCAAGTCCTCTCTGCTGCAGGCACCCCCGGCTAGTCTTCCGCGGCCCTGAGGGTTAGTCTCAAGGACTCTCCTTGGCTCTGGCCTTCCAAGCCCTTCGCGAAGCTCTGCCCTCGCTGCACATGGCGGGTCTGGTCCAGCAAGACGGGGTCACTCGGTGTCACCCCCGGAACACTCTGCTCAGCCCAGCCTTGGCGAGGCAGGGCCAGACCCCACACCGTGGACCCGCCCCAGCCCGGGGACCCTGCTGTCTGTCACGGCACGTTCCGCATCACTGTCCGGCGCCCACATCCTCTGCACACACTGCCAGCTCCCAGGCCCAGCTTCCTCCCAGCCCGGAGGGTGAGACCATGCCCCAGTGCCTGGGGACGGCACCTGGCAGGTGATACGGTACACACAGGGGATACGGGGTGCCCTGGCTTGGTCCCTGGGCCGCACACTCCCCCGCCGTCTTACCCAGCTTTGCTTGTCCCCCCAACACAGTGCCGCCTGGTCTACGGAGGGCTGATCCTTCAAGGGAGCCCTTGAAGGGAGGGGTGCCAGTTGGGCCCCCCAGGGAAGGCCAGCTGTCCTCGGGCTTGGGTGTGAGAACTGCCCTGGGGCCTCAGGAGCCGTAGCTGCGTTGGACGCCTGTGTTATAAAGCACAGGTCCAGGGGCGCTGGGGCCTCCACTTCCTGGCCCTGCCAGGGAGCCTGGGCTGGGTCGTCCTGTGCATGGAGGTGGGGGGGCCGCCCCAGAGACCTGGGAACAGCACCCCTCCTGGAGCTGGCTGGCCCTCCCCTAGGGACCAGGGCTAAGCTGCCTACTGACCTGCGGCAGCCAAGCCACACATCACCACCGAGACCCCACCAGCAAGAGGAGGGGGCGGCCCCGGCTCTCCCAGCGCCCTCAGACACGCACATGCCCCACCCCAGCCTCACCAGCTGCTTCTCCATGTCCTCGTCCCGGGGAGAGCTGACAAAAATCGTGTTCTGCATCAAACCCACAAAGCACCAGAAGGTGTCAGATTCATCCAGGACCTCGGCCAGGATGGGCGCCACCAGGTCCGACATGCCCTGGGAGTAGCCGACGGCTGGGTTGTACACGGCGTAGTTGAGCAGGATCCTCCTGCGGGGCGGGGGGACAGCGGTGGATGGTGATGACCCTCCGTCCCTGCTGGCCTCGCCCGGGCGCAGAGCCCTGGGCTGGAGACTTTGGCTGCCCGGCCCCCACCTGCCTTGACCTCGGGGGTTGGGTGGGGGCGAGGCAGTCGGACAGCAGGTTCCTGGCAGCTCTGTGGCTGCCCGAGAGCCCACGTGTGGGATCAGACGCACAGGCCCTCGCTTTGCAAAGGTGGCGACCTGCGATTAGCTGCGCGCCAGGCCCAGAGCCTCGGGAGCAGGGGGCCAGGAGCAGTGTCAGCCTGATTTTCTTAAGGGTCGACTGCCTGGGACACAAGGCGGACTGGCAGGGACGTTTTTATGAGCTGCTAATTTTGTGCAATTACTTGCCAGGCTGCAGCAGAGTGTGGAAGATGCCAGCCCCCCGCTCTGAGTGGCGGGATCGCTGGAAGACCACCCACGGGGAGGCTCCTCCAAGGGCGGTGGGAGCCAAGCAAGGACAGGCTGGCGGGCGCCCGGGCGTAGAGGGGCTTGCTGGCCCCCCACGAAGGACCTGTGTAGCTACAGGCCTGGCCCCGGGTTTCCACGGCCACGAGATGCCAACCACAGTACCCCACGAACAGCTCATGCCCAGATGCTGAGCCTCGACTGTGTGAATTTGGGAGAGGGCCCTGCAGAACCCTGCCCCAGGCTCGCCCACTGCCCAGAGGGGTCGGGCCAGGCGGGCGCACATGCAGACGGGGAAGGGACGGGAGGCTGGGCCTGCCTGGGGACGTGCTGGCCCGGGAGCGGAGTACCTCATGCTTTCCACGTTCGGATTGCCTTCCCCTCGGAAGAACTGGTTGCTCCGATCCGTCCGAACCACGTCTTTGTCCACGGTGAACTGCACATTGCGCCAGAACGCCCTGTGCTCCTCGGGCGCCATGGAGAGCCTGCGTGGAGCACGGCACCCCGCCCGGCGGTCAGCAAGCAACACACGGTGGCACTGAGCCACCCCCTCAGGGAAGGGGCCTCCCCCCAGGCCCTGTTCCCTGCATGGGAACCGGGCTGCTTCTGCAGCTGGCAGACCCTCCCCTGACACGGGAGGGGGGTTGGTGTTCGTCCAAGGCTCCCCCCAAATTAACCCAGCCTCGCTGGCCCCAGCGTCCCAGAGGGGAGAGGTGATTGCAGCCCGACGGGTAATGAGGCCTGGGCCCCGGCCCAGCGTCCTGGAGGGGGCTGCGCACAGCCTGTGGGTAACCTGGGGCTTCACCCAGTTCTGGCCTCCCGGAGAGAAGAGCTGACCGCAGTCCGGTCTGTGAGGCCCAAGTGGGTCAGGGCAGGGGCGGTCCTGACCCCGATTCCTCCGCCCTGGAGCCCCTCCCAGTCCAGCCTTCAGCTGTGGGATGTCGGCGCCTGGTCGAGTCTTTTGAACAAGAATTCTAAAACCTTGACATGTGAGCTAACGAGCCCGCGGTTGCGAGGCCCGAGCGCTCGGCATGGCGACTGCACTTACTTACCCACCCTATCACTCACGCTCCTGGGAGGCCCATTTTCGAAAGAAACTACGGGTCATGAAACGTATTATCAGCGCTGAATCGCACCTCCAATTGCCTTTTCAAATGACACTTTCCTCCGCGGCTCGGAGGGCTGGGCGGGCCGCGCCCGCGGTTACCTTTTCTGCTGGATCTCGGAGTACTCCTTCCGCTTCTGCACACGCAGCGCCTCGCGCTCCTCCGACGTGGACTCGTGGCTGTAATAGCGCAGCAGGAAGGGCCAGACCTCCCCCCGGATTGACACATCAATGCCGCCAAAGAAAATGGCCTGGAGGAAGCGGCAAAAGTTGGGGAGGGGATAAAACAGGGCGGCTCAAAGAACCCCCAAATCCCCAGAGATGTGTTTTGGTGGCTTTGGTGCGCCTCGATTCACATCTCTGCAATTTGCACATGTTTACAAGGGGAACACGGGCCTCAGTTCCCATACAGGACACAAACCCGGCTCATTTCAATGTCAATGCCCCCCCGGGGTGGCGCTCCGATTAACGTGTCGTTCTCACGTCATGGCCTAATCCCTGGTTTTGGAAAGGCCGCATTTCACTGCAGACGCTTCTGTGCAGGCTGACACGGTATCCCCCCAACCCGGCCGGGAGGGCTGTTTTTCAACGCCGTCGCTTTGATTGCTTTATCGATGTGTTCACACACAGCCTCACACAAGGGAATGGGACCCTCCCAGGGAGGTGGCCCGTGGGTACGGTCCGGCGGCCGCGCAGCCCTCCTTCCCTGCCAGCTGGGCCCGGTGGGGCCTCACCTTCCGCAGCTTGTATTCCTCCTCCACCTGGCCCAGCTCGTTGAGGTGGCCCAGCCAGGCGGAGACGTCCAGCCTCTTGTACATGCTCTCCTCTGGGTGCGTCTCGGACGACGGCAGTTTGGGGCGGCGGATGGAGAACTGCATGCACGTCTTTTCTTGGGCAACCTGCCAGACAGGAGGAGAACTGGGCAAAGGTAAGTATCTCCGACGCACGGCTCTGGAGGCCAGCGATGCTTTTCCCAGGATTTAAAAGCCTCTCTCTCTTCCAGAGGGAGGGGAAGGGCAGTCCCCCCTGCATACAAACCCCTAAATGGCAAGTGTAATTAGGCGCAATTAAAATGAAAATACCTTCATCTTAGCATCGCTTTCCCTTTGGTGCGCCCTTCTCCCGGCCCACTGCGACAGCCGCCCCCGCTCTCCCTCCGACCCCAGCCGCAAAAAACGGAATTAATGCCTCTCATGGCCTAACTTCCCTCTGCCGGGAGGGCCCGCAATAAATCACATGTGATTGGCCACATACAAAGGGATCGCTGTTCTGCGAGCGGGGCGCCGGCCTGTCAGATTGTCTCCGCGAGCAGTCACGAATCCCGGGCAAAACTGCAGCTGACATTTAATTCAAAAATCAAAGGTTGTGCAATGTAGGGGGAAAAAAGCCGCGCTACTGTAATAAGGGGAGCCGGCGGGAGGCTCTGTGGGAAGGAAGGGAATTTTAAAGTCAGCTCCGTTCCTAATAAGCACATACAGTATCTTAAACAGATAATTAAAGAGCTCTTATTACATTTGTATGTAGATTGAGCAAAATATGGCAGGAAGTTCTTGTCAAAACATGATTTTTTCAAGTGCAGAGTACTGACTATACAACAAGCCCCGGGCACACGTTTCAAACCCAAAGGTGCTGCCCTGCAGCCACCCAGTGACCACGGGCCATCGAAAGCCACCGCAGGCCACGCCCCGAGAGCCCTCGGACACGGTGACCCCAGCCCCAAGGCCCAGGAGGAGAGAGACGTGCTGGGGAGGTGCTGAGCCCCCGGTGGGGATGAGAGTGTCAGCAGCCTGGGGTCCCGGGGGGGACTCTCCCCCACCCAGGGCAGCACTGGGGACCCCGCTGGGCTACCTGGTCTTTGAGGTGTGTCTCGGCGCAGTACTTCCACTGCTGGAACACCTCCGACAGCTTGTCCAGCCCTCCGTGGTGGAAGTGGAAAACCTTGTACTGGCTCTCGCGGCTGGCGACCACCAGCTGGCCGCTGGTGCAGGCCTCGTCGCTGAGGGCCGCGGGAGGGGAGAGGAGGCCCGATGAATATGTAAACACGGGTTTCTATTCCCCAGCACAACCAGAGCCGCCCTCACCAACCCCAGAGGCAGGACACAGTAAGTCCCAGTGGCGTTTGGCCACAGGCTGGAGGGGACAGAATTGCACCCACATAAAAACTATCACCTCCTTTCCCGAAGAAGGCAAAACAGCCCCCTCCCGGGGAGCCGTGGGAGGCCGGGAGCTCCTCTCTGGAAACCTGCCCCCGCGGCCTTCTCCCCGCCACTGCCTGCCTGCGACATCATCCCTTCTGTCCAGGAGACCTGGGGGTGGATGCCAGGTGTCCGTGTTGGCTGAGTCTGGTTTTGGGCCCCAGTGAGGCGGGCGGGAGCTAAGAGAACGTCCCGGGAGCAGCTCTCCTCCATCGCGGGTGGGGGCAGGCCGGGAGAACCCTGCCAGGAAGCTCACCAAACAGCCGTCAGCGCCGCCAGCCCAAACTTGGCTGCCCTAAGAGGAGAGGCTGGAGCGTGGCCGGGTCTGGGGACCCCCGCTGCCCCCAAGTTTCTGGATGCACCTGCTTCTGCCAAGCACAGGCTTTTCGCAGGTGCTGTCTGTGGCTGGGCTGCCCTGACGGCGGGACACTAGGGACCGTCCACTCGCTATGACAGAAAGGGAGCTCCATCCAGAAAGCCCTGGCTCATCCTGAGCACGTGTGGCCGAGCCACAGCACACCCCTTGGGGGTCGCAGCGGCCTGTCACGGCGGCCTGTTGCTGCTACTCTCGGCAGCAGCCCCGGTTTGGTTTCTTCTCCCGAGCTGGGGCTCCAAGCAACAGCTGGCCACCGCCGCCCTGAAGGCAGAGTAGCTCACCCTGGCCTGACTCCTGCCGGGTCGCCACAGGGCACACCCTGCTGAGGTAGCGATGGGGGAAGCAGCGGACGGACGTTTAGAAAGACTGCCACTGGCCAAACCAACCGGGGCCTGGCCTCCACGCACAGGGCCGGACGCCAAGCCCTGGCAGCCGGGAAAAGAGCACGTGGGCCAACCAGGGAGCACCAGGAGATGCTTCTCACCTGAAGAAAAGGCGCAGGGAGCGCATGTGGCCCAGGTCCACCCGGAACACGCCGCAGATCTGCTCCAGGGCGCACACCCGCTGTGGCTCGTCCCAGCGTGGGGTCTGCAGGAGGCCATTGCTGTCTGGGAGTCGCAGGCCGGTGTCCGAGCTGGAGGGGGGGCTGGGGGAGCAGGTCGCGTGATGGCCACACGCCTCCCTGCCCGCGCGGGCCAGGGGAGGACAGGGCACGTACACGCACGGACAGACACCACTGACTGTGCCTGGCGCGTGCAGGCTCCGCATAGCCACCTGCGGATGCGTGAGCGCGCGTCCCATTGCTAGTTGTGCACAGGTGTATTTCAGTGGGGACGAGGAAGCACCATCATGATCAAATTCCATCCTGCTTCCATAGAGGGAATAAGTCGTCATAGTCACCAAAGAGGTCGCACTGACTGGGGGTCCTTCCTGTGTGACCTTGGGCAGGTTACCAAGCCTCTCTGAGCCTGTTTACTCATTAATACAGTGACGATAAGAAAAGGCTTTGTGTAGAAGGAATGGCCCTAAAGTGCTTGGCAGGGGGCCAGGTCCTCGGGGTTTACTGAGGGTAGCTGCTTTGTGACAATTTCAAATAGTATAGGGCTCCTGCTTTGATTTAAACTGGTTTGTTAAGGCCCTGAAAAAATATGGGTTCATTTTAAGGTTCAGTAAGTAAACATTTGGATTATTAATACTATTAATACTAATAGTGGGCTTTTATAATACTAAAACACTTAATATGGGCCCGACCCTGGGTTAAGGACTTCTCATGTGCTTTTACTGCATATTATCCTCACAAAAATCGTACGAAATGAGTAGTGGTATTAGTCCTTTTGTACAGAAGAAAAAACTGAGGCCCAGAGAGGTTAAGCAACTTGCCCAAGGTCACACAGCTAGCAGGTGGTAGAGCTGAGACTAGAACCTACTTTGGGGCCCATGTTCTCAACAGCATATTTTACAGCATCTAAGTCTGCAGTTCAGCAATAAAACCCCATTTATTCTGCTTTTTAAAAAATTCATGAATTTGTTACATTCTTGATTGCAAAATATTTTACTGCAGCAACTCGGCCACACCACAGATTACATCCTGTCTCTTGAGACTGAAGAGTAACGTTTAGCGACGTCTGCTAAACATTAGGTAAAATCAGAGTAACAGCAAGAGTCAGCTCTGGACCCCAACCCAAGCACCCCGCAGAGATACTGCGGCACTGACCTCACCCCGCTTCCTGCTTGAGCTCGGGAGGTAGAAGTCAAACGCAACTGCCCCAGAGGCAGCTCTTCCTTAAATGGGCACCAGGTCTCTAAGTGAAGCACCTTTGGGTGACGTGAGCACCACCCCTCTCAGCTTGGAACGGCCTCAAAGAGAAGCCTGGCCTGTTTAGAACCCGTTGCTGCTTCTGGAATGCACCGGGCCTGTCTAAGGAAGTCCAAGAGCCAGGTCCTTCCGCTGCCGGCGGCGCCTGGGCTCTCGGGGGAAAATGACAGCAGACGGGCAGGTGGGCAAACCAGGCTCCAAATGGCCGGGGTTGGCCCAGTCTTCCCACGTGGGCCCTGGCGGCACTGCCCTGTGGAAACATCGCTCCCCAGACAAGGCAAGTGCAGGTCTGGGGACGGCCCACCGCCCCCTTCATGCCGCCTTTCACAATCCGCTCACCGCACGGCGGGGCCGCAGTGGCCGGGAGCCCGTACTCCGCTCGCCTCCGCCAGCACAGGCCGACCCCAAACCTCCCAGCACACCGTGTCCCGCTCACCCTATGGGACGGGCCAAGGTTACCGGAAACCAGATAGAAGGCAGAGACTCTCCTGGGCAGAGTCCCAGACAGGAGGCCCCCTGCCCGCCGCCGTGGTCCCCTGGGGGGAAAGAGCCGCTTTCAAACCTGGAGAGTCCTGCAGAGAGGGGCCCCCACACCTCCCCCAGCAACTGGCCTCCGGGCAGGAGTCTGCTTAAACCCTCTCACTCCTTAGGGGCAAATTATGTGCATTAATTAATTGGTTGATTCATTAATTCAAGACACTGTGCTTGGGACCTACAGCTGGGTTTCAGGGGTTCACACTGGAGCCAGGTTGAGGGAGGCCTCAGCTCTGCTTTTCTGGGGTGGGTCTTAGCAGACCCCGCCCGTGTGGTCCAGTAGGACTGTCTGATCCCCCTCGAGACCAGCTGCCATGGGTCGGGCGCATCTTTCTCACCGCAGCCCCGGCACTGGCGTGGCACAGAGCACACGGTCATCTCACACTCACGCGTGCAGTGAACATGTACGATGTCCGGGAATTTTGAAGTCATAGAAAGAAAATTTTAAAGGAAATAAACTCTGGGGAAAATGGAATTACGTCCAGTTTTAATTTTTGATTCTCTTTGAATACGCGTAAAGCAATTTGGTTTTAAGAATATTCATAGATGCTACAAATAATGTGGCTTATTTATAAAATTATTATGTGTGATGCATTAAAATTAAAAGGATGGGTTATTCAGGCAATAACTCCCAAGACTCTCTTAAGTTAAAAATGTCTTCTAGATAGAAGTAGATGTTCAACTTTAGGAAATGTAGCATTTCTTAGTCTCTGCCATTCGCTGAGGATTGCCAAAATGCAGAAGCAGAAATGGAGAAGTCGGCAACATCACGGCAGAACAGAAAATCAGTTCCTTTCCCACCACGGTAAACTAGGCAACGTCGGAAACAGCTGTAGATGGAAAATGGCCTCAAATGCTTTGCCGCTTGTCTTATCAAGGGTGGCGTCTGTGTCCCCAGCCCTGAATCTGGGAGGTCCGGGCTTTGACCAATAGACTGTGGCACAGGGGTGTCACGTGAGCGCTCGAGCCTGGGCCTCACCAATAGACTGCGGCACAGGGGGGTCACGTGAGCGCTCGAGCCTGGGCCTCAGAAGCCTGGCAGCTGCCGTGCTCTCCCTCCCGGCACAGAGCTGGCAAGAAAGATGTGGCCGCGAGAGACAGCGTAGCCGCCACTCCCGCACCTGTGAACAGGGGCCGCGTCAGACCCTCCACCCCAGTGCAGCCTCCGATGGCTGCACCCACCCGAGTCCGCCCCGGAGGGCCCAGCAGGACAGCCTGGCCCGGCGTGTCCAAACTGCGGAACCGCAGGAAAGAAAAGGCTATTTGAAGTTGCTAAGTTCGGGGAGGTTTGTTACACAGCCACGGATAACTGATACATACCGCAGCGTCTGTTTCAGAAAAGCCTGAGCGGGAGGACAACACCATCAAACACTGAGTTGTGGTTCTCATGTCAAAGGGACACGGGCCAGATCTTAACATTATTTAAAATGTCCAAACCTCTCAATTTGCTCTTGCTTTTCTTCGCCCTGAGCCCGTTGAGTCAGCTGAACAAAAAGTCGATGGAAACCCAGCTGTAGGTCCCGAGCACAGTGTCTTGAATTAATGAATCAACCAATTAATTAATGCAAATAATTTGCCCCTAAGGAGTGAGAGGGTTTAAGCAGACTCCTGCCTGGAGGCCAGTTGCTGGGGGAGGAGTGGGGGCCCCTCTCTGCAGGACTCTCCAGGTTTCAAAGCCGCTCTTTCCCCCCAGGGGACCACGGTGGCGGCGGGCAGGGAGCCTCCAGTCTGGGACTCTGCCCAAGCGAGTCTCTGTCTTCTATCTGGTTTCCGGAAACCTTGGCCCGCCCCGTAGGGTGAGTGGGACAGTGTGCTGGGAGGTGTGTTAGGTGTGGCGGTAAGAAGGCTGGGGAGGGGCCCACAAGCAATGCCACCCGCAAGAGGCCCCTCACAATTGCCCACACTTGAAAGCAATCAAGATGCCCTTATAAAGAACGGATAAGTAAATTTACATAAATGTGGTACACCCAAGCAACGGAATATTATTCATGTTTGAAACACAAACATGAGCTGTCGAGCCATGAGAGCACAGGGAGGAACTTAAAGGCATGTCACCGAGTGGAAGAAGCCAGTCTGA
>NW_012154107.1:464923-469791 GCF_000956105.1 Propithecus coquereli
TTATAAAATCTAATGCAGGCGAGGATTTAGGGAAACAGACACTCTCGTACAGCTTGGTGGAGGGGGTGGGTATAAACAGGCACAATTTCTCTGATTGGCAGTTTGGAACTAGGATGCAAAAGGGTTAAAAATGTTTATACATTTTTTACCCTTTACTTTCGTTTCTAGGAATTAATCCTAAGGAAATGGCCAGAGGTGCCCAGAAAATACATACATGAATAGATGCAGAAAAAGCATTTGACAAAAATACAATTCTCATTTATGATAAAAACTGTCTGCAAACTAGGACTAGGAGGGACCCTCCTCAAATTGAGACCCACAAATATTCTACAGTTGGCATCGTACCTAATGGTAAAAGGCTCGATTGTTTTCCCCCAAGACCAGGAACAGGATGAGGACGCTGCTCTCACCACTTCTAGTCAATGCTGGCTGGAGGCCCTCGCCTCTGCGTATGACAAGAAAAGGAAATTAAAAAGCCTAAAGATTGGAAAAGAAGAAATAAAACTGTTCCTATTTGTAGGTGATACAATTGTTTATGTGAAAAAAATCTCATGGAATTTGTAAAACAACTATCAGAACTAATAAATGAATTTAGCAATATTGTAGGATAAAAGGTTAATATAAAAAAGTTAGCATAGAAAAATTAATTGTATTCTTCAACACTGACACACTAGCAATGCACAATTGGAAAATGAAATAAAACATTCCATTTACAGTAGTAAAAAAATAAACCCAAAACCCCACATAAAATACTTAGGAATAAGTCTAACGAACAACATTCAAGATCTCTACACTGAAAAAACACAAAAGATTGCCAAGAGAAATCAAAGGAGGCCTAAAAAACAGAGATGCGCCACATCCATGGATTAAAATCGTCACCACTGTTAAGATGGAAATCTTGCCAAACTGATCTATAAATTCAACACAATCCCAATCAAAGTTCCAGCAGGAATTTTTGTTAGAAATTGACAAGTTGGCTCTAAAATTCTGAGCTGGCACAACCAGAACAGTTATAAAAAAGAAGAACAAAGTTGGAGGACTTACCCAACGTTGAGACTTATAAAGCTAGTTTGGTATCGGTGAAAAGATAAATACAATGAAATAGACAAATAATCAATAGAACACAACAGGAAGTCCAGAAATAGACAAATATCATCCACTGATTATTGACAAAATTGCAAAAGCGATTCAATGGAACAAGGATGGCTTTTCTCCCAATCATGTTGGATCAACTGAATATCTGCATGAAAAAAAGTAATACCAACCCTTTCCTCATGTCATACCCAAAATTAACTCAAAATGGATCACAGACAGATGTAAAACTTAAAGCCATAAAACTTCTAGAAGAATCCTTCACAGAAAACCTCTGCAACCTTGTAATTGGTCCACATTTCTTAGGCAGAAGACAAAAAATCAGAAACTATAAAAGAAATAAGAAATTGGAAAGTTAAAGACATTATTTTCTTCAAAATACTCCATTAAAGGAGACAAAAATGTGCAAGTCATGGCCTGGGAGAAAATATTCACAAACATATATTTAAAAAAGAACTCGAAGCTCTCTGGGAGGCCGAGGCAGGTGGATTGTTTGAGCTCAGGAGTTCGAAACCAGCCTGAGCAAGAGCGAGACCCCATCTCTACTAAAAATAGAAAGAAATTAATTGGACAACTAAAAATATATAGAGAAATTAGCCGGGCATGGTGGTGCATGCCTGTAGTCCCAGCTACTCGGGAGGCTGAGGCAGAAAGATTGCTTGAGCCCCGGAGTGTGAGGTTGCTGTGAGCTAGGCTGACGCCACGGCACTCACTCTAGCCCGGGCAAAAGAGTGAGACTCTGTCTCAAAAAAAAAAAAAAAAGAACTCGAATCCAGAGTATGTATAAGGAACTCTTAAAATGCAATGGTACTGGCTGGGCGAGGGGGTGCACAGCTGTAACCCCAGTGATGTGGGAGGATTGCTTGAGCCCAGGAGTTTGAGGCCAACCTGGGCAACATAGCAAGACCCTGTTTCTAAAAATATATAGATATATATTTCAATAGCACTGTTAGACAACGTTTTCTTCAATACGAAACCAAGTCATGATCGTAAAAGAAGAAAAAAAGATAAATTAGGCTTCATTAAAACAAAAAACTTCTGCTCTTAGAGAGACATCGTTAAGAAAATAAAAGACAAGCCACAGGCTGGGAAAAGATATTTGCAAAACAGATATCTGATAAAGGAGTTGTACACAGAATATATAAAGAATCGTTAAAACTCAGCAATAAGAAAACAACACAATTAAAAAGGAGGCAAAAGATCTGAACAGACGCTTTGCCCAAGAAGAGACTGGGACGGCAAACACGCCCGTGAGAGGGGCTCGACACGATTCGCCGTTAGAGAAGCACAGACTGAAACCTCAGCGCACCAGCAGGAAACACGGTGTGATATGCCGCGCGCCTAAGAGTGAACGAAAACATACGGTGAGAACCAACACTGCGTGGCGCTGACCGGGAGCTGAGCAATGGGAGCCACCGAACCCGCTGGTGCGACCTCACGTGACAGCCGCCTTGGAACACAGTCTGGCCGTGTCTCATGAAGTCAAACACGCACTTACCCATGACTCAGCCATCCCCATCCTAGGTATTTACCCAAGAATCTGTGCGTGAACTAAGTTTACGGCAGTTTTACCCACAATCGCAAAACCAGAAACGACCCAGATGCCTTTCCACTGGTGAATGAACAGTGGCACGTGCAGACGTGGGTTCATGCTATTCGGCCACGAAAAGGAGGAGACTGCAGATACTCACAACAATATGGGTGGATCGCAAATATATCACGGTGAGAGAATCCAGGCACGGAAGGCCACGGGAAAAGACAGCGTCATTAGCAATCAAGGAGACGCAAATTGAGACCACAGTGAGATACTCCCACACACCTGCCTGAATGGCTAGAATTGAAAAGACGGATCACACCAAGCGCTGGTGAGGACGTGGGGAGCCGGAGCTCTCACGCGCTGCTGGCGGGAATGCAATAGGGAACAACCACCGTGGACAACAGTTTAGCAACCTCTTAAGAATTAAACAAATACCTGCCGTATAATCCAGTCATCCCACTCCTGGTTATTTACCAAGAGAAATGAAAACGTGCCCACATGCAAAGGCTTGGACGCAAGCGTTCACGGTGGCTTTATTTGAAACAGGTAAGAACTGAAAACAACCCACTCTTTATCCACAGCGAAAAGTAGGAACAAACCGGGGTCCACACACACCGGGACACTGCCCAGCAACGAGGAACGAACCATCAACACAGGCAACGACGTGGATACATTGCAAAAGTACGTCAAGTAAAAGAAGCAAGGCAAAAAAGGGCATGTACTGTATGATTCCATTTATATAAAATTCTAGAAAAAGCAAATTCATCTATAGTGACAGAAAGCAGATGAGTCATTTTTTTTCTTTTTTCTAATTTTTATTGTGTTAAAATATACCTAACATCAAATTTACCATCTTACTCATTTTCAAGTGTACAGCTCAGTGGTATTAAATGCATTCATGATACTGTGTAACTACCTTCCACCTCCAGAACTTTCCATCCTGCAAAACTAAGACTCTACACCTGTTAAACACTAACTCCCCACTCCCCTCCCCCACCGCTGGCTCTAGGCGACCACCTGTCTGCGTTGTCTCTGCGAGTCTGGCTACTCTAAGTACCTCCTACACGTGGCCTCACCCGGTGTCTGTCTTTCTGTGACTGGCTTATTTCCTCAGCACGGCATCCTCAACCTTCATCCGTGTTGCAGCATGTGTCAGAATTTCCTTCCTTTGCAAGGCGGGGTAATGTCGCACTGTATAGATGGACCACGTTTTGTTTATCCACTCATCTGTCGCTAGACACCAGGACGTTTCCGTGCTTTAGCTCTTGTGAACAGCGCCGCTACGAACATGGGTCTATACACGTCTTTGTGTCCCTGGCTTTCGATTCTTTTGAGCATATACCCAGAAGTGGAATTGCTGGATCATAAGGTGACTCTGTCTTTAATGTTTTGAGGAACGACCAGACTGTTTCTCCGGCAGCTGCACCACTTTACGCCCCACCAGCAGGGCACGGGGTTCCAGTTTCGCCACATCCTCGCCGACGCTTATTTTCTGTTTTTCGACGGTGGCCATCCCAGTGGGCGCGAGGTGGTCTTTGTTACGGTTCTGATTTGCATGTCCCCAGGGATTAGGGACGCTGAGCACCTGTGCATGTGCTTATGGGCCACGTGTATACCTTCCTTGGGGAAACGCCTTTTCAAATTCTTTGACCATTTTTGAATTGGATTATTCATTTTTTTGTTGCTGAGTTTTAAGAGTTTTCTATGTATTCTGGACGCTAATCCTTTATCAGACACATGATTTGCAAATATCTTCTCGCATTCTGTGCTTTGCCTTTATACCCTGTCGATAGCCTGTTCTGATGTACAACATTTTAAAATTTTCACAAGGTCTGATTTGTTTATTCTTTTCTTTTATTGCCTGTGCTATTGGTGTCACATCCAAGATCATTGCCAAATCGCAGATAAGCCAGGGGCTGGCGGGAGGGATGGGTCACAAAGGGACACACGTGGGGGTGACGTCTGGGTCCATTATCTTGATTGTGGTGATGGTTTCGTGGGTGCATGTTACATGTGTCCAAACTGATCAAATTGTACACTTTAAACATGTGAAGTTCGTTGTTCAACAATTATACCTCAATAAATTTGTGAAAAAAAAAACCCCACCAATATTCAACTCAGTATTACTGTTAAATTTTCAACCATAGGGGAACATTTTAATGTATTGTGGCAGATTCATATAATTAATAATGCCACTAAGCGATTATAAAATATTTTATAAAAATATTTAATGGCGAAA
>NW_012154107.1:469853-484638 GCF_000956105.1 Propithecus coquereli
CAGGAGTAGAAAATGATGCTAACATCATAAGGATCCTCTCTAGGTGGCACGATTATAGTTTATTTTCATCTTGTTCTTTATTTTTTCAAATTTTCTAAAAGGAATAATACATCATTTTGATAATCAGGAATAATGAGCTAATCTTCTATGCTCATTTTTTAAAAAAGAAGCCTGCATTTCTTACTTTGTGTTACAAAAGCATAAGGATGTTCGCAGAAGAAGGTGAGGCAGACACGACCGCTCATCGCTGCGGCTACTGCTTAGTGTCGATCGCGCCTCTTGGCCAGGAGCTCCGCTCGCTGCTTTTAGTGTCGTCCGATATCCGCCCCCCGAGCGAGATAACATCAACCCCACTTTACAGCTAAGGAGGCCGAGGCCGGAATACTGTCCCAGGTTTCACGAATGGCCAGCGACAGGGAAGGGCCGGCCGGCCGGGTGCGGCTGACCGAAAGCTCGAGCTCCTGACCCCTTTGGGGGATGACCTCCAGAGGCAACAGCGACTACTACTGGGAAAGAAAACACCCTATTTTAAAACACATCATTTCTCAAAGGATCCCCCTGAGAACATGTCAGCTTCTCCCGTTTCCCCACTGTCCCGGTCAGAAAGCATCGGTGGGCAGGCCCTGCCTAGGGTCACGCTCCCACCCTAGCCCGGCACCGTCCGCTCCAGTCGGCCTTCGCACCTTTCCTCCTTCCCCTCGAATGGGTTTCCTGGGGCTGCTGCAAAAACTGCCACAACTGCACGGCTTAAAACAACAGGAATGTATCCTCCCGCCGTTCTGAAGACCAGAAGTCTGCAATGGAGGTGTCGGCAGGGCCACATTCCCTCTGAAAGTCTAGGGGGGATGCCTTCTTCCTGGCCATCTGTGGCCCGCCCGGACTTGCAGCTGCGTCCGATCTCTGCCTCCATCACCATGGGGCTGTCTTCCCTCTGTGTCTCTGTTTTCTCATAAGGACACCACCATTCCCGCATTAGGCCCACCCTAATCCAGAATGACCTCATCTTAACTATTAAATCTGCAAAGACCTTATTTCCAGGTTCCAGGTGGACGTAAACTCAGAGGGACACTGCCCAACCCCTAAACACGCCCCCACTATATCACAGGCAAACTTGGCCGCTCGCTTCCTCTCCGCATCCCATAACCCCCTCTCTCCCTGCTCAACCTGCTTTGCCCCCTCCATTCTGTGCGTTCTCCCAGGCCCAGCTTAAATACCACCTCCTCCACGCTGCTTTCCTTTGATCCTTAGACAGAGTGTCTGAGACACGTAGCAGCTCCAGTACACGCCGATTTTTCTTTATCTCTTGGCAAATCTTCAGAATTCTATGAGTCATTTTGTGTTTCACTTTTGACTTTGTATGAAAGTCACTCGTTGATGCCAAAACCAGACAAAGACATCACCAGAAAATAAAATGTCAGATCCTTATGAAATCCCTTTTGAATAGATACAAAAATCCTCAACAAAATACTAGCCAACAGAATCCAACAACATATAGAAAGAATTGTACACCATAACCAAGTGGGATTTATCCCAGGAATGCAAGATTGGTTCAACGTATGAAGATCAATCAATGTAATGCACTAGATCAATAAAATAAGGAACAAAAACCACATAATCATCTCAATAGATGCAGAAAGACATTTGACAACTCCAGAATCATTTCATGATATAAACAACTGCCAAACTACAAATAGAAAGAAACTTCCTCAATCTGATAAAGGACATCTCTGAAAAACCAGCAGCTATGAAAAATCCGCAAGTTCAATGGTGAAAGAGTGAAGCCTTCCCCCATGAGATCAGGAACAATACAAGGACGTCTACTCTTATCGCTTCCATTCCACACTGTACTGGAGGCTCTACCCAGGAGAGTTTGGCAAGATAAAGAAATGAAAGGCATCCAGAAGGAAAAGAAAGAAAAAAAGCTATCTCTGTTAGCAGACGACATGATCTGGCATATAGAACACCCTCAGGAATCGATACCCCCACACAAAATACCTACTGAAACCAATAAATGAATTCAGCAAGGTTGCAGGCTATAAGATCAATATACAAAAATTAATTGTATTTTTATACACTAGCAATGAATAATCCAAAAGTGAAATTAAAAAAAAAAATTCCATTGACAACACATACACACACACACACACACACACACACACGAAGTATGAGACTTTTGCACTTAAAACTACAAAACATCGTTGAAACAAATTAAAGGCCCAAATAAATAGAAAGATATCCCATGTTCATGGATTGAAAGCCTTATTGTTAAGATGGCAATACTCCCCAAATTGATACATAGATTCAACATGATCTCTATCAAAATCCCAGCTGCCTTTGTGGCATATATTGACAAGCTGATCCTAACATTCACACAGAAATGCAAAGGACCCAGAATAGCCAAAGCAATAATTGAAAAAGAAGAACAAAGTTGGAGGCTCACATTTCCTAATTTCAAAACTTACTACAGACCTATAATAATCAATGAGATACTGGCATAAGGATAGACACACTGACCAATGAAACAGGATCAAGAGTCCAGAAATAAACCCACACAATTTATGGCCAGTTGTTTCCAAGAAGGGTGCCAAAACAAATCGGTGGGAAAAGAATAGTCTTTTCACCAAGTCGTATTGGGACGACTAGCTATCCACCTGCGAAAGAACGAAGTTAGACCTTAACCTCACACCGTCTACAAAAATGAACTCGAAGTTCATCAAAGACTTAAGTGTAAGTGCTAACACCATAAAACTCTTAGAAGAAAACATAGGCATAAATCTTTATAACCTTGAATTAGACTATGTTTTCCTTGATATGACATCACAAGCATAAGCAACCAAAGAAACAAATTGATTAAATCTGACTTCAGAAAAAGGAAGCACTCTTGTGCTTCAAAAAACATAATCAAGAAAGTGAAAAGACAGCCTCCAGGATGGGAAAAAACATCTGCAAGTCACCTACCTGGCAAGGGACTGGTACCTAGAATATATATTTTTTAAAACTGTTAAAAAGAATGAAAAGTCAAGTGACCCACTTAAAAAATGCACAAAGGGTCCGAATAGACATCTCTCCAGTGAAGATATGTAAATAGCCGACAGGCACGTGGAAAGGAGCTCCACGTCATCAGTCACTGGGGAAATGCAATAAAAACCTCAACCAGATGCCACTCCACGCCCACGAGGAGGGCGGTAATAAAAAGGTGGAAATGATGAGTGTTGCTGAGGACGCAGAGAAACCGGGACCCTCGCGCACTGCTGGCGGGGACATAACACGGAGTAGCAGCTACCGGAAACAGTTTGGTAGTTCCTCGAAAATTAAACATAGAGTTAACATGTGACCAGACATTTCCATTCCTAGATATATATACAAGAAGACAGAACACATATATGCCCGTAAAAACTCACACACAAATAAAATGTTCAGAGGCATTATCCATAACATCCAAAAAGGGGAGAGGAACACAAATGCCCATCAACTGATGACTGCAGAAACAAAACACGGTGTATCTATAGAACGGAATATTGTGCAGCGATAAAAAGTAGTAGGTGACAACCCAGTTGATTCGTGACAACACTATGCTCAGCGAGAGAAGCCAGACACGAAAGGCCACACACTGTATGATCCATTCACATGAAACATCTAGAACAGGCAGATCCAGAGAGAACGCAGATCAGTGGTCGCCAGGGGCTGGGGGCGGGAGGAATGCGGTTGTAACTGCTAATGAGCGTGGCGTTTCTTTCTGGAGTGGTGAGAATGATCTAGAATTAGACAGTGATGATGGTCACACAACGTCATGAATGTACTAAATAAATGCCACTGCACCGTACACTTTGCAAGGGGGACTTTCATGCTGGGTGAACTATCTCGATAAAAAGAAGTCACCGTGCACCCATTCTCTCTGGTCTGATTCATCTCGTCTATCTCCTAGCAAAAGGCCTTGCACAAAGCGCGACCTCGGAAAATATCTGTTAATTTAACAAAACATTCCGAGTGCCCCCCGGACCTGTGGACAGCCGTACAGAGCTTCATTGCGGCGGGGGACGGGGCGGCAGACGCGGAAACGTACCCGTGTCGTGGGTGCTCTAGGGTCCTGAGTATAGGGTGGGAGGCAGAGGGGCTGGGGTGGCCACTCTGGAGAGGGGGTCTCGGGGACCCTCAGTGGGGCCTGAAGGGTGGGAAGCGCCAGCAAAGAGCCTGGGGGGATAAGGCACGAAACAAGCTGGGCACCTAAGAAAAAGCCCCATCGCTATGTTTACTCTATTGCGAAAACGGCACCGCCCTAGAAACACAGCTCCAGTCTGCTCTGTCTGACTCTCCTCCTGGTGAGCAAATGGAAGTGATCTCATCTTGTAAATAATTTTACACGAATATACACTCCCTGTGTTTTTTAGTTGCTTAACATTTGCAAGTAATAATTAAATTCATTTTTGTGGTTAAAAAAATTAAAAACATGCTGAAGTGTGTAGAATTAGCACTGGAAGCCCCGTCCTGGGCTCTCCCGGCCCCCCCGGAGAAGTCGTTGTCGTCAGGAGTTGGGTGACGCTTCTTACATGTTCACGCACGCAGCCCGCGGCTCTTGCAGGCACAGCGCCCATGCCGGGCAGCGTGGGGGCCACGCACAGGCCGGCGGCTGGGGCTGGCGGGAAGCTCTGTCCACGCTCATCACCCACGGGGACTGCGCTGGTTTATCTTGAGGATGATGAGGGGTCTGTGGACTAGGTTCGGAAATGTGGCAAGAGGATGGAGGTGGCCAGCCACGCTGCTTTCAGAGTGACTGTGTGGCCACCTCCCCATCCAACTGCTGACGGAGCCTTGGTTTTCCCTCTCCGACCTGGGCTGGGGACCTTGGCACCTCACCAGGGTCCCACCCCTGTGCCCCCCTGCCCTCCCCACGTAAGGCAGTCCCAGGAGGACGCTGTCTGCCCTTCACTTTGTCACTGCTTTTGCCGCACAGGCAGCGGGTGCTGAGAGACCAACGACGCACCACTTCACTTGCAAGGCCGCGAGGACCCACCAGGCCGCGAGCCTTCTCACCCCGCCAGCAGGGCTCTGGATTTTTGGACAGCAAAGTTTTGGTTTTGTTTTGTTTTTTTCCTTCAAATTTGGTAACCTGATGTCAGGAAAGTCAGTCTGTGGGGTTCAAGGAAGAGCTAGACAGACCTGCTCTCCTGTGACCCACCTGGATTGAGATGCCCGGCGCCGCGCAGCCAAGCTCTGGCCAGGGGGCGTTTCTGCCGCGCTGGGCCCTACCGCACTCGGCCCCAGCTGGCTGCGAGGGTTCTTGGAACCCTTCTCCCATGTGACCTACTTAAAAGGCTGCTACGAGCCAGCCAGGTGTTCTTTAAGCCCTTGAAGATTCCTTGATCCGTTAGACAAAAAGCTTGCTCAAAAGAATGAGAACTGGAGCCACTGGAATGTTCTCTGAAGCCCCCCTATATCCGCCCCCCACCCTGTCCTGATTTCACAAGATCGATGAATGACAAAGGGGTGAGAGTGGGGGTGGGGGTGTCAGGCATTAGGAGAGGTGCCACCCACAGCAGGTCCCCCCTGGAGTGGGAGGACAAACATCACTCTCTACCCCTGTCTGCCACCAATCACTCATAGCTTCAGGCCCCCAACAGCCCCAAACCTGCCACGAGCAGCCCATCAACCTGTTCCTGGAACACTGAGTAGGATGCACCTCCCGGTGATGCCTGTGTCTGCCCACAGCTGTGGAACAGGGGTCCCAGGTGGGAAAGGACCCTGGGGCCTGTTTTGAGGCCACTTTGCCATGGACGGGTCTGTGCCGAGGCCCGGCAGAGCCTCCGGGTTTCAGGATGACAGCGGCCTTGGCAGGGGGCTCTCTAGGCCATGTGCACAGACGGCCCTGCACCCTCACACCCCCTGCTGGTCCGCAGGCGAGGCCGCCAGCCAGGGCGCAGGGGCACCAGGAAGTGGTGACGGCGTTGGGCGCTTCCAAGTTCTGTTTCGTCCCTGGGAGGCTGAGTGCTCCACACACAGGTCACCTTGCGATCTGGACCTTCTTAACCGTAGCCTGTCCAGCCAAGGCCGAGAGCAAGGATGGGCTGTTAATAAGAGAGGAACCAACCCATACAGAGCAGTTACGGTTCTAAAGGTTTAGGCAAGATCCCCCTGCATCTCTGCAGTGAGCCCACTTCTCAGATGCAAAAACTGAGATCCAGAGAGGCCCAGCCGTTGCTCAAGGACACACGGTGCCCCTGACCTCTGCACTAAACTGTCCTTCTTACAGCAGGGAAAGTGTCTCTTTATCCTCTGTCATATTCCAAAACGAGGCACTTTCTCGCAGAGGGCTTTCAAACGCTGGCCCACCACAGGGCCAGCTAGGAGTCTGGGAAGAACAGCTCTGGAGAGAAAAGGCCGCGGGAAAGACAGGTTCACAGCAGCGTGTGTGCACGCGTGTGTTCAAATGCCTGAAACACGGAGACCGTGCTGGGCACGTCTATGGTGCTGCATTTCTCCTGTCAAGGACATCCTTCCTGACAGAGAGTCCCCAAGAGACAAGGAGACATCCTGTGGAAAGACCAGCTCAGGGGGTCTCAGTGAAACAGGGAGACCCGAACAGCAAACCCTCCCAGCTCCCGAGGCAACGGGGCCGTGAGGAACTGGGCCTGGGGTCTTCGCCGTGTCATCTTCCCTGGGCGTTGCCTGCACCGCGGCAGGGGCCGCATGGAGAACATGGGTTTGAGATTTTGCTGACGTCTCTCCCCCGGCAGCGCCCCTCCTCTCGTCTGAAACACATGGACGGCCCTTGGCAGGGCGAGACACAGAAGGTGGTGCGTGCTCCAGTCTGACACCTGCCGGCCTGTCCCCTCCCGGTTCACACGGCTGAGGGGGCTGCAGGGACACGGGATGGGACAGTTTCTGCCTGCCCAGTGAGCCGCTTTGGTGACCTGGGACCTCTGTCGGGAATCAAATCCAGCATTCGACCCCAGCATCTTTGCTGCCCACAAGTTCAGAATGTTCTGCCTTGCCCGGGGGCATCTTACTCCTTCCCCAACAGGAAGAGCCCCCGTTCCACGCCCAAAGCCGTCCTGAGGTCCCATCTCCTCCACGCCCCTCACTAAGTGAAGAGAAGGGAAGACACACGGACCCCCAATCGTGGGGGACGGTCCCCGTGCACACAGACGTGTCAGTCACACAATTACAACACCGAGGAGAGGACGGCACCAGAAGGGATCAGCGGGGAGCGGCGGCCTCCACCTCTGGGCCTCCGACTCCACAGAGAGGGCGACCGCCTTCCCAGCGCCTCGCCTGGTCCCCATCCCTTTTCCAGGCTCTCTGGGCCCCACCGATGTCTTGCTCCCCCGCAAGTACGGTGTCTCCGCCATCTTCACAACCACGAGGCGAAGGAGTCCCACTCTCCGCACCTTATTTTCTCTGTGAAACGCTGACTCGGCCGCTGGGCTCTAAGTCTCTGAGACCCCACTGGGCTCTGAAGCCCTGGCAGTTTCTGAAGTGCACACTGAGCTAAGCATTCCCGCAGAACCGAAGCCCGTCTGGCGTGATTAGCATCTCACACGCACGCACGCAGGCGGCTGGACCCTCCACCGCCGGGCCGGACCCCTCAGCTCCCGCCGCCACAGGGGCCTCGCGCCCACGCTCCGGCTCTGCTGGCACAGCCCAGCCGGCTACGCGCAGGATGACGGCCGGTGTCGCTGCCGGAGCGGCGGCCAGAGCAATAAACCTTGGCCACAGTGGCCACTTCTGCAGCCGGGGTGGGGCTTATACGCTTTTCAGAGCCTTTGGTGCTGGGGAGTCCCACAGGGACCCGGTTCTACTAGGCTGGAGATGCCACTTCTGACGTGAGTGGAAACAGAAAGCCGTCAGACCAGATGTCGCCTCAGCCCCTGGAACCCCGCCCCGAGGTCGAGCTTGGGAGTGTCATCCTGCGGCACCTGACACAGCGCGGCTCTGCCAGCCAGAGGGATTCGAGAGCCGCAAGACAGAACCGGGACAAACCCCAGCTCCTCACACGGCATCGCGCTGCCAGGGCCGGGCGGGCAGCACCGGGCCGGGCGATGAACCCACAGAGCCGCCGAGGCAGCGTGAGATCGGGCGGGCTCCTTAGGAAAGGTGTCAATCTCGGCCGGAGCGAGCAGGCACCGGGTCAGGGTTATTACCAGCGCAGTTTGGGAGGAGATCACCAGGCCTGGCCTCTTCTGCTTCCTCCACCAGCCCGTGGCAGGTAGGGGGTAGCCGGTTGAGGGGTGAAGGCCTCCCACGAATCCACGGCAGGTAGGAGGGAAAGATGCACCGTCCTTTGTACCCGTCCTATTTTTATTTTCATTTTTTCTTAGTCAAGTGGAGTTATCGCATCAGATTTCCCAGGAAAATTAATAAAAGATACACCCAACAAATGCGACCGCTGTCATGAGTTTCTGAGTTTCCACGTGTCGTGTGCATTTGTAACTGTTACGCGGTAGACGCGCGATGGACACGTGATGCGGTGCTGGGCTCTTTCCACTTAACGCTATTATACGGTATTATTCATTATGGGCTGGAGACTCCGATGGCAGCAACCATTTGTTTTTCCTTCTCCCTTAAGGCATCTGCAAATCTGCTTGGAGGCAAAGGGACGCGGGTACATCTAATAAATAAAGCAAAATAATTAATAGCGCGAGCAGCCTGGAGACCACTCCCAGCCGCTCCTGTGCTGGGCTCCTGAGGACCAGCTGTTCCGCCGCCATCTCCTCCTGGTTCCTCCTTGGATCGTGCGCCACTGTGCAGACAACAGCAGAGACCCTTCCCAACCCGGCAGAACGCAAAGTGCAGTGAACACTTTCCCCCAGATTCTGCAGGCGGTTAGCGTGGGTAAGCAAAGAAGGTGATTCTGAACCAAAGTGCTCTCATTGGCTTCAGGTGCTCAGCCTTTCCAGTCACAGGCACACCTGAGAAATTTCTAGAAAAAATGAGGGGCCACACAGGTTCTGGCAGGAGCCGGTCCCTCTGTAGGCTGCGCAGGCCCCACCCCGGAGCTGGGCAGAGAACACACCTCCCGGGACACACGCCCGCTCCACACGCCCAGCAGGGGATTGGGAACTGAGAGGTCCCCAGTGTCACCAATCATGTGGCCCTTTCAAAATGAAACTGTGACACTGTGCCAAAAGCCAGCACAGTTCTGGAGGAAGACAGAGCAGGCCAGTGGGCAGGAGACGGGTGGGACCGGTCACTGCAAATGCTCCTGGGTGTGGAAACATTCCCACGTCATCTCAGTGGGACCAAACATTCAAGCATTATCCAAACACTCTTTGGGGACAGGCAGAAGCTCTCGGTTCTTCTCACGGGCCCAGGTTAATGAGTGCCATAAAAAGGCACGCGTTGGCCTCGTGTGGTTTTCTGCCAAAACGCCCCAGAACCTGCCGCCAGCCCTGAAAGGAAGCGGCCCCATGATCTGCTGGGCTCCAAATCACACGGTTCCCACCAGGAGCAGGAAGGGACCTGGCCCCCTCCTCACACCCCCAGACGCGCGCCCCAGCTATAGAGCCAGGTAGAGCTGAGGCCAGAAGCCCTCGCAGGTGAGTCCGGGTGGGGCCTCCGCTGGCCAGCACTCGGGACTCGCGGGGCCACGACCGCGTGCGATTCCTGGACGAGTCTGTTATGGCCAAATACAGGAAGCTCCAGGCTTGCTGGGGGCTGCCCCGGGCACCTGCCCCTCCCCAGGCCTCTGGGCCACTCCTCCCTGGCCCGGAAAAGCAGCTCCCTGTGCCCCGACGCGGCCGAGGGGTTCCCCGGGCCCCCGTGCCTCCCCGCGTGTCCCTCTGCTCTGTGGAAACCGAATAATCACCACCCAGGCTGGTGGTTTCCCAGCTTTCCCATGACGTTCCCCTAGGCGATTTAAAAATGGAATGAATACTAGTAATAATTTGACTAAATTTAGGTGCCCCCCTGAGGCACCTGATTAAATTTCATGAACTCTTTTCAAGCTCTCAGCCCAAATTCCCCTTCTCTGTCGGCTTCATGATGAGGACTTCTTGACCATCACATAGGGTCAGCAAATTCCACCTAACAGGCTGGCACTTTCCTTCCTGGAGTGACAGGACAATAGAAAGAGGTTCCCCGGGAATGGGCAGTGGGAGTTTGGGGTGCTGTGTCATGGAGCAGGGAAATCGGGGTTTGTCCAGAAAAAGCCTGTGATCATAGAACCCCCCCAGTCCCTTAAAGGACCCTGAAGATCATCAGGCCTGGTCTATTCACTTCCCTAACGAGGACAGTGCCGCACAGGGAGTGAAGGAACCAGCTAAGAGACACAGCTGGTGGGGGTAGGGAGAAGCCAGAACCTCCCAGATTTGGAGCCACTGGGCTTTGCGACCCCCCAGGAGGCCCTGTCCCACTTTTTGGCCAGTCTGGCTTCAGCTGAACCACCTCTGGGTGCCCCAGCAGCAGAGACGACCTGACCTGACCAGCTCCTCCAAGCACAACTTCTAGGGCCCTCGGAGGGCACACCTGGGACTGCCCAAATCTGTGCCCGTCCCCCTCACCGACAGTCCCTGCAGCTGCAAGCAGAGCCTGGAGCTGGCCCTGAGCTGCTGGGACCAAGGCTGGGGCTGGTGTCCGTGACCTGGGCGCTGGGAGGCCCTGGGGGAACTGTGTTGTTCTCTGCCGCTGTCAACCCCAAACTGCAAGTCGCAATGACGACAATCACCTGCACTCTTTGGCAGGGCCGTGGCTGCACATTCAGATTCATTTAAACTCCACCCACATGCTTGACATCAAAAAACTGAACTTTTTACACACCCCCTCGCAGCATGAGCAACGTGATAGGATTTGCTTCAAAGCCCTTTCCTCCCCGTCCTTGTTCTCTAGCCCTGGGCTTGGCGTCAGGCCCACCAACGGCACCCCTCGGCCTGGCTCTGAGCATCGAATGCTCACCAGGGTGGGGACCCTGGCTGACGATATGCTCAGAGCAAAACGGCCATTTGCCAGCCGGGGAGGGTGGCCTTGGGAAGGCCGCTTCCCTGGGTGCCGCTGCCGCCTCGGTCAGGCCCTGCGGGAGGCTCTGACCCGAGCTCCACGCTGGGCCTCAGCCGCCAGCAACTACTTCCGCAGAGCTGGCTCAGGGCGGAGGCGTGAGGAGGAGAACGGCCTGGTTAGCAGCTTGCAGGGAGGGGCTGCGCAGCGGAGGCTTTGGGTGTCCCCAGTGGGTTAGCACCTTCCTTCCTGGACACCCACGTCACAAGAGAGGACACGGAGTGAAGAAACACACAGAAATCTACTCAAAACCTATCAATTACAAAGAAATGCAAACGAACGTGATTTTTAACCCATCCTACCAGCAACCCTTTATTTTCTAAAGGGTGGAAACCAGTGCGGGGAGGTTTACAGTCCAACAGGCACCCCTCTGCCAGCAGCAGGGGGACACCCGCCCCTCTGAGCACCCCCTGGCTCTTCTCTAATCACAAAAGGAATGTGCTTATTGCTGCAAAAGCAGACACGCCAAGTGTGTGAGGGAAAACTCAGCCTGCCCTTTCACTAGCCTCGGCCAGCCTCAAACCTGCTCCTCTGGGGCAGTGCCAGGGCGCTCCGTGTGCGTGCACACGCTTGCACACGCTCTCACACGCTTGCACACACTCACATGTACACGCACACAGGAAAGCAAAAATAAGGCCTGCTGTCAAGACTGTGTCACGGCTGGATTTCTCCAGGGCCTCTGTCCCGGCAGGTCAGGGTCAGCTGTGTCTCCTCCTAAGGGCTGCTTCAGGTTCCGTGTGTTTCTTTAAACCGTCCCTATAGAGAAAGACTTGGGATGTGACCAATCTCGTTTCTTTGTGAAATGAATAATATCACATTGGGCTGCTTTGTGTGCGCATGTGTGTGCACACATGTACATGGAACCTGTGTGTTCCCACGTTTATACCCAGCCTCCTCTTTTGTCTTTTCCTTACTTTCCAAAATTTCCTTAGGGAGCAAGTGTTACTTGTATCCTTAAAAACGAAAACCCTCCAAAACATGGAAAACATCAAAAGAAAAAAAAAGCAAAGCCCATCCGCCATGAAATAAAAAATTATCCCATGCAAGCAACCCACAGCACCAACAGGGAAATAAAACAAGCAGGTCAAAGACCACACCTAAGTCAGCTCCTGGATCTTAACAGAAAATAAAAGCAGGTCCTAATGCTCCCCCCACCCTGTCTAAGAGGGGGTCCCAGCTTCCTCCGGGCCACCAGGCCACCCTCTGGCTTCAGACCTGGCCCCACGCTGGGCCTCCAGTCCCTGTGGATGGCGGTAGGGCTGTGCCCCAGGGTGACACTGTGTTTCCCGGGGCTGCCGTAACACAGGACCACAGACGGGGTCTTCTCTCACAGCCCCGGAGGCCAGGAGCCCGCGATGGAGGTGCCAGCAGGGCCGAGCTCCCTCGGAAGGCTCTATGGGAGGGTCCTCCCTGCCTCTTCCAGCTCTGGTGGTCGCCCCGGACCCTTGGCGCGCCTGAGCTCACAGGTGCACTGCTCCCGCCTCTGCCTCTGTGTTCACGCGGCTCCTCCCTGTGTCACGTGTCATTTCCTGTCTTTTAAGGACACT
Source organism: Propithecus coquereli (assembly GCF_000956105.1). NCBI lineage: Eukaryota > Metazoa > Chordata > Mammalia > Primates > Indriidae > Propithecus > Propithecus coquereli. The sequence goes on from NW_012154107.1 coordinate 482,387, forward strand.
CCTTGGATTTAGGGCCCACCCTAATCGGGGATGACCTCATCTTGCTCCTTGCCTGCAAAGACCCTATTTCCAAATAAGGTCACATTCTGTGGTTCTGAGCGGATGTGAATTCAGGGGTGGCGGAGCTGTCCAACCCACCACAGACACCGTTCCCAGCAACTGAAGACGTAGTTAATGCATTTTCGGACAGGGAAGCTCCGCCACGTGTGCAAGGCAGGAAGGTCCCTCCGAGGCCAAGCAGGTGACGGCCTGGCCCTCACTCTCGGGGCGGACAGCTGTTGGTAACGTAGGTCAGTCCAGCTCGTGGACCCTTCGCCCCGCTAGGGAGACCTGCCCCCACCCCGAGACCTAGCTCTGGGTCCAAACCGAGGGGTGAGGCGCTGTCGGGCCACGTCCCCGTCCTTGTAGCAGCCATTTCTTGTGGATCTCCATTTGCTTTTCAAACATGCATTTCCCATCGTAAACTGTGCTAAACGCTATTTAGTAGCTAATTAACTTTCCGTGCGAAGACCTCTCTAATTGCGCACTCTCCCCGCTCCGCCTGGGTCCTCGGGGACGCCAAGCTGTCCTAGGGCATTTGTTCCGCGGGTTCCTACCTCGCAGGCGCAACTTCAAGGCTGACAACAAACTGCCAATCACAGCTGCGGAGGTCAGGGGGGACCAAATTAGGAGCCCTCCCCCACCGCCAAACCTGCTTGGTGAAGCTTAATTTCAATAAGAAAGCAAAAAGGTTACGAAAAATAATTTTTCCCACTGAAACTCTCTGCCAGGCGGCAGAAGGGACACCGGCCTCTGCTCTTCGGAACAGCTAATTTCTGCTTTGAAATGTTCTAACTGGAATCTGTTTATATTTTGGCTGCTCTGGCATCTGCCATCCATCAAACGGAGAGATAATCAGAAAATAAAAGCTTTTGATTAGCACTCGCATAAATCACCGCGGTGCCAATCACCTCCAGGTCCCGGCGCTCGGGAGGCGGGAGGCAGCAGAGGTGTGTTGGGTCCACGTCCACCCGCTGTGGGCCAACAGCCAGGCCTTGCCTTTTTCGCTGGTCTCAGACTTTGTATTTTAGGAAGGTCTAGAAATACACACACAGTCTACATCACGAGTCCACATTCACTGTGCAGATGCAAGGTGATCTCTGCAAAGTCCAACCCAAACTGATGCTGCCGATCGGCACCAAAGCGCCAAGCTCAGAAGCAGATTCCTCAGTGCGGCCTCAGCACCACGGTGGTGGGTACACGGCCCTGGGGACATTTTCAGCGCGTCCCTGCCTGCCGACCTGCCAGGCCACGTCTCCCTGACTTTCCATCAGAAAAGGCAAAAGAGACCACAACTGCCACCTCGTGCCCAAGCCCAGCCAGGGGTTTGTCTGCCCTGACAAGGTGACCTGTGCCATGACACCCGAGTTCTTCGCCTCCTGTTGAAGGGTAGGGCCACCACGGCGGGTAAATGGGCTTCACCTTGGAAGCCAATATCCGGGTTGTGTTTTCCATTCCCTGGGATGGTCTCAGCAAGCCCGACCCCCCAAGAGCCGCGGCTGAGCCTCAGTGGGGGGACGCCTCGGGTTAGGCCAACGGAAGGCCCGGCTGGAAGAGAAGCCCGAAGCCAGCCGGGTGCAGGTCTCAATGGCTCGGCTGGGGCATTTGCCGTGGCCCGTGGGAGGAGCTGGGCCCTGAGGGCAGCTGTGCCCTCTCGCCTGTGGTGTAGGCTGCTGTGTACTGGTCTCCCTGCTGCAGGGGCCTGGAGAGAATCCACCTGGGAAGTATTCTGTCTGCACGGAGGGACCCCGAACGTGAGGTGGGGACCAGGCACCTCCACTGAGGGCCATGGAAGGTCAGCACTGGGTTGTGTCCGGTGTCGCCGTCCACGGCAGAACTGGCCTCTAGCCAGGAGCAGGAAACAGGATCTCGGAGAAAATTGTTCCAGAACATCTTGGTCTGGGTGGGGGCGGGGAACAAGCATTTCTTTAAGCCTGGCTATTTTAAAAACAGAGTAACTGGGTCCAGGAACTTGCCCAGTGACCAGGAGCCATTACTCCTATGGAGAGCGAAGGCTGGGGCCGGGGCGGAGTCTGTCCCCACGAAGGGGACCCCTGGCTGGGCATTTTTCACTCCCAGCTGTGGCCTCTGTGGGAGAACCCCGGGTGCTGCCAGGAGCTGGCTCCAAGGGGGGAAGGGAGTCCAGTCAGAACTAAGAGACCGGGGTTCAGCGGGGCTTATCGGTGCCCACAAAGGGCGCTAGCTTCTAGGCC
>NW_012154107.1:493602-494912 GCF_000956105.1 Propithecus coquereli
TTAATTTTACCTTTTTTTTTTTTAGCTTTAAAAGTGTAGCCATCAGACCCACATAAATATGCCCAACTGATTTTGGACAAAAGGGCAAAAACATGTCAATGGAGGAAGATGGGCCCCTTGCGACAGACACCAAAAGTGACCCTTGACCTAAATAAAACTTTTAGGGAAATCACAGGAGAAAATGTTCAGGGTCAGGAACTAGGCCAGGAGTTCTCACACTGGACATCAAAAGCATGATCCCTAAAAGGAGAATCTGATAAACTGGATTCATCAACATCAAAGACTTTTGCTTTGTGTAAGATCCTGTTTCGAGGATGAAAAAACACAGACTGGGAAAAACGTGTGAATCCCACGCCAACAAGGACTATTTCTAGAATACGTAAACAGCTCTCGAAACTCAACAGAAAAACCTGCAGCACAACATGGGCACTTTGGCTTGAAGAAACATTTCGCCAAAGAGACGGCAATAAACACACGGAGGGTGCCCAGCGTCACCAGCCGTCGGGGAAACGTGTGCTAAACCACAGCGAGCTGTCGCTACACGCTACACGTCAGAATGGCTGAGAAAGAAAAAAAATAGTGACAACACCAAATACTGGCTAAGATGTAGAAAAAGTAGACACTCATAAATTGCTGGTGGGAACATAAAATGGTACAGCTACTCTGGAAACATTTCAGTAATTTCTTTTAAACCTAAACATACAATTGATCTCTATGTGACCAGCCCTTGCGTTCCTGGGAATCCATCCGAGAGAAATGAAGGCTCAGGTTCAGACGAAACCCGCACGTGGACATCCATAGCAGCTTCCCTTGTGACAGCCCCTGGGGGGAAACAGTCTGTTAACGTCCCTGTGCGAGTGGCTGGCTGAACACACTGTAAGATGCCCACACCCCTGCTACTCGGCAATAAAAAGGAGCAAATTCCTGATACACACCACCTGGGTGGCAGTTACCGGGACCGTGCTGGATAAAAAAGGCCACATCCTGTCAGATTCCATTTACATAAAATTCTCATAGACAGGGGTGGCTGCCAGGGTCAGGGCTGGGGCAACCACACCAGGGTGGCAGGAGGGAGCCCTGTCGGGGGACCCATTCTGAGTCTTGATCGTGATGGTGGTAATTCGAACCTACACATGATACAGCTGCACATGACTCTACATGCCACATGATGCAGCTACACAGGACTGTATATGCCACGTGATACGGCTGCATGGGCCTCTACACACCACGTGATACAGCTGCACCGGACTCTATAGGCCACGTGATACGGCTACACGGGCCTGTACACACCACGTGATAACGGCTGCACG
>NW_012154107.1:494962-498758 GCF_000956105.1 Propithecus coquereli
TGTGTGTGTGTGTGTGAGTGCGTGTGTGTGTTTAGAAAGGAGAGGGGCAAGGTATCATGCACTTGCAGAAATAATGTTATTTATTTACTTTGAACGTTCTCCTGACACCTACCTGGGAGGGGCTGGCCTGGCCGCCAGCCTGGGCCCAGCCACTGGGCGTCTGCTGGGTCTTTTACATATTCGCAAAGTCACAGAGCAAAAACAACACCCTGCACAAACACCACCCCCTGAAAAGTCACGAGACAGGCCGCTCTCCCTGGCTTCGGCAACAGTCATGGCCAATTTGCTCAAACTGAAACGTGTTCCTCTTGCGGACTGTGCAGAGCCCGAGCCCAGCCCAAAGCCCTTTCAGTCTGCTCCACAGGTGTGTCCCCCAGGCACAGAGGGCAGGACCGCCGCATGCCACGCAGTCGTCAGGCAGCGCACACACAGCCCACCTTGGCCAGCGGGGGCCCCACTGCACCCAGGTTCCTGTGTTCTGCACCCCACAATCCCGTCTGTACACACCAGCAACTGAGTAATGCAATTCCGACCAAAGCAAAGAATTAACGTCAGGGGCTAAAAAGACTTCTTCCAGAGGTTCTATACACGAGACGCTGGTCCTTTCGTTGGCAGGCCCTGCTTGTTTTGTCAGAGCCAAAATCAAAGTCTAATTCTGCTAAGAGTGGTGATGTGTACCCCAGCCATCCCCGCTGGGAACCATCTTGTCTTCTGGGCTACACTGGGCTGGACGGCGTCACCTTCCCTAGGCGCTTCCAGCACCTTTAGTCTCCCTGCCGAGGGAAAGCGTTTTTTCTGTCAGTAAAAGAATAAAAAGTTTCCCCAAAGGAAGTTTCTTAAATTGGAAAAAAAAAAACTCAGAGGGCATGAGTAGGGACATTTTTCCATCGTCCGTTATACAAAAGCAAACCCTTGGCTATCTGCCGATCCTACGCGCAGACAGGATTGCCGGTGGCCCAAAGGACACCCCATATGTGGGAAACCACTCGAGACCTCCAAACGCAGCGCTGTGTGCCCCCCAGTCGGAGATCCCCACAGCAGATGAAAACAGCTGTGGCCGGCACGGGAAGGAATTTTGCCCGTTCAATAATGGCAGCAAAGTGCTCAAAGTCAGAACTGCTTCCAGGCCCTGCGGGGGGTAGACCGTTCAGTGTGTCCAAGCCCTGTCCCCAACAGCTCGGCTCCGGCAGGGCCTGCCCCGCCCCGTCATCTCCACCAGCGTGGCGCTGACCAGGCCACCTTGCCACTCTGTGCCTTGCTTGAGCGACAGGCCCCGGAATATACAACGTGCTGGGTTATTTCCAGGATGAAAAGACGTTTTTTTCATCTGCCCAGGGAGACAGTCTTCCCAACCGTCCGGCATGGCAGATGGACCTTGTAGAGTTCAGAATGGTTCTTAATACTTCCCACGTGGGCAGGCTGCACTGGTTGTTTGCAGACGGGCAAGTCTCCACGTGCACATCTGCAGACGGCCTGGTCACAGTCACGCTGACAGTGTGCAGAGCCAGCCAGGCTCTTAGGCTCCAGGCTGGGGATCTCGGAGCAGTGACCCTGAGATCCTCACTGGGGCCTCCTGGGCCATCCCAGCCAACCAGCCATCGGGGTAGACCTCACAGGTGTTTCAGGACCCCGGACTCCGGACGACACAAATGTGTCTGGGCTGCCGGGCGTCGGCCTGGGAACCTCCACGCCCACTGGTATCCCCACCCCTGACAGTGACCTGGCCTCCCACCCAGCAAGGTCCGGCCCACTAATGGGAGGCTGGTTCCTGGGAAGCCGCTTCTCCCAGCTCAGCCCTGCAGAGCCAGCGGCTCCTGCAGCAGCCCGACATCCAGCACCGCCCTTTGCTACACGCTGCGAGGCCAAGACACGGCAACCTTCACGGAACACGTGAACATCCTCATGCCACACACAGCGGCACAGACACTGGCCCTGGCCAGTCTCACCAGAGAATATTATTGGAAAAGATTATTGTGTTGGGGTGTAGGGGAGGGGGAGCCGCTGTGCCCTTAAGGCTGGAGGCCAAGCCAGCCCCTCCCTGGCACCCCCTTCCAGATTCCCAAAGTGCTGGCTGAGGGGTCCCCACCCTCCTGGGGGCCTGGGGGCTGGTTGCCCGCTCCGGCGGCAGCATTCCCTGCAGCGCCCACGCCCAGAAACGTGCGCTCATGGTTCCAAATTCCCAAAGACAATGCAGAGCGTCTATTTTCTAAGCTCATGAAAATGCCGGGAAAGTGTCACCTCTAATCTTGACAAAGCTCTGGAAGCTTCCGTCCAGGTTTCTCTGCCCTTCACAGCAGGTCTGTCGGAAGGACCAGCTTTCACAACCTAATAATTAGGTTTTGCTTTCAGCTGCCTGGACAGAGGCTTCGGCTCAGATTGAACAAGCTGTGTGGATGGTGGGATCCCTGTCCCAAGGCGTGTGCAGTGACTGCCGTGGGTGCCCGGCCGGTGAGGGGCCGGCTCTGGGCGGCGGGAGCCCAGGTTCAGTGCTCGGGCCACCGCGTGGCGTCTGCCCTGTGCGAGCCTCTCGTTCCAGCCGGGGCAGGGGTGAGCCTGGGCGGCACCTGGGGCGTGATTTCCCAACTCTTGACGTTCAAGACCAATTGCTGGGGCGGAGACACCTGCTCAGGCTTACAGGACCTAATCCAGAAAAGTCGGTTCTCAAAAGGCTGGAAAAATGTATACCAAAGGTTGTTTCTCACGCACCCAGTTACCCTGGTGATCATCTTAACTTCTTTTCCCTTCCCTCTTTTTTATATCGTGGTAAAGTACCCATAAGATGAAATCTGCCCTTCCAATCGTTGTCACGTGTACCATGTAATGCACCGAGTACATCCACACGGTGGCGTGACCATCACCACCCGCCATCGCCTGGACTTTGTCACCTTCTCAAACTAAAGCTCTGTCCCCATTGAACACTCACTCCCCTCCCCCAGGCCCTGGCACCCTCCGTCCTACTTTCTGCCTCCATGAATCTGGTGACTCTGGGGGCCTCACATGAATGCAATCCCAGATTTGGTCCTTCGGTGAGTGGCTTATTTCCCTTGGCACAATGACCCCAGGGTGCACCCATGTTGCAACAAGTGCCAGCAACTCCTCCTCCCTGTTCCAGGCTGAATGATACTCCGCTGTGTGGACGGACCGCACTGTGTCCCGTCATCTGTCGGCGGACTCTGGGTTGTGCCCACCTTGGGCAGTCACCGTGAATGACGCTGCCGTGAACAGGAGGACACGCCTATCTGTTGGAGTCTCTGCTCTCAATTCTTTTGAGAACCTTCTGTTCACTTCTAACACTTTTATATGGGTCATGAATCTCTATGTAATCATGAGAATTTTTTTAAAGGCAGGAGGTCACAAAAGACAAGGTCACCCTGGAGACCTAGCTGGGCTGTCCTGGGGTTCACGTGTCCACAGTGGGGGCGTGGGACGGACGGGAAGCAGGCTGTGCCCGGCTGCGTGAGGCTGACCATGCCCCCCCGCCAGCCAGGCGTGTCTAGGATCCGGCTGGTCTCTGGGGGGCCGAGGCTGCCACAAGGGGGGTGGGGTGAGGTCACGCTGGCGGCTCTCCACCCACCAGACACCCAGAGAGGAGGCGGAAAGTAGACGGGACACAGGAAGGTCGTCCAGCAAACCCCTGGCCCAGGGGGCCTGGCCTGGGGCTGAGTTCGCACCCCAGCCACAGCCCCTGGCACCGCCCGTGTGTGTAAGGACGGCCCAGCCCTTGTAACCGTTCACAGGCACTTGCTAGTTAGTGTCCACATTATTTAGGGTTTACCAAGATCAACCAGGGAGGAGG
>NW_012154107.1:503207-503698 GCF_000956105.1 Propithecus coquereli
CCTCTACACACCACGTGATACAGCTGCACCGGACTCTATAGGCCACGTGATACGGCTACACGGGCCTGTACACACCACGTGATAACGGCTGCACGTGATTCTATATGCCATGTGATACGGCTGCACGGGGACTCTACACGCACGTGATACGGCTGCACGTGATTCTATATGCACATGATATGGCTGCATGGGCCTCTACATGCCACGTGATACGGCTACACGTGACTACACACACATGATACGGCTGCATGGGACTCTACACGCCACATGATACGGCTGCACGTGACGCTACATGCACGTGATACGGCTGCACGGGACTCTACACGCCACGTGATATGGCTGCACGTGAATACACGCACGTGATACGGCTGCACGGACCTCTACACGCCACGTGATATGGCTGCCCGTGACACGGCTGCACGGGACTCTACAGCCACGTGATATGGCTGCACGTGACTACACGCACGTGATACGGCTGCACGGGACTCTAC
>NW_012154107.1:503748-506574 GCF_000956105.1 Propithecus coquereli
GGAAGCCTGCCATCTGCTGGGCGCCCAGGGATCCCTCCCCGAGCGGGTGCTACCTCCACGCAGCAGCGGAGTTTCCAAGGGCCCACAGGGGCAGCTCCGGGGCGGCGGCAGGGCCACGGTGCCCAAACCCAACTCTGGAGCGGGAGGAAAGGGGCTGACCCTCTGCAAGGAGCCCGGGGCCCAGGCGTCCCCTCCGTCCTCGCCAGACCTGGGGGCCCTGCGTCCCCGCCCACCCCAGCCACGGCTGCTGCTGGGCCTGCGTGGCCGCCTGCCCGGGAGGCTGCTCCCCCTTGTTGGCCCTACAAAGACGCCTCTCTGCAGCTCCCCGCATGCTGCGGGTGCATAAAGCATCCTTTCACCCGGGGTGGGTCTGGTGGAGCACGGCCACCTCCCCTGGGGTGTCCCCGGCCAGGCTCCTGACTCCGCACTGCACTGCTGTTCTTGGCCCGCTGTCGGTCCAGAAGCTCGCGGAACTGTCCCTTTCAACCACTGCCAGGGAAACTTTCTGGACATGGAGTCCACCCTGAAGGTGACGCCTACGACTGTCTCTCCATGTCTGCCAAAAGGGGGGACTGTGACCCAAATGGAACGGTGGCCACTGGGATGGCAAACACGCAGAGCCCGGGTGGGGGGAGGGCTGCCGTGTGCCTGATGTCACTCGACACCGGTCCCGGCAGCCCGCCAGGCGGGCAGAGAGACCGTAGCTACCAAAAATAATCCTCCCAGTGTTTAAATATTTACAGAAGCAAGACAGATCCTGATGCCTGTACAACCCACCAGGTTCTGCCCCAACCACCAGCCCCTCGGCTCCCCGGGGGAGGCCACGTTTACCACCCACCCCCATCTTTGAGGTCCTGGGTCTCCTTTCCTCTCCCTCCCTGCCACCTTCTCCAGTGACCACGACACAGCCTCTAGCCTGCCCTCCTCCCAGGACACCCCCACTTCCATCTCCTTTCTCACGTCACTCCAGCCCTGGCACCCACCCCAGCGCACCTCCTGCTCCTGAGCCCCTTGAAAGAAGCCTCCTTTCTCCACAGGGCTGCACCCCACTCTGGAAACCACTGAACGAAATGTACGTAAGTGGCATTTGCCCATCTAACCCCGGGGGCCGGTCTCACCGTCCCCCTCCCAGCGACCCGAGGTGAGGCCGAGTGGAGCAACGCCAGGCCAAACACTGGAGGAGCCAACGCCAGCCCCAGCCAAGGCGTGGAGCCGGGCCCACGCTCAGATGCCAGTCCTCACGGTGGTCTGACGGGGACGTGGCGGCACCGGCCCCCTGGCGCAGGGGGAAGCTGAGCCAATGAGGGTAAGACTTGCCAGCACGCACAGCCAGGCAGAGCCAGGAGGTGGCCCAGGGACCTGGCTCCAGGGTCCCCCACTTAGAGACCACCTGTGTCACTGCCTGGGGCTAAGGGAGGGGCTCGGCCAAGGCTACCTGCTTCTACTGGCCAGTCCCTTTAAGGGGCGGGAGGTGGACGAGTGTGGCTGGGCGTCCAGCTGCCCTTGACCACCAGGGAAACCCTATTTTCAGGTTCCTGAAGCAGATTCCCCAAGGCAAGGAAGCACGTTCAGTAGGCGGAGGTGGCGGCCACCAGGTGAGGCGCCCTTTGTCCTCTGCCCCCACAGTGCAGGTGCTTAAGGGCTGGACTGGTCGGACTGAAAGGGAAACCCACGTGAAAATGCCCTTTCTGTTTGCTCTGCTGGGAAGGAGGTGAGGGCAAACAGAAGCGGATACGGCAGTATCTCTACCGCAAGTCAAAAGTCCTTTGCCTGCCCCCCAACTTTTGGGGAGGATTTCATCAGCTGTTGGGTCACATTACAACAGCCGGGCATGTTCCCAAAGGCCCAGCACGAGCTCCCTGACTGCCCCGGGAGGTGCTGCCACGTCACTGCCTCTGGGCGCCTGTGACCTCATGCTCAGATCTCTGGAAACCCACGTGGGCCTCCGAGCCCCGAGGGGCCCTGCCAGGGCTGCTGATGCAAGAGCCGGGGACCCAGGGGCCTCTGGCTTCCTGCCCCAAGGGCAGCTCTGTGCACTCAGAGCAGCTCAGCCCCCGGAGAGCGTCCAGGAGCCCCCGTGCCACCAGTCGGCCGGGTTGCGTCAAGGCCTCCCAGAGCGGCTGTCTGTCGCGGTGGAAAAGGCTGACAGGTCTCATTTCCCCGACCTTCGACAGCCCGCGTGACGCTGGGAGCACCAGTCCCCTGGGAGCTGCCTCTGCAGGAGCCCGGACTTCCTCCTTTCTGGTTCAGGAGGGCTCATGCCCTACTTCCTCCCTGGCCTGACAGCTTTAATAGAAAAAGGTCAGCTTTGTGCAGAGCTGTCTGTCCTCTGGAACGTGGTCAACAATAGCATGGTCTCAAGATGAGCCACCAGGTAGCTCTGCAAACCCAGCTCCCTTGGGTGACACACTTGGCTGGTGACTCCCGGAATCCCAGCCCAGAGCCAGGGTCAGGGCTGCAGCTCTCCTCGGCAAGGGCAATAAAACCCTCTTCCGACCTCCTCCTGGCGCCGCTCCCCACCAAGGACGCGGGAAGAGGGGTCTATGAGAAAGGACTGGCCAGAGAACTTTTCTTTTAAAAAAGCAGGTCACCAATCTGTACAGACCCACGCTGGCCAATCCAGTGACCTCGAGCCACACGTGGCATCGGCACTTGAAAGATGCCAAGTCCCAACCGAGCTGTGTTCTAGGTACAAAGTACACACGGGATTACCAAGACTTGGTGAAAAGACTGAATGTAGAATCTCTCTCATCGACAATGGTTTATACTGGTCACACACTGAAACCACACTATTTTGAATATACTGAGTAAATTTAAAAATTAATT
>NW_012154107.1:510294-512083 GCF_000956105.1 Propithecus coquereli
GCTGCACGGGACTCTAGACGCCGCGTTGAGAGCTGCAGATTGTACCAACCTCTATTTCCCGGAGTGGAGAGCTGGCTGTGGTTTTACCCAGATGTTACTACTCAGGGAAGTGGGGGAAGAGTTCATAGGACCACCCTGTACATTTTTTGCAACTTCTTGTGACGCTAGTTATTTCAAAATAAAACGTTTAAAAAATGTGACTAACAGACTATTTTAAATCACAGATGTGGCTCATGTGACATTTCGTTGGACAGCGCTAGTCCAGACCAGGGGTCAGCAAACTGTGTTCTGAGGGCTAAACTGAGCTGCCACCATCTTTGCACAGACCGTGAACTAAGAATTTTTTTTTAATGAATAGGCTTTATTTTTTAGAGCAGCTTTAGGTTCAAAGCAAAATTAAGCAGCATACAGTGTTCCCACGTGTCCTCCCCAGTACACAGTGTCCTCTATGTTAACACCTTGCATTCCTGTGATGCCTTGGCCATCGCTGATGAAGCCGTATGGGTCCCTCATCAGTAATTACTGAAGCCCATGGTTGACATTAGGGCTCCCTCTCGGTGCCCTGCAGTCTGTGGTTTGGACAGACGCACAGCGTCATGGATGGTAGAGCGTAGCTTCATGCCCTAAAAACCCTCCACGTCCGCCGATTCCTCCTTGTCCCCCTGGAACCTCCAGCAGTTGCTGATCTTTTTACTGTTGCCATAGTTTTGCCTTTTCCAGAATGTTCTGTGGCTAGCCTTCTCAGGCCGGCTTCCTACACGGAGCACTGGGCATCGCAGCAGCCGCCAGCTCTTTGGGGCTCGGAAATGCACCTCTCTTTAACGACAAACAGCATTCCCTGCACGGACGCACCAGGGTTTGCGTCCCCATTTGCCCACTCAGGGACTTCCCGGGGCATTTATGAATGAAGTTGTTAGAAACATTTGTGTGCAGGTTTTTTGTGTGAAAGATGGTTTTGAACATTTTAAAATGTTGAAAAAAGTCAAAAGGAGAATATTCATTTCATGACACATGAAAATTGTATGAAATTCAAATTTTAGTGTCCATAATAAAGTTTTCACGGACCACGGCCATGCCCACGTACGCACGTTGCACAGCGGCTTTCGTGCTACAGGGTTAAGAAGCTGCAGCAAAGACCGTTTGGCCCAAAAAGCAGAAAATGCCTACTATCCGGCCTCCCCGCCCACCGCCGGGACAAACAATTATGATTCCCAACTTTGAAAGGCCAGGAAAAAAGGAACCAAAACAACAGCAGTGTTGGTGGGACCAAAGCCTTGAGTGTTTTCCTTACTCCTCACCCCCCCTTTCCAAAATGGGCGCGGATGACGTTTGTCACCGTTGAAGCAGCTTCTTTGGCTTCTTTGCTGGGGCCCCACCAACCTCTCTGGGGACTCCTAACCAGACGGGATCTGCTCAGCCCTGGGGACCGACAGGCTGGGCCACGCCGGGAAACGGAGGCACACAGAGACGAGGGCTTCACAAGGGCCTGATAACATTTCGGTCTTTTGCTTCTTGTTTTAAACTTCAGAGTCACTGCCTCGGCCAAGAACTCACATGCCACAACTCTGTGCAGGTGGCCTGAGCTCTGCCTCAACCTCTCCTAAAACGAGGTGATGGCAACGCGGGCCTGGCGCATTACTTAAGTCCAGGATTAAAGTGAGCGCCCACAGAGCCTGTGCTGGCGTGACTAGTGTCCCCCAAAACTCATGCCCATCCGGAAACTCCAAATGCGACCTTATCTGGAGATGGGATTTTTGCAGATGTGACCAGATTAGGATGAGGTCACACT
>NW_012154107.1:512808-567988 GCF_000956105.1 Propithecus coquereli
CCACCTACTCTGAGCTTTACTTGCATTGCCTTGCTTGGCCCTCACAACGGTTCCATTTCTCAGATGAGGTCCCTGAGGCCCGGAGAGGTCAAGGCCATATCCTCGGGATGTCAGGTGGCGTCTGGACTCACACCTGGCGTCTGACCACAAGCTTGCCTGTTACAGGCCCTGCCAGGGCCCTGGGGCCTCGCTGGACCCAGCCGGCCAGCCCTGTCCCTCCCTAGACATCGAGTGTGAGCCAGACGGACGCTCCAGAGCCACCAGGCACTGTGCAGACCCAGCCCAAATTCTTTGGCAGCCCCTCCGAGCTCCTGGACATGGTGGCAGCTGCCTTCTGCCGGGAGCTCCCAGAGCTGAGGGCAGCCAGAGAGGAGGGCCGGGCGTCCGCCTGGCTTCCTGGCCTGGCAGCGAGACTCCCAGGGTGAGACTGTCCCACAGCCATTTCTAGACCGACCGTGGCCGCAGGCCAGTCCGCAGGCTTGGACCTGCCAGCTGCCCTTCCTGTAGCAGCTTCCTTTGGACCCCCAGTATCCGCCACCCTCCGGGCACGGGGGGAACAGCTAGTGACGGCCACCTTGACTGGGGGGGAGTAAGGGGGAGGGAGAGACGCTGCACGGAGCCTGCCAAGTGCTACAGAAACACAAGACAAGATTAGTCTCAACGACGCGCAGAACAGATTGCAGGGTGTCGGGCGATGGGATGTTTTAAAGAAATAAATCTCAGCTCCCGGTTACAGAAGCACAAACAAACCCAAACAACAGATCTTCGGAAGCTGCCAGCTTCCTGGCTGCCAGGCTGCTGCAGGGGGCTGGGGTGGGGGGTGTTCCTGGAGTATCCTCGGGGGACCGCGGGTGCTCATGGGTGTGCCAGGGTGCCGATGTCGGCCACGACTGAGCTCAGGGGTCTGGTCCTGAAATCTGGGAGGATCAGGGGCACAGCCCCCCAGCTCCCAGCCACTCCACCTCCGAGGTCTCTCTGGGACCCCTCGCCTCTCACCTGGCTGGCGGTAGCAGCCCCTGGACCAGCTCCCCGCACCTGCTCTCCCCGCCACACCCATCCCCGGTCCTCGCCGCTGCTGGGGTGGCCCCTAAGATGCACCGGCTGGCATCTGACCACGCTCACCCCTTCCCGAGAGCTGTGCTCTCCTCCCCCGGCTCCCCTCCTCATCTTCTGGGGCCACACCCTTTGTGTCCTCCCTCTCCTGCCCCTGGAGTTTATTCGCGGCCAGCTACTCCAACTGGGACACTGACAGGAGGGGGAAGAGCATCTCCTGGTCCGTGTGACACCGTTTCATTTCTTCCCCAACCCCCGGGAGTTTCTGACACCCCTCAGGCCTGCCTGCTGCCCCGGTGGCCGGGCAGAAAAGGAACAGCAAGGCTATCTAGGAAAACCACCACCAACAGGAAGAACCTCAGCGGGCTCTGGGGGACCCGGGCGGACACCCCCCAGGCCTTCTGGGCTGCACCCTGCAAGGATGCTGCAGGGGCGCTGGGTCCCAGCCCACCGAGCTCACTCATTCTGGATCTTTCTTAGAGCCTGGGATCCTTCCCTGAGAGCCTCGTTCCCGTCCTCTGTGCCGTGTGGGAGGACAGGGACCGTTACACCGAGTGATAGCGCCATCAATAATTCAGCCATTACTGCAATGCCCTGTTGTCAGAGAGCCTTTTCCTCCTAAAGGCAAAAGCACTTACGACACCTTTTATTTCGGCCCCTCACACCCTGTGGCGGGGGTTGGGGGGGCCGTCACCTGCTGGGTGGGCCGAGAGGTGGGGCGGTCACTCACCCGGCCCTGCTGTAACCTGGCTGGCTCCAGGCTCTTCCTGTGGCTTCAGCAACCTGCACCCGTCTGCCGCCGCGGCCCCTCACGAAAGCAGGGCTGCAGGGGGCTCCTGTTGGGCCCTTCTTGTCCTCTCCCCCTTTCTCTCCGGCGCAGACTCCCGCAGGCCTACTCTGTGCTGGGAGAGAGGCTCCCAAGAACATTTCATCTAGACCTGTGCTGGCCAACCCAGAAGCCCCTGTCTGTCACACATGGCTATTAAAATTTAAAATCACTGAAGATAAATAAAATTTAAAAATCCAGTCGCTCAGTCATATCGGCCACATTTCCGGTGCAGGACAACCATGCGTGGCGAGGGGCCTCGGCGCTGGCCGGCGTCCATCACGGAAGGACGTTCTGTTGGATGGCGCTGGCCCAGACACCCCGGTAAGACCCACAAGAGGAGGCAGCAGAGAGGGGCAGAGTTCCCGAAGTGTCCCCTGCATGACGTGCACGGAATCCACCAGTGGCCAAGTGGCCTGGGGCCTTCCTTGTCGGCAAGCCCTGCACAGGGCGGCAGGCGGCCAGGCCGGGCCTGAGGGTGCGGGCCCCACCTGTCTGTTAGTGAAACTCGGTTTCCATCCTCAGATCAGTGCAATCACAGAATAACATTTCTGAAAACTGGGAAAAGGGCAACAATGTGCTCATCGTCACACCGCGCTGACGCGTCGCCGCGTCCTCCTCTCAGCCTCCCTGTCCACCCCGGTGGCCACTGGCTGCACCCGCTGTTTACGTTTATGGCGATGGTACGTGAAGTTGAAAATTCGGTTGCTCAGTTGCACTGGACACATTTCTCGGGCTCAAGAGCCACGTAAAGGTGGCAGCTGCCGAGGGGGATGGCGCACAGCCTCGGTCCTGGCGGGAGGTCCGTGGGCAGCACTGCTCTGAGCTGCCTCTCACGCCTCAGGCCATTCAGAGCGTAGCCACAGCTCGTGAGCACTGCTTGTCCCCCCACCCTTTTTGATAAATGTCCACGTTGCAGCACGGCCCTGACCAACACTGTGTATTCTTCCGTCTGGTCGCACGGAGGTGCTGAACCTCTCAGGGGTCACAGACCCTTGGGGAAGTCAGGGGGTGCCCTTCCTCTTAAACACGTGCACCCCGAGCACGCACACAAAGCGGGGTGCCCGTGGGCCTCAGTGAAAACTCCTGGATCCCACGGACGAACTACGTTTGATGTACCCCCTCCTCTGTTGTTGGGTATTTAGGTTCTTCTCTTTCCTTCTCGCTATAAAGAACACCGTGATGAACATCTTCAGGCACGTGGTTTCTTCCGCTCTTGCTGCAATTTGGGTTGTTTTGCAGGATGAGTCCAGAAGAGGCCTTGTGACTTGGAGAGCAGGAGCTCTGCTTTGGTTCTCGTCCAGGTCGCCCACGCACATCCCCAGGCAGGGCCCGCTGACACCGTGCTGGCCACACGGGGGTCCTGTGATATCACGTGCTCACCCACGGGCTCTTTAGACTGGACCAGGTGCCTTTCAGCACAGAAACGTGTGACAGGATGTCCTCTGCCTTGCCTGGTGGCCACCCTCCCCATCCAACCTAGCACTTGATTTCTGACACTGGCGGACACAGGACCAAGACAGCCCAGAACCCGGCCCTACTCAGGAAAGCTCAGGCTCTCGGGGC
This sequence comes from Propithecus coquereli, assembly GCF_000956105.1. Lineage (NCBI taxonomy): Eukaryota > Metazoa > Chordata > Mammalia > Primates > Indriidae > Propithecus > Propithecus coquereli. The sequence goes on from NW_012154107.1 coordinate 516,254, forward strand.
AGCCCGTGACAGCGAGTCAGTGGCAATAGCTGTCCCCATCAACCCGTCCCCCAAGTCAGCCCCGAACGCTCGTTTGGTCAAGGATGTCCAGGCTGTCACTGTGATGGGGGCTGGGCAGGTGGGCCCACCTTGCAGGAAGCAGGCCCTGCCCAGCTGTGGCCCACAGGTACCACACCAGGGGACACTGCCATTTCTAGCCACTCAGCCCTTCTGCGAACTGCTCTCGGATCCCAGGGGGCCGTTCCTCCTCCCGGCCCATCCCAGCCAGACGCACAGCCTGCACGCGCAGTTCTCCAGGTCTACCACTAGAGGGGTCCCACGAGCCAGCCTGCGGCTCTGCCCTCCTGGGGCCTCTTCCCAGTTAACCGGAACTTTTGACCCAGCAGCACTGACAGGTGCACGTGGGGTCCTCAAAGCCACTCCACACACACACGGGTAGCTGGTCCTCTGGGGACCTCGGCTCTGACGCCGCTCGCTGCCCCAGTGCACAACCTTCACGGGTGGGGGGTTCTCGACTCTGGCCGTACGTTGGAGCCTCCTGCGGAGTTCAGAAACCACTCATGCCGGCCCACCCCGCAATGTGGGTCCGGTTGGTCTGGACGCGGCCTGGGCATCAGGATTGTAAAACGCTGCCCAGGGGTCCTCGTGGGCAGCCTGGCCGGGGACACCCACTCTACCGTGTCCAGTCCCACCAGTCCACAACGTGAAGACACCAAGGGGATGGGGGAGGGGCGAGGGGTGCCAGCTGCGTTTCCAGGGCCTGCGACGTGGTGGGGGCCGAGGCCGCACCCTGGACAGCAGGAGCAAAGGAACAAGGAATGCTGGGAAACGCAGATTCTGGGGCCAGCCCAGCCCCTTCCGGAATCCACATCTGCTTCTTTTAAGCTCCCAGCGGTCTGTCTCACTATGGGCTGTGGCTGGAGCCACGGCGACTCCATGTCACACCTGTTACTTCTGCCCTGGAGACAGACTTTCTCCACAGCAGCCCCGAGCTGAGGCACTCGCCCCGGGAGGGGTCCCATTCACGTCCACCTTGTCCCCGCACCGTAACCGCGTTCAGCGAGCCGCAGCTGAATTGGACTGATACGGGCCTGAAGGGCCACGTGGAGCCGTCCGGGGCTCCGTGGCACAGAGGCCCAAGAAAGGGCAGCACTGACCAAGCCGGCAGCCACGCGGTCAAGCAGCATTTTCTGCCCCTTCGTGGGGGCAGGCTGGGAGGAGGAGAGCACCCCAGCACCAGCCTCCCATGGGGGACGCCCCCGGCCCCAGCGCTCAGTCTCACCCCGACCAACCCTGCAAGGGGGCTCTCAGCCCCATTTCACCCCCGAGGCAGCCGAGTTTCGGACTCGGGGGCTAACTCTCAAGGTCACACAACTAGGGGGTGAAACCAGGATCGGAAGCAGATGTGTCGGGCTCGAAAGTTCCCGCCGCCACCACCACCGCCACCACCGCTCGCCTCCCAACAGCGGCACGTGCAGGGCGGGGTTACAGTGGGCCTAGCGGGAGAACAGAGAAGCCAGCGATGAGTAGCACCCTCCTTGGCCAGGGGGACAGAGGAGGCTGCCCCGAAAGCCAGACACGAAGGCACCACCGGGGCTGAACCTCACCCACACCAGCTGGGCGGGAGGAGGAGGAGGAGATGCCCAGGTGAGGGCAGCCGTGGCCCAGGCACCAGGCAGAGACGGGTCTGGGGAGCACCGGGGAGAAGACTGGAGGGAAGAGTGGGTAGGGCTGCCTCACTCCGCCGGGCCTGGCCCCCGGCCTTGCAGCCCCAGCCAAGCGGACGAGGCTTCATCCTGAAGGGTCACAGGTGGAGGCAACTTCACCACCACAGTGCAGGGGCGCGCGGACCCCTCAGCTGTGACAAAATGTCTCCTGACACTGCCACGAGGACTGAGTCAGCCCCTGGTGAGAATCACTGCTCTGGAGGAACCAGGAGACACCTGGGTGTGTGTAAGCTCCCCCGGGGCAGTGCCGTGTGCAGCCCGGGGAGAGGGGCAGGGGAAGCGGGACCGAGAGTGCGTTTTCATAACCCAGAAAATGCATATTGCTATGCTCATCTTACAAACGGGGAAGCCGAGGTTCCCAGAAGATAAAGAACTTTCCATGGTTCACACCGGCCAGTGGTGCCAGGACTCAACTCCTTGAGTGCCAAATCCGAGCTCCTTAGGAGGGGCTGCTGGACAGAGAGCTGCATGGGCCAGGTTCAGATGCAGGTTCTGCCACTAGGTCCTCAGCCTGAGACTGTGGGCCAAGCCTGCCACCTCTCTGGGTCACAGCGCTCCCTCCACCTGGGCCCCGGGGTGCACAGACGCCCACGGGTGCCACCGCACTGCCCAGGTGTCACCGGCAGGGGGTACTCTGGCCAAGCTGGACCACTGCTGGAGTTTTAGTCCCAGCCTGGGTGTTCCCTGGCCCCAAACGCCACACAGCTTAGGGGACCTCATCCGGGAGCTGGTATCCGCGGTGGTGGCTGACTGCGTGCTTTTATCTGCGCTCTGAGTGCTTGAGACAAATGTTACCAGTTCACCCTCGGGCTTTAATGGACTGAATCTTATTGAAGGGATGAAATCAGGAAAGAATCCATCTCAAATGCATTCCTGCCGCAGCCAGCAAAGCATTCAGGGGTCCCCACGCCCTGTCCCTGTGCTCCCTGGCTTACCTCGGCCTGCTGTGACCTTTTGTGCTCTCGCTCTGGTGTAGACGCAGCTGAGTTCAAACCCCGGCCTGACTTAAGTCCTGGCTGGGTGACCTCCAGCAGGTCACTTACCCTGTCTGTGCCTCCCGTTCCCCTTCTATACGAAGGAGATAGTATTCGGACCTCCCTCCCTCAGTTTGGGGTTGTTGAAAGCATAAAAACGTACAATCCACAGCACGGTGTCCAGTCCCAGGCAATGCTCCAACCATCAGCCGCAGCAGCAGCCTGGCTCATGGCGTGAGCTCAATAATTAATCACGTGCTCCCTAATGCCAGCTCTTCTAACGTCCACTGTCATCGCTATCATTCGCCTGGAGCTCTAGCGCGTGCGAGGACCACACCCACACCCAGAGCGTGCGGAGGGGCTGCGGAAGTGGATATGGCCCCACCTGGCCTGTGCGATGGACGCACTGCTCACCCACCTTGTCACACCCACCCCAGGTGGCCCTGAGGACCCTCATGACACCCTCCAGGGGTGGGGAACCTGCGGCCTCAAGGCCACACGTGGCCCTCCAGATCCCCAAGTACGGCCGCTCAACCGAATCCAAACTTCACAGGACAAATCCCTTATTGAAAGGATTTATTATACAGATTTTGGATTCAGCTAAACGGCTGCCCTGGAGGATCCAGAAGGCCACAGGTCTCTCTCCCCCTGCCTGGGCTCCCAGGCCGAGGGAACCCACCGCAGGGCGGGGGTTGCACTCCTGCTGCCCTGGCCCCACAAAGAGCTGCCACTGAGTCCCACCCCCCCAGGCACTCCAGCTCCCCCGGTGAGGGTGAATGCCACCAACATTCCCCCAGGACTGTGCTCCAGCCTCCCAGATGCTAGGAGGAGAAAGGCTAACGTTCCCGCGGGTCCCAGTGGGCCGGGTCACGTGACTGGTGGGTTACAGGGCAGACAGGGCCGGCTGGGGACCGTGAGGAGCAGCCAGCCCTATAAATCAGCCTTATGATGCTGCCCAGGCCCCTGGGCATCTGTCTGGGGGTCACCCCTCCGAGAGGGGAACAGAAGGGACCAGCACTCCTGGGGCCCATCCACCTGTCCCAGGTGAGGATGCTGAGGGGAATGTTACCAGCCACCGGGCTGGGGTAAGGAGGGACACCGTGCAGAGCCCTGGTCTTGGGGAGGGGCCACCAGCAGTCAGCGTCGAGGGCAACGTACTCAATCGCTTCCCACAGCCCAGGTCGGGGCCTCGGGGGCCCACCCCAGAGCCCCCATGCCCGGGACCAGGGACTCACCTGCTGTCGCTTTCCAGAAACACGGAGCCGTGGCTGTCGGCCAGGGCCGCACGGATGGGCGAGAGGCAGAAGGGTGAGGAGAAGGCGTCCAGGTCCGAGTCGAAGGAGCTGTCCCTGCTCACGCCCTCGGCTGACAGCTCCAGGGAGCCGTCCTTCTCTCCGGGCTCGGGCCGCGGCTCCTGCCCCTCCTCGGTCCCATCCTGGGAGCTGACTGTGGACAGGGTTCCAGAGTCGCTGTGGGCAGGCTGCAAGGCAGGGAGGGGGCTGTCCTCCCCCAGGCTCTTGGCCAGCTTCTCCCCATTCTCCAGAGAAGGGCTGGCGAGCACGGCATCTCCGATGCTCTCGGCCCACCACCAGGATGTCCTCGTCTTTGGGGGTGGGCAGGGGGCGTGGTTCCGTGGGGGAGGACTGGTGGAGGCCCCCTGAGCTCTGGGTGCGCCGGCCCCGAGAGCGGGGTGCCTTGCGTACGGGGGAGCTCTCGGGGGTGATGTAGCGCAGAGCCTCCTCGTCCTGCCTCTGGATGCGAGAGTTGGGGACCCACGCCAGGATGAGGGTGGCGCCCAGCGACTCATCCTTCTCCATGTACAAGCACAGGTAACCTGTGGGGGGCAGCAGGGCGGGCGGGTTAGACGTGGTGGGAGCTGCGGGCGGGGCCCTGGTCCTGTGCTGGGCCGCGCCTCCTGGAGGCCACCCCCGTGCAAACCAGCTGGGCTTCGGACACGGCCCGGCCCCAAACAAAGCACACCAGAGGGGCACAGCCGAAGCTCACACACACTTCCAGCAGAGCCAGGGGGCACTGGTCCCCGAGCAACAGCCTGTCCTGGGATTTTCCAAACATAGGGAGCTGTACCCGGGTCACAGCGACCACCCCGGCCCCAGGGCTCACCCTGCTGGGGCAGCCTCCGCTTCCAGGCAAGCCCAGCTGCCCAGCACTGTCAGGAGCGGCGGAGGATGGAGACATTATCCTATGTCACAAAAAGAATACATCCCAGCCGGGTGGTGTCTGGGCCTCTTCCAGTCACCTGTGGCTGTAGGGTATTTCTTTTTTTTTTTTTTAATGTGGCTTTTTGGACGAAAGGGCCACCTCTGAAGCTGCTGCATGAGCGTGGACGGCGAACGCTGGGTTGCTGGTGGGCACGGACAGGTGCGATTTCTCCCAGGCCAGCAGCAGGGGGTGGGCGCTGGGTTTGGGGGAGGTGGCATTTCCTCACGCAGCACCAAGCCCTTTCGGGACACCCCGGCGCCAGCCCCGCCCCTCTGTGCTGGAAAGCCCCCGGGGCAGGGGCTGTGTGTCCTCCACCCCCAGCACCTGCTCAGCTCTGCTCCTGTTTCCAACAGAGGTTGGGAACGTAGGGATGTTGGTCAGTTGTGTGTAAGGGCAGCCTGAGGGCCAGGCCAAGTGTTCCCACGGCCTCCAGTCACAGGTCATGCAGCTTTGGGACAGGTGGAGGCTGAGACCTCACCCCCACCTCACTACCCCTCTGCCTCCCAGCGCCATGGGAAGTCCTCCAAAGGCCGCTGCTGTTTCACCCCAGGCCTGGCCCTAGAGCCTCCGCGCCCCTCCCATGGGGCTGTGCCACCGGGGCCTGCACCTCCTTTCAGAGGACAGTCCTGGACTCGGGCCCAGAACCCCCTGCCCACACGGCAGAGGCCCGAGTCCAGGGCAGAAGGGATGGGCTGGCTGCTGCTCTCTTGCTCTGGGCCCTGGATTCTGCCTCTGAACCTGACACCCGGGTCACAGGAAGATACACTTATCAAGGCAGGAGGATAGAGCACTCTCTTTAGACATCGCATTAGCATGATTTAATCTGGTTTTTTTTTTTTTTTTTTGAGACAGGATTTTGCTATGTTGCCCAGGCTGCCCTCGAACTCTTGTACTCAAGGGATCCTCCCACCTCGGCCTCCTGAGTAGCTGGGACTCCATGGCGTGCCACCAGGCCTGGCTGAACTTTTTGTCTTGTTTAGTAATTTATGCATTCAGAATTCTACTGAAACATAATTTGCATACAGTAAAGTGCCCAGATCTCACTGTAACTAATAACTTTTAAATATTTCGAGGTCTGGTCTGGGGCCTGTCTGTGCTCTTGCCCTGGGCCCATGCGGCAGAGAGGGGGCAAGTCCCTGTGGGCCACAGGGGGCTGCAGGACCCCGGGACTGCCTGGGGGCAGGCGGGGAGAACCAAGGACAGCCCAGGGAAGCAGGTTCAGCACCCCACCCCCACCACAACCCTTGCTGGGCAGCCTCTCTGAGCAGCAGGGTCCTCACCCGCCAACCAGGCCCCGCCCACTGCCATGGGGCTGTTGTGCAAATTCAATAAAGCAATAGCTGGACAAAGCAATACGTTTATTTGTTGCAAGTCACTCACATAAATGACAGGGGACCTTGTAGGCCTCAGATATCACTAACTCATCTTTTTGGTCCTCCCTTGGGGACAGGAGGGCCTGCTTCCTGGGGGGAGCCGGACCTATCACCCCAGAGCTCCCTTCTGGGAGGATAGCTATAGTTAGTTTCAAGTTCTAGAAAAAAAACCCAAATGCACTCATCTTTCTTATGTGCTATGGCCCCGGGCCTAGGATGTCCTGGCTCAAATGTAACCCGGGCCCTGCCAAAACCAGAACAAAACAGAAACACAGTCTCTTTCTCTGTGGCTCAGCCCAAGAGGACAACGTCTCTGTCCCCACAGGAGGAAGTTTCCCCCCAGGAACCACAAGAACAAGGCCTGCAGGTGTCCCAGGAAAGGCCACAGGTGACGGGAGCCCAGCACGGCGGGGCGGAGAGGCCCCTCGTCCGTGTCCACTCTGAGCACCGGCCGGAGTTTCTGCCCGAATTTTGAAACAGTGGGATTCCAGGGCAGAGGGTAACCAGGAGCAGCGATTTCTAGGGGATTTTGGCCCTCGACCCCCAGCCCTGCCCAACACTGTCTGTTCTCACCTCGGCCAGCGGGGCGGGGGCCCTGACGCCACACGCAGGTTCCTAGAGCGGAGGGGTCCCACTCCCTTGCCTGGTGGGCGGGGGGCTCTGGCCCCAACCTCCTAGGACCTCAGTGAACTTGTCAGTACAGTGTAAATTCCTTAACCCATTCTGCCCCCACCATGTGCACGAGTCAGAGGTCACTGATGCCCCGCACGGCTGGGGAGACGAGGGCAGAGGAAGTGAGACACAGCCTTCCAGGGGAGCCCGGCGACTGGACAGAGATCAGCAGATCAGCTGGGCCCTCCCCAGGCCTGTGACCTCAGGGTCCCCCCTCCCCAGGCCTGTGACCGTGGGTCCCCCCTCCCCAGGCCTGTGACCTCAGGATCTCCCCTCCCCAGGCCTGTGACCTCAGGATCTCCCCTCCCCAGGCCTGTGACCTCAGGGGACTCCCTCCCCAGGCCTGTGACCGTGGGTCTTCCCTCCCCAGGCCAGTGCCCTCGGGGGCCCTCTCTGGCTCACCTGGGTGGTGCTCCCCCAGCCCCTGCAGCCCCTCCGGTGGGTGCACGCAGACATTGTTCTTAGAGTAGATGATCTCACCATCCAGGACGGAGGGGGACCCGCTGCCACTGCCCGGGGTGAGGGTCAGGAGGTCGGAGGCTTTGGAGGAGGCCCGGCGAAGGAGGCGGCCCAGAGACATTGCCGGGCGAGTGTTTCCATCCTCCGCAAGCTTAGGCCCAGGCGGGGCTCGTCAAGACCTGCCTGGCAGGGGAGAGACACAGGAGATGCTTCAAGCTCAAGGTCGAGGACTCGTGCCAGGCATCCCTAGCGCTGCATCCTGCCTCACACCAGCGGGCACCCAGCGGGTGCCAGTTAACTACAGGAAGGGGTCCTGCTAGCACACAGCCACGTGCGGGGCAGGCCAGGGTCTCCGCCTCGGTCGGGTCATTGTTTTGTGGGGGAGCAGCCCGTGCCGTGCAGGATGCAGAGCAGCACCCCGGACTGGGCCCACAGATGCCACTTGCATTGCCCCAAGGAGAGCCACTAGGCCAGAGGAACCACGTGCCAACCTCTAGGGCTTAGTTTCCGCTGGTACTGCCACACGTGGGCCCCTCCTCCCTGAACCTCCCACCCTGCCCCCATGGTGTGTCCCCCATATCCTGATGTCCAAGGTGCCACAAATACCATTTGAAGAACCTGCATTTACATACAATTCACTTGTTATAAAAGTGAACTACAAACAAAAGGATCAGTATCCAAAATATATAAAGAACTCCTACAAACTCACTGGAAAAGGAGCAACATCCCAACAGGAAGAACGGGTAACACACACAGGAAGAAAACCAAACAAACGATAAACATAAAGAAATTCTCAGTTCCAGACAAAAATCCAACACACAACAGACTGGCCAAAGGAATTTTAAGTCTAAAAATACTGCACGTAGGAGGGGATGCAGGGAGAGAGCTCTCACGGGCTCTGGTCCACTCCAAGGCCACGTATGGCACCACTGAGAGGGTCGACCCCAAAAATTCCACTTCCAGGAACCCCTAAGGTGGTTAGGTGACACGCCCACCGTGGGTGACCCCTCGGTGCAGAGGTTGGCAAACTGTTCCGCAAAGGGCCAGAGAGCGACCACTCCATGCTGCCCTTGTCGGGAACAGCTGCAGACAACAAACAGAGGGGTGTGACTGGTGAAAATTCACGGAGAGACACAGAAGCTGGAATTTCATATCATTTTCACGTGTCACCAAAAAAAAAAATATTCTTTGGACTTTTTTCAACCATTTTAAAAATGTAAAAATCGTCCTTAGCTCAAGGGCTGTACAGAACAGGCAGAGGCCGGATTTGGTCCGTGGGCCGCCGAGGGCAGGCCCCACATAGACCACCCAACCACATCTGCACACTCTGCTGCCTGTCCAGTCACCTCTGCCAGCCCCTCCAGGAAGCCTTCCGGCCACTCCTGGTCTAAAGGCTTCATCTCACACTATGACATATGGTAACCAAGTTGTGAAACTTTTGAAAAGTCTCATGGCAACCTACACATCAAAAACTATGTTGGCTTTCCCATAAACCATCTGGAAAAGCTATATCCTTATTCTAATAATGCTTCCGTTGTCCAGAATATTTTTAGAATTCAGGAATTACAAGGTTAGTTAATGAGTGATAGAAGAAAACTAGTCTCCTGTGTCTAGACCAGCTATGCCTGACAGAAATATAATAGGAACCACATATACAATTTAAAATTTCCTGGTAGCAGCTGGGCATGGTGGCTCATGCCTGTAATCCCAGCACTTTGGGACGCTCAGGCAGGAAGAGTTTGAGACTAGGAGTTAAAGACCAGCCTGGGCAACATAGTGAGACCCCACCTCTACAAAAATTAAAAAAAAAAAAAATCAGCTGGCAGGGTGGTGCACCTGCACTCCCAGCTACTTGGGAGGCTGAGGCAGGAGGATTATTTGAGCCCAGGAATTCAAGGCTGCAGTGAGCGGTAATTGGGCCACTGCACTCCAGCCTGGGCAACAGAACAAGACTCCAACTCAAAAAAAATTTTTTTCCTAGTAGCCACATTTTAAAAAGTAAAAAGAAACAAGTAAAATTAATTTTAATAAATTTTAACCGATTGTATCCAAAATATTATCATTTCAGCATGTAATCAACATGAAAAAATTATTAAAGAAATATTTTACATTCTTAAAGTTTCAAAGTCTGGTGTACATTTTGCACTTAAGCACACTGAGGTTCCAACCAACCGCATTTTGGGTGCCAGTGACCTGGTGTGGCCACGGCCTCCGCAGCAGACGAGGCCACAGCAGGACTGGATCCTCCCCTCCTCTGAGCCGCAAATGGTGTTAGTGTAACCGCCCGCATCGCCAGGGTTGGCTGCAAACAACTCTCAGCTGCTTCCAAAAATCAAAACCATCTTTAGGTGAAGATGTTTTGCCACCACTGAGGATAATCAAAAGAATGTGCTGGAGGTTTTGAAGGAGATTTCAAAATATGAGCGCTCCAAATATAACGTCTTCCCACGTACCAGCACACGTGGAACCGCGCTTGGGCTCTAGGAGGTATGTCCCAGAAGTGCACTCGTGTGCAAATGAAAAAACGGGTCCCAGCACCCAGAGCATTTGGAACAGGAGACCTTTGTCCTCCACATGCAAGTTCCGGCTCCTCCCCCATCCCGCCTCCGGGGCCACAAGGACAAGGCTCCCTCCGCCTCCTAGGTCCTGTGGGACAGACCAGGCTCCTTTTGGATAAATCAGGGCATGTCTGTTAAACATTAGCCAGCATTATTTGCTCTCTTAAGACAATTCTTACTTATTTTTAAAATCTACTTGCTCCTCCGAGAGCCTGTTTCATCTAAGTTAAAGCTGGTTCCCAACCTCTGGTCACCCTCAAAGTAGAAGTGAACACCCCTTGACCTATTTTTTAAACTTTTTAAAAAAATTATGAAACATACTCGGAGGAGTGTGCATATCCCTCAAATCTTCCAAAAATATTTGTGTATTTTCCACGATTTTCCATGCCCTATCTAAAAATAAGCAAATGAAAAATTTAAAAACCCCCCCACTGGAATTATATCAACTCTTGCTTTCAGTGACATTGTAAGTATATTTTCCTAGGTGATGTGGGTTGAACTGCACCCCTAGGATTCACGTGTTGAAGTCCTAACCCCCAGTACCTCGGAACATGACCTTATTTGAAGATAGTGTCTTTATGGAAGTAATTGAGTCAAAATGATGGGCTAATCCAACGTGATTGGCGTCCTCATAAAATGGAAGTTTGGAGACAGACGTGCATATCCCGGAATGCCACGTGACCCTGAAGACAGCATCCACAACCAAGGAGAGAGGCCTGGGACAGATCCTCCCTCATGGCCTCAGCAGGAACCAACCCTCCCGACACCTTGACCTTGGACCCCTGGCCTCCAGAACAGGAAAACGGCTTCTGATGATCCATCCGCCAAGTCAACTGCCCTGTTTGTTAGACACGTGTGTTCATCCTGTGAATTGTCTCTTGGTGTGCTTTGTCAATTTGCTGGGCTATTGGAATTCTTATTTGATGTATAAGGACTCTTTATATAGCAAAGATCACAATTCCCTGCTATAGTTGCTGCACATTTGTTTATCCTAATTTGTCGTTTGCCTTTTAATTGTATCACTTATTTTTAAGTACAGAGGTTTTAAACTCTTATGATGAATTGTAGTAACTTTTCCTTAGTGATTTCTTTTATTACTTTTGTACTTTATAAAATCCTTCCCAAGCCAAAGATCTGTTAAGCTTTGGTTTATATTTTCTTCTAATTTTCTTAAGGTTTCGATATTTAATGAACTACCTTTAATATTTCAAAAAGCCTAATTCAAAGTATACATTTGCCAGAAAAGGTCTCAAATGTTAAAGTATCGACCCGTTCACTGAATGACTGTTCATGCCGTTTCTGTTAATATTTCCTGTTTTTATTATTACTCCATTATGTCTGATAAGAACAGGGAAATTGGTCATAGCTTAATAAAACTGGGATGTTTGCTACATAAAACTTCACAGAAAGTTTAAAAAGAGGCTGCCCTTTGTTGTCACATGGAGACCTATACGGTCTGGCCCACGTTCTGGTCCAAACCCTCGGCTTCCCCTACCCTGCACATGTGATGAATAGATGTGTGTAGGATCCACGGTCCTCACGCCACCAATACACTCCCAGGAGAGTAACTGTCGCTGAGGGCACAGCTCAGCGGGCGGGGGGGAGGGGGACTGTTCCAACCTCCTCTGCCTGGCGCCACCTCCACCCCACTGACAGCACCATTAATAAAATACATTCTCAGAAACTCTGCAGGACTTCCTTGCAGAAACTCAAGTAAGCAGCTCCCTCCCCCTGCTGGGCAGGCAGCCCCACAGGGCACCACACACAGGCTCCGCGGGACCGTGTGCACCCGGCCGGTGCCCTCACGGCCCCCAGCTCCAGCCACGGCTCCCCCAGGAGGGCCACGGGCTCCCCAAAGACACCTTCCCCGCCTGCAACCCCGCACTCGTGTCTACACGCCACTCTATACACACTACACGCTAGACACACTATGCACACACACTACACACACACTGCATACATATACCTCCTACACCACACATAGCACACACATATGCCACATACACTACGCACACCACACACACTACACATGCTACACACTATACACACACCACACACACATTACACACACACTATATACTACCCACACTACATACTACCCACACTACACACACATACCACACGCACCACACACACACCACATACACCACACGCACCACACACACACTACGCCCCTTGCACACAGACGCACCCCCAGGTGCCCCCTCCGCCAGCAATAGGACGGCCGCCAGCTGCAGGGCTGCTCCCCCGGCCAACCTCGCAGCAGATGGTGACGGGACGGGCGTGGCGGATCCCAGGGCGTAGGAGCCTCCCGCCCGGGCCGCGCTGGTCTGCCCCGGGCTGCATGTCCCCGGGCGGGAGGAGTGTGGGTGCCTCAAGCTCGAGGGGGCGCCTGCCGGGACCGACTCCCCCGCCCAGGTCCGAGGGTTGAAGGAGCAGCCTGGAGACGCCCCAGAGAGCCACCTGCTTGGAGTGCCAGGCCAGGGCCAGCCCAGGGCAGTGGTCCCTGGTCCTTCCTGTCCCCCAGGTGTGTCCCTGAGGGCCCAGGGCCGTGGCAGGTTCACCTGTGGGTGTCACACGGCTCCCACTTCGCAGAGCGCAGCGTCAGCCCTCCTATGGGGAGTCCGACAGAGAAGCTGCGCCCCAGATGCCACCGTCTCCTCAGCCTCCCGCATGTCCGTGGTCAGTGCCCAGCCTCTCGCAGGCCCAGGCAAACCGCAGCCCGAAGGGAGCGGAAGCTGTGGGCCGGGAGGGGACAGGCCACGGCAGGGCGGGAGAGGCCCCCCTCCCACGCGTCTCAGCCTCCGTGGCATGTGGGCATCAACAGCCTGCCTGCGAGGGAGGGGGTCCCAGCCAAAAGGAGACCTCTCGCCCCTCGTGCACCCGCCCCGCCATCCATCCCGCCCCTTCTCCTACCCTGCTAACGCCGGGACCCTCGGTTCCCACCCAGGTGCCAGGCGGGCAGCACTTCCCAGCCTCCCAGTACTCAGTACATGGATGGGGTCCTGGCTGGCACCTAACTCCTCCACACACCACGGGCTCCGCCCACGCAGGGACGGTTCTGGAATGTTCCATGTGGAGCCCCGCGCAGGAGGGGTCAGGTCCCCCAGGGACAGGACAGCTGCAGTTCAGGCCGTGGTAGAGGGAGCAGTCCTGAGGCCTCAGAGGGCGCCTCCAGGATGGAGAGAAGGCCCACGAGGGAGGGAGGGAGGGCGAGTTACCAGGGCCTGCCCTGCGCTGAGCCCACAGGGGCGGCCGCCACGGCGGGCAGGGCTGGAGGAAGCCTCCGCGCAGCAGAGCAGCCGAGGCCGGGGCAGTGGAAAAGTTCTGGGGACGGAGGGTGGGGACAGTCACACAGCACTGCGAATATACTTGATGCCACTAGACTGCACACTTCAAAATGGTTAAAGTGGTAAATTTTATGTTACATATAATTTAGCACAAATGAAAAAGAATAGGCAAACCTGGAGTGTTTTATATATATGTATTTTTTACTCTGTACTTTCTGTTCGTTTTTCTGTAAACCTAAAACTACCCTAAAAAGTAAAGTCTACCACACAGAAACCTGTGCACAAACGTTTATAGCTGCTTTATTCATAATTACCAAAATCTGGAAGTAACCAAGACGTCCTTCGGTAGGTGCGCGGACACACAGACCGTGCTGCACCCAGACAGCGGGATACGATTTAGCGCTAAAAAGAAATGAGCCGCCAAGCCAGGACAAGGCACGGAAGCGCTCACACACCCGTTGCTAAGAGAAGCCAACCTGAAAAGGCTACCGGCTGTCGGACTCCAGCTGCAGGACGCCTGGCAAAGCCAAATTGGAAACAGGAAAAGCTCTGTGGTTCGGCTCCTAAGACAGACAAACGAGTGAGCAGAGAGGAAAGAGCCGAAAGCAGCCCGTAGCAAGGAGCCGACGTCTGACTTTTCCAGCCTCTGACAAGGACCAGAGTCCGCTGAAATCAGTGCGGCAACCCAGGGTGCTCAGGGCACCTCGTGGCCGCTGTCACACATCCTTTCCCCACCCGAGGGATGGGACGGACGGAGAAGCTAAAGGCAGAGCCTTGAACCTCATTCTCCTCGAATGCATTTGCTCCACATTTTTACTTTAAAATGGTTCCGTCTGTGTCTGTTTATTGATTTTAGATGAGATCCTGAGTGCAAGACATCTCCGAGCAGTTCCCGTCACGGTGTGCCTAGCACGGTGTCCCTTCAAGTTCCCAACGGCTTGTTTTGTTTGACGGAGAGGGTGGCAATGCCAGCTTGGCAGCTGGCACAAAGAATATGCAGATGGAGCGAAGCCAAGATCTACAATGCACATCGGCTTGAGTGTACAAAAAAAAAAAAAGGGTAATGATTTTAAAAGGTATAAAGTAAAAACACCAGTGCTGGTTTTTCACCATCTGACTGGGGCACGATTACCAGTTGGATTCTCCGCTGCTGGAAGCCATCAGTGATCACGAGGTCGGGCCAGATTTTCGCAAAATAGGCTATTGTGTAATTCGAAAGAAAGAATGACTTGGCCTCCCCTCAACAAAGATACACATGCTAATAAAACCAAAACTCCACAGAAACACCTCCACCTGAGAGTCATTTCTTTCCCATCAACCCGCAACTCTTTCAAAGTTAGAGCACCTTTGAGAACTACAGGTTCTCAGCCTTCGACAGCTTGCAGGGCCAAGTCGCACTGGTGAAAAGGAGCTGAAATCCGCCTCGGGGAGGAGAGTTTTGAGGTAGCTGGAGTATGGGGAGCTGCCTGCCAGGGGAGGTGTAAGGACCACAGAAGCCACAAGGGTGAGGGGCGGCGGGAGGGATGCGAGAGTGCGCTGGGAGGGGTAGCAGATTCTCTTCCACAACCCTGTTGGGAACTGGCCCCGCTGCTGGGTTGGAGCCCAGACAATTCAGGGCGCCCCTCCTGCACCCTCCCCGCCATCCATCCCGCCCCTTCTCCTACCCTCCTAACGCTGTCTGTCCTCTCCGCCCTCCCTCTGGGAATGGCCTGGCCACGGAAACCTGGCCCGTAGGCAACTGAAGTTCTTCCAACTCAGGGTGGTAGTGGTGGGGTGGGGTCTCCTTGTAAATATTTACAGGGGGTAAAGTTAAAATATCTATTACCCAAAATTCATTGCCCAAGATCAGATGATTTATACCTTAGAAGAGAGAGTCCTCTTAGATGCAGAAAGAGAAGTCACCAAAAAACAGAAATGGGCAAACATAGATTAAGAATGACCAGCAGTCTCCCCTCCGCTTCCTTAGACAGTACTCCCATTGCAGGTGTATGAGCTTCTACGGCTGCGGTAACAAATCGCCACAGATTTAGCAGCTTAAAACAACACAAGTGAATTATCTCGCAGTCCTGGAGTCAGGAGCCCAATGCGGGTGTTGCCGAGTTAAAATCGAAGTGTCACCAGGGTGGGTTCCTTCTGCAGGCTCCAGGGGACGATGTTTTCTTGCCCCTTCCAGCTTCTAGCAGCCGCCACGTTCCTCAGCTCTCGGCCCTTCCTCCACCTCAAAGCCAGTTGAGTCCTTTCCGCGTGGCGTCACTCTGGCCCTCACTCTCCTGCCTCCCTCCTCCACTCGTAAGGACGCTGTGATTCATTGTGCCCACCAGGGAACCCAGGACAATCTCCCATCTCAAGGTCGGCTGATTAGCAACCTCGATCCCACCTGCAACCTTAATCCTTGGCCACGTAACCCACCATGCTCACAAGTTCTCTGGATTAGGACTTGGACATCCTCAGGGCGTTCTTCTGCCACCCACACCCAGCCAAGGGCACTGCAGGGAGCTGACTTCTAAGTCCCAGGGAGGCTTCTGATTGGCTTACCCACTGACCGTCAAGTCCCCACCGAGCGTAACTTCCCGTTAAGCAGTGAGATGAGGACTGAGGCCTAGAACCCAGGAGAGGAGAGCACCTGGCCCCGACGTCCCGGTGAGAGCGGCAGGAACGGGCACAGGAAAGCCGCATGCTCCCGGACCAGTGCCGCCCCAGCAGGCATCTCCACCCACAGCCTCGGTTTCCAGTCCTGGCATAAAGGGCCCCGTCGGTTCCCAAACAGGGAAACAGCAAGAGCAAAGGGGCAAAAGTCTCTTCCGGAAGAGACTTCCCACAAAGACCAAAGTAACAGGGTGGCCTGGAGCCACTAGGAGAGAGCACGGCCCAGCCTCTTCTCTCGTTCCTCAGAGCTGTGTGCCTGCCTCGGGCCACCCTGGGTCAGGGCTGGGAGGCAGCAGTCAGCTGGACAAACCTGGCCCTGGCCCTGGCCCCTGACGGAGCTGGCAGTTCCCAGCTGGCGGCTGCAGCCCACGCCCATTGGTGACAGCTGTTGGCTGCAACAGGGACCGAAGCAGGTAGGGCATGGGGGGAGGGCACTGGACGCTGAAAGGCTGTCAGGAAACAAAGCCCACAGCTGACTATGCCCTTGGCCTTGTCACCGTCAGACCGCTCAGATGCAAAACGCCCTGTGCTCCGGTTACCCGCCATGTGGCCGGCAGAAACCGGTTCATCTGCTTTGCCCTCGAAGCCCGAGCAATGAAGAGCAGACATAAGACCTGCCTTGTTAAACACGAGCCGGACACAGGCAAACAGGGATCTTTTTCCTCCCACAAAACATCTCGCTGGCATGCTCAGTGAGGCCCCAGCTCCCCGCACCCTCCGGAACCAGGCAGGTTCACCGCCTCTTTCTGGGGACCCCTGGCGTTGTGGATCAAAGGGGGAGGCAGCCCAGCTCGGGACCCATCCTCGAGCCGCAAAGCTTGGGGACATTGGGTCTCCTCCCATTTTACCACTGGGATGAGCCCTTGGGGGCTGACACGACTCCCCCACTCTGTTGTACTTAACTTCACGTTACAGGATGACGCTGCTCCACACACGCATCACATTCAGGGTTCACAAGTGACAAAAGGACCATCAGCTTGCATTTAAAATAAAGGAACTAAGGTTTAGGGCATTAACTCAGTTACTGCGACGTCTGTATTGCGCCTGTACACACAGATACCTGAAGGTTCTCGCTGTCTGCGGTAAAGTAGCAGCTAACGCACCATAAACCAAAACTCAAATGGGGGGATGGTGTTCACAGCACCCAAAAGGCAACACAACTGACCTTGCTTAAAGAGCGCATTTTAGTTACAGAAATTGAAAGGTGAAAGAGTGTCAAATGACAATGCCAAGTATGTCTTGTCCCCCACTTCCAGAATGCTAGAGCGTGCAATGAGCAACTGTATCAGATTGTTGAATTCAGAGTCGCTCAACGTGGGTGAAGCAGCCATAAAACAGTGCGTGTGAGCCAGCGTGGACACGGCTCCGCACCTATAGCGCGGTGCCTTCTGCAACGGCCAGTCCAGAGGGACCGGGGAAGTAACACTGCCACGTCTCGGCCTGTGCAGTCCGTTCAGAGCATTCATCAACTTAAACACCTGCGCAGGCTCACTGCCCACGGCTCGGCAAGAGGACGAGCCACCCCGATTGGATAAGGCATTTGGACTCTCTGTTCCCTTCTCTGTATTAGCCGTGTGACAGGAGCTACTGCGAGCATGAACTGAAGTCAGTCTTCAAGCGGCCCGATTTCTCTCATCCTTTGAGGATGGTTATATAAGTTCCGGAGATAAAGAACGTATTTCAGATTAGATTTCACTGCTCATAAAAGCAGATTTATGAGAGACGCAAGACCAGGGCCCAAGGGACACATGGGATAAAAACACCAATAAGATCAATAGGATGAAAACTACCACTGAAGCGAATGCAGAGATTTCCTATGTCATTGCCCCGTGTTGGGGGAAGAGAAGGGCGCAAACCTACGCTTTCTCTGTGTGCTCTGGCCTCTCAGCGCACATCAGCAAACGATGCCCGACACCGCATGCATCAGCAAGATCAACCTCAGCTGCTGCAAATCCTCACCTCAAGAGCCGTCCTCCCCCACGCGGTAACGTTGCAGGAAACTAAGTAGCTAATCTTACAAGAAAGGATTTAAGCCTGTGAAAAAGTCGGGGTCCCTCAGCTGTGGAACAGGGGGAGCTGAAATGTTCCCAGAAGATTGTTGTTGCCAGGCAACCTGGTCAGCTCACTCCCCAGAACGCCCTGCAGGGGCCCCGGGCCCCGGCCAGGTTTTAAGGTTAGGGTTGCAATTTTGCCCAACTGTTGATTCCGGCTTTTGCTTGCATTCGGTTTTTCCCCGGGGGGCCCCCCCAACCGGGGGGCCAAAAAGCAAAACCAAACGGTTTTTACAACCTAGCTAAATGTGAAAAATGCAAATGATAGTCTCTAATAACAATGATAAATGGTAACAAGCACTTACTCTAGGCCAGGCACTCCATGCTTCAGATAATCCTTGCAACAAGTCCTTGAAGTAGGCAGCATGATTATTCCTGTTTCACAGATGGGGAAACCGAGGCACAGAGGAATTAAGTAAGCACTATGTGCCAGGGTTGGTATTTGAGCCCCGCAGTCTATCTGTGCATGTCACGTTCTTAACCACTGCACCTGGCTACCCAAAACGGGCCGGAGAGACCAGAGCAGTGGCAGGTAGGTGCTGCAACACCGATGGCTCTTTTCTGAGATGCCTTTACACTGAACACTGGGGACTCTCTACAGACTAAAGAGAACTAGTATGAGAAGCCAGTGGTGACATGCAATTAGCTCCACCTCCTTGCATTTTTAAGAGTCACTTGGTAAACAGTGTGTATAAGAATGGTGGGGCCCCATTAAAAGAGGGGAGGCAGTGTGGCACAACGGTTTTCTGGAGCTCGGGCATCGTGGGCCTGAGACCAAGGTCTCTCCCTCCCAGCTGCATGAACTTGGGAAAGTTACTTCTCTAAGCCTCAGTGTTCCCACCTGTAAAAAGGGGATGACCACAGTCCTGACTTCACGGGCTTGTTTTGTTAGCTAAGTGAATTCATACATGATAATCAGGAGCTATTTACACAACCACCATAGTTGCTAGTGAATTAAATAATTCTACTGATGAAAACTTTCTTTAGCCATAGTCTGACAGCCTGCTCACCATAAACACTCTACACACAGAAAAATGGGCTACAGAAAACAAAATAACTACACTCAGCATACAATGTGCCTTTCAAAACACAAGGCCACTAACGAACTCTATTATTGGTACTAGAAGGTATTCCTCACTTTAATAATCCTTTATTTGCAAAAGTTTTCATGACTCTTTAAAGTGTTTAATATTCACTAATTAATTTTAATGTCAACATTTCTAATGAGGAATTTCTAAAACTAATGCACAGAACTTTTAAAGCACTTTAATCAATCCTAACGCATTTGGAATGGAATTCCCACCCTCTGACAATATGCCCATCACAGAGGCAATTCCCTTTTTGAGAAGCATTTTCCTTTTCTTCCCAGATAAAAGAATTAGGTGTCTTCAAGTAGTAAAGAAAGTAGATCCTTAGGATCAAATCACAGGGGTAGCCGACCAGCCCAGCTTCTCATGTGAACTCCACCACGCAGTGAGACAAAGTTTACACCCAAAACAGACCAACTTTTATTATGTCCCTTTCTATTCGTTTTCTAATTCTGAATCAACTCTAGCCACACTGTGGCCAACATATGACACCAACTTCCGACTGTGGGGATAACAGGATTTCAAGACTCACGGGCTTCTGGCAGGATTCCTTAGGTTATTTTTAGCAATCTTAAATTGCCTTTTCTTTTCTTTTTTTTTTTTTTCTTCCTCTCGTCCTTTCTTTTCTTTCTTTTTTTTTTTTTAAGTAAAGAGCAAGGGCGCTGAGCCCAGGCTGAAGGAAGCGAGCTGCTGACGTGCGGGTCCGAAACAGCGCAGACCACCCGCCCTACAGGCCCGGGAGTGCGAGGGACGCGCGCGCCCCGGGACTGGAAGCACACTTTGGGGGGCTGCGTCTGCGAGCGCCGGCACCCCACAAGGTCCCAGTCGCGTGCTCCGACGATCCAGCCAGACAAAGACCGCTAGTTCCCCGGCCCACGGCTCCAGGCAGGCGGGGACCGAGGCTCCCCGAATTAGGCCCACTCCCGGCCCGGGGCGCCCCCACTAGCCGCGGAGGGGTCCCCGGCTGCCCCTTGCGTGATCCCGGGTCCTCCCGCAACGCCCCGCTCCCGCTCACGCCCCGCAACCCTGGGGCTGCGGCTGGACTCGGCCCCCTACCCCGGCCCCTCCCCGGCCCGGCGACTGCAGGCCCACGCGCCCCGCGCGCCCCAGCCCGGCTCCGCCGAGGGGAGCTGCCCAGTCCGCGGCCGGCCCCGCGGCCCCGGCTCCCGCCGCCCCTGCCGGGCCCGGACACCTACCCGGGTCCCGCTGCGGGGGCCGGATTCGCGCCGCTTCTGGGAGCCGCCACCGCCGCTGCCGCCGCCGCAGCCGCCTGTGAGGCGCGGCGGGGCGGGGACGCGCGGGAGGCCCGGCCCCGGCCCGCCCTCGGCCCGCCCCCCGGCCCGCCCCGTCCGCCTCCGGGCGCGCGGCCCGGGTCCTGTCCCCGCCCTGGGCCCAGCCCCGGGTTCCCGCCGCCCGCCCTGACCCCGGGCTCTGCCCCTGACCAGAGCTCCGTACCCCGGGGGGAGGCCGGGGCCCTGGGACGCCCCCGCGTGCTCTCGCCGTCTCCGAGCCCCCCTCGGCACTTGGTTTCCACAGCTGGGGCTAGGAGGGCACGACCCCACCGTGAGGCCACTGGGCCTGCCGCCTGCGCGACCCCGAGGGCGGGGCGCGAGCCCCAGGGCTGCAGGGGGAGAGGCGGGCGCCAGCGCGGGGTCCCGCCGCCCGGAGCACCCCCGACCGCAGCCCCGGGGCTCACGGCGTCCGCGTCCCTAGGCACCCTCAGTTTCCTCGGGACGCCAGAGTCGCCGGCTAGGCGCACGGTGACACCTGTCGCTGCAGAAGCTGAGGCAGGGCGGGGCAGAGCAGGACACACAGCGGTGAGGAAAATGCACATTTATGTTTTAGTATATTTACTAACTGGATGTCCTGTGGTCTGTGTGCACACACGCTAATGCAGGTGGCACAATGGCCACCCCGAGCCCCGCGCCCGCCCTCCCGGCGCCCGGCCCCGCCGGAAGTTGACGGCGTTGCCTAGCAACGGCGATGGCGGAGCCGGGCTGCGAGGCGGGCGGGTAAGCTGGGTGGAGGGACGCGGTGTCGAGCGGCCGGGCGGTGCTCCCCGGTCGTACGCGCCGGGTGCCCGCGTCGCCCTCCGTAGCCCCTCTCGGCGCCCCTCGCCTCCACGCCCTCCCCGCCCGCTCTGTCCCTTCCTTCCCGCTTCCTGGGCCGTTCCCCATCCCCCGGTTCACCGCCACCACCACCTTGCGTGCCCCTCTCGCTTCTCACCTCCTGTCCCTTTGTCCTCTGTCACCCCCTCCCCTACTCCAAGCGCACGACTCCCTCTAAAACCCGGGACTAGCCGCCCTGCGGTAACCATGGCAACCACTAGGCTCGGCCGCCCCCCCACCGCAGGGCCCGACTATCGGTGCTGCCCGGGACCCAGAGCCGGCCCACCCGTGACCCAAGACCGGCCCGACCCCGCGTCTCCCTCGCGGTGACGGCGACGGCAGGGGTCCCTGCGGTCACAGAGGGTGGTTAGGTGAAGGTCCCTGCCACCAGGCCTGGCCTGCCTATGCTTTGTTTGAAAGGATAGAAACGATTTTAAAGAAGTTGACCTTTTTACCTTAGACATTTCTGTATGGTTTCTTTGTTTTTAAAAGGTAGGTCTGTGTGAATGTACTGACATGGAAAGACATCCCGGTTACATCAATTGAAAAGACTAAATGTAAAACAGTAGGTGTAGTATGATCTCTAACTTAGGGTTTGTGTGCGTGTTTAAATGCATAAGAGAAAATTGAAAGAACATAGCCCCAAATCTCTTACTATTGCCGGCGGTTGTCTTGGGAAGGAAAGGGAAGATCTCAGGGAACTCCCACTGTCTGTGTCCACACATCTGCATTAATTTGACAGAAAAAAATTAGCTTGCATTTTCAATTTTAAGAAATATTTTTAAAATGTGACTCAGGAAGGTCTTGTACTACATAAATCACGGAGAAACACAAAGTCTCTAGCGAGCTCGTCCTGATGGTGCCACTTCCTCTGTGTTTCTTTTCCCCAGTTTTGTCCCAGATACAAGTATAGATGAGGTGGATTTTCTGGAGTGGTCTCATCCTGCTGTTCCTTTAATGTTTTGATAATTGACTTTTTCATTTGTTCATGAAATGCCTCTTTTGTGGCGCCTGGGCCCCCTAGTCCTATGGTGAGTGACAAACAGGACAAAGTCATGGCCCACAGCCTGGGGGGAGGCAGAGAAGTAACAGGACATAAATTGGTGTGCAGAATTCGGGAGCAGATCAATGCCAAGAAAAAGAAAACCATCACTTGAAACTGTTCTCTTGTTTCTCTGAGACTAGCTCTGTCCCCGAAGGCCGGCCGGCTTCCGACAGAGAGGAGCAGAACGAGGAGGAAGGCGGCGGGGTAAAGTTCTGGGGGGAGGTTATACTGGGCTTGCATTTGCTAGAAAGTAAAGAGAATTAGGACTTGGTCAAATAAATGGTATGATGACCCTGTTACCTTGCACTGGAACAAACCCAGTTAAATTGTGGAGAAACTCACTTTCCTTCTACCCCACTCTCAAGTGTTAATCTTCCTCCTACCCCACTCTCAAGCAATTAGTCAGAAACGCCAAAGATATCCGACTCCTGGGTTGCCCTGAGCTTTCAGAACTCACTTCTTGCAATGAAGGGTGCAACACGATTATGAAAATCAGGGAGAACAGAGAAACTAAAGCATGAAACACGATCTCTCCGGTGTAAACGCAGCTTTCCCACCAGTGTAATCACCCTAGAAAGAAGAACACTTCACAAGGCCCTTTTCACTTTGTGTCCTGATTTTTCCTCTGCCGCACCATTGCAGGTGTCACCAATAGAGAAGGATGATGACCAGGAAGGTGAAGCCGCCGTGGGGGCTACGGAACATCCTGAAAGGGAAGACACAACTGAAGGAGAAGTTGCACTGGAAGGGGACCCCGAATTTGAAGGGGACGCCGAATTTGAAGAGGAAGTCATGATGGAAGAAGAATTTGAATTTGATTTAGAAACTGCCTCCCCTGAAGGGCAGATCAGTTCCATGGATCTGGCCTATTCCGACGGCAGCCCGCGGGAACCGCCTGGAGGAAGAGGTAGCAGGGAAGACGGGCTTGAAGGCTCCTACAGAGAGGCGACCGGCCCATCAGAATCAAGAGAACAGGGGCTTATCGCGACAGAGCCGTCCCAGGAAGTCCTGAGCTCCCCTGAGCAAATAGGCCAGGATGCTTCTGGATCCACACTGGGCGGATCGGTGAGTGGCCCTGAGCTCTGTTGTGTACAAGTGTCTCACTGCCCACCTGGTTTGTCCCCCTACATGGGGAACCTAGGGATACACTGGAAGTACAATTTGCAATCCCTGTTAGAAATCTCTTCACTAACTTAGGTCTCAGGGTCCACTATCAAATGTCGAGAGATCCCAGACTCTTGTTCAGTGTCCCCAAACCCAAGGTTGGTGACCTTCCATAGCCACCATCCATGCACTGGCATCCAGGTCTTCAGTCTCGCAGGGCAGTGTGGTCCAATATGGTGCATTAGTCACTTGTGACTACAGAGCACTTGAAATGTGGCTAGTGAGCCAGAGGTGCTGAGCTTTCAGGTTTTTAAGATGCTAATGAAGTTACACTTAAGCAGCCTCCTGTTGCTAGTGGCTACCATATTGGACAGTGCAGTTCCAGATAATAACAATGATAATAGTTACATTCTTATATATTTTTTTTATTTTCAAAAATGTTTTAGCTGGGCATGGTGGCACGAGCCTGTAGTCCCAGCTACTAGGACACTGAGGCAGGAGGATCACTTGAGCCCAGGAGTTCAAGACCAGCCTGTATAATACAGTGAGACTCTGGACCCCATCTCAAAAAAGTTTTTTGGCTGGGCACGGTGGCTCACGCCTCTCAGCCTAGCACTCTGGAAGGCCAAGCCAAGAGGATCGCTTGAGCTCTAGGTTTGAGACCAGCCTGAGCAAGAGCGAGCCCTTGTCTGCACTAAAAATAGAAAAATTAGCCGGGCGTGATGGCGCAGGCCTATGGTCTCCGCCGCTACTCGAGACGCTGAGGCAGGAGGATCTCTTGAGCCCAGGAGTTTGAGGCTGCAGTGAGCTATGATGACGCCGCTGCACTCTACCCAGGGTGACAGAGTGAGACTCTTGTCTCAAAAAACAAAAGAATTTAACAACAACAAAAACCTGAACAGTGTCTTCACCTCTGTGTAGGTGAAGTATAGGTCGCTTGTTGAGCTATAAACCCAATTTCAATCCTTGGGTCTAGTTTCTAGAAAATTCGCGAGGAAGCAATTTCCAAATATGATCAGCCAGGGGGCAGGGACAAACGCTGGCTCTCAGTCTTTCAAAGGGATGGGGACTGTGAGAGTGAGAATTGTGTCCAGTGTGTGTACGGACACCTCACCACCTTCTCACCAGGAGAAGCCTTCTCGGGACACTTGGGGGTGGGCCTTTGACTCCGGGTCTCTGTTAATGTCATTATGATTCTGGATGCCTCAGAAATAATTTCTAGAGCCACCATCACGTGAGGAAGGACAGTTAGAAAGAGCACAGGCTGGAGATTGAGAAGCCTGGCATTGAACCTACCCCGCTGGCTGTGCAAACCTGGGCAAGCTCATCTGCTCCTCCTGCAGGTGACAGAATGACTAATAGCCGACTTGTGGGGTTAAGGTGAGGGCAGCAGGAGATGATGGTTGTAAAAGATTCTTTGTGAGTAGTAAGGCACTGTCTCGTCTGTCGTTGCTAATAGTCGCCAGTTCTTCTTCAGCAATAACTATTGTCAATGATTACAAGAGCCTCTTTTACAGCTAAAATGAAGCCAGGTGTTTTTATCAAGGGAAGATATTTTCTTATTGAAATTTCCTTAAAGGGGGATGGTTTGAAGGAAGAGAAGAAGAAACAGTCTTCTGGGAGGCCCTTGCCCAGAGCCGAGGCTTTCCAGCATGCTTTTATAAGATGCTCAGAGACATCGTTTCCGTCCTCTAGGAGATCAGCATTCAGTATCCAGCACGAACCGTGCCTCAGTAGTCGCACTCAGCTGCAGATCCAGACAGGCAGAAGCCACTCCTAGATTCCCTGGGGGAAGGGTTGGAAGGGTGGGGAACCTGCAGCCTTGGGGCAACATGTGGCCTTTTAACTGAATCCACATTTTACAGAACAAATCCTTTTATTCTGTGAGAAGTTTGGATTTGGTCAGGGGGCCACACTTGGGGATCTGGAGGGCCACATGTGGCCCCAAGGCCGCAGGTTCCCCACCCCTGCCGGGATATTTTCTATTTTGACCATGTGCAAAAGCCAAATAATCTTTACATCCAAATGATTTTCTATTACTTGAACATTTATGTTGAATTTTGAACAATTTATCAACCTAAATAACAAACAGAAAGAGTCTCTCTAAAAGAAAATGACATTTATTCAGGGATAGGGCAGTGTAATGGAATACGTGTGCCATAGTAAACTATGTTCACATGCAGGGAGGTAAAGGAAGATGAAGGTTTTTAAAGGAAAAATGAGGAGGATTACTTAATTGTTTTGAGATAACTATCTTTGGCTACAAGGATCAGTACCAAGGGTGGTGCCAGTCCAGGCTGGACAGCCAGTTGCTGGGCAGATGTCCTCGCAGAAGTGTTTCCTGTATAAGGTTATGATGTCCTGTGTAGAAGGTTTTGGTTTTTGCAGAGTCTTTTGTGATAGTTTTTGTTATGAGAAGCCTTCCCTGGCTATGTTTTTCAGTGTTTTTTTAATGTAAATAACTCCCTTTGCTTCTGACAACTTTCACAGATGTAATGCATCAAAACCGAATAAGTTCTCAGTGGCGAGTAAACCCTCATTGATTCAGTTTTGGTTGTTCTTGCCGTAGACAAAATCCCAAGAAAAGCTGCAGCAGAAGGTCTTTCCCATGGGGTCCCGACACCGCTTCAGGCTGAGCCGAGGGAGCAGCAACGTGTCCTCGGACACAGATGAGCATTTCCCGGGCGTGGAGGAGCGGGAGCCAGGTACCGTCAGACCCACGGGGAGGTCCTGTCCAACGGGATAAGCCACTTGCACATGCTGTTCTGTGCAAGTGATGCTACTCATTTGTTTCCTGTATGTTTCCTGTGTGGCTGTGAGCCTAAAGATAAAAATATTATTTAGCTGGGTGCGGTGGCTCACGCCTGTAATCCCAGCACTTTGGGAGGCCAAGGCAGGAGGATCACCTGAGCCTAGGAATTCTAGACCAGCTGGGCAACACAGCAAGACCCCATCTCTACAAAAAATGTAAAAAGTAGCTAAGCATGGCGGCGCATGCCTGTAGTTCCAGCTACTCGGGAGGCTGAGGCAGGAGGATCACTTGAGCCCAGGAGTTTAAGGTTGCAGTGAGCTATGATGGCACCACTCCAGTCCAGCCTGGGTGACAGAGGGAGACCCTGTCTCAAAAAATATATATATTATTAACAGATGTGGATAACATTCATTGAGCATTTACTGTTTTATTTTGTTTGATCTTTACACTAACCGGCCCAAGCAGGAATCATTCTCCATTTTACAGAAGGTATTCTCAGAGCAGTAAGCGACTTATCTGAGTAAATGCCAGAATGGGGCCTTAACACACACTGGGCATCACTGATGGCCGTTTCTCGCTGCCTTCTGGTCTCAGAAAGAGGAGCTCTGTGACAGCACCCTCTAAGAGCACATCTGTCTGCTGGGTTTCAAAGGCTCTCCTGGGACCCCCGTCTTTGCACTTGGCTCACACATCCCAGTTTCGAGTACGTGGGAGGGCAGATCGGGGGAGTACCGATTCCCTGATGGTATCAATGCACGGATGGCCCAAACCTTGTTAGTTGTAAGTGACATGAAAATAGCACATGCTTAAACTAGTGAAAAACAGAACCAGGATCTCTCCAACTCGGAGGGATAGAAAAGCTGCAGCTGGAGTGTCATTTATGATGTCATTTATTTTTCAATCTTATTAGCTATTTAAAAAATCAAATCGGGTCCATCAGTAAGTGACCTCCTTTCTATTCACTCTATGTATAGAGAAGTCTCCACAAAATAAATTTCCTTCTTGTCTACTTTTAAAATGTAATCCTCTCTATGGAGGGTGTCGAATCCATGCACAGAAGATGCTATGAATGACATTTCTGAACCTAAGCCATTGGGGTGCTTCTCTGTCTCTCCTGCCGCCTGAGGTTGGTGACTCCCGCTGCCAGCTCCCCAGTGATGTTTGCTGTCCCTTCCCTGCAGTGCCCCTCCCGGGACCCGATGCCCAGCCCAGGGAAGGGGCCCAGCCGGCGTTCCTGGACCAGATCCAGCAGTTAAGCCCAGAGGGCCAGCCCCTGGTGGACAGGATGGACTCCGAGGGGAGCCACGAAACCGAGGACGAAGGATCCCAACTTGTGGTTTTGGACCCGGACCACGTAAGCAGACTTTGCTTCTGCCCAGCACACATGGAGGAAGACTTCGGCCCATTCTTGAGCTCCCACATGCATGTTCCCGTCTCACCTGTTCCCTGCACAGTTTGCCTGCACCGTTTTGGCCCATGCTCTGTATCCTCTTAGGCGCACATACCTAAAGTCTGCCTTCCTCAGCCTCAGCACCACTGACACCTGGGCCCCATCTCTCTTTGGGGGGTGGGGGCCTGTCCTGAGCATTGTAGGAGGCTGAGCATCCCTGGCCTCCACCCCCCAGATGCGGGGAGCACCCCTCCCTTTGTGCGACAACCACAAGTGTCTCCAGACATTGCCAATTTGGGGGGTGGGGATGAGAGCAAAATTCCACCCCTCCCCCAGCTGAGAGCCTCGGCCCATGTACCAGCCCGGCCGGAGTTCCTTGACCAGCCCTCTGGCACGCGGCACAGGCAAACTGGCTTGATTAAGCCAGTCGGAAGCCGGGGCTCCGGCAGCTGCAGGAAGGAGCAGGGTTGGCCCGGAAAGTTCTTGGCGGCATCCCAGGCTGTCCCCACCCACCTGCCCGCGAAACCGAACTGAGTTGGGCTGACATCCAGCTCGCTGTCATTTTGCCCAAACCCGCACTCAGTTCCGCAGTGTCTGGGACGACACTGGGCAGTGCCTTCTGTCTGTGGCTTCCCCAGTGAGACCCCCAGGTAGGAGTGGGGCTCAGCAGGAGTCCTCCCCGCCCCGCTGAAGGAGCGCTGCAGGACCGCTCAGCCCAGTGGACAGGAACGTAACCGCGTGTGCTTTTCCACCCTTTCAGCCCCTGATGGTCAGATTCCAGGCCGCCCTGAAGAGCTACCTTAACCGTCAGATAGAAAAGCTGAAGCTGGAACTTCAAGAGCTGGTGCGTATCTGTCCAGGCTGCCACCCGGCGGGCGCCAACGTCGCGTGACCCTGTTTCTCCCTCCCGTGCAGGGCGTGGCCACCAAGCAAAGCCGGGTCCAGCGGCAGGAGCTGGGGGTGAACCTCTATGGGGTCCAGCAGCAGCTGGCCCGCCTGCAGATGCAGCTGGAGAAGAGCCACGACCGCCATTCGGTCGTCGCGTGCCAGAGGAGGCGGAAGGAGGAGGAGCTGCAGGGCGCGCGTGCGCTCCACGCCAAGACCTCCGCGGCCGCCAACCAGGAGCGCAAGAAGTGTAAGGCGGCTCCGCGTCCCCGCGCCAGGCGTCCCCACCTGCCACCAAGTCCTCGAGGGGTGTCCTCACCTGCCATCGAGTCCTCGAGGGTTGTCCCTGCGAGGTGTCCCCACGTGCCATGGAGTCCTCGAGGGGCATCCCCACGTGCCACCAAGTCCCCGATGGGTGTCCCCACAAGGTGTCCCCATGTGCCATCGCGGGGCATCGAGAAAAGCAAGATATACGTGCGTCCTGGAGGAGTTCCCACCCTTTTAGGTAGGGAAGGTGCATAAATATCTTAAAAGGCACGTAATTGGGCACAGCGGCAAACACTGAAACCGCCAGCAGTCAGTACAGAGACTGGGAACTGGCGGGGGGCGAGTCAGGCATGCACCGGTCAGGCGGGGGGTGGGGGGGCGCGAAGCCCTTCCGAGAGCGCAGAGGCTGCAGCGAGGCAGAGCCCCAAGCCCGGAGTCGGGCAGCCAGGCGGAGAGCGGATTAATGGGAAATCGGGCAGCTCTGGAATTAGACGCTCCCTGTGACCACGGAGCCCAGGATGCCAGACAGCGAACAGCAGCGGCCTCCTGGCTACAGATTGCTTAGGTTTTTACCCTTTGATATTTCCAACTTTCCTTATCTACTCTATTGCCGTCATAGTGGGGAAGTGGTCTAAAGGAATCCGGAAGGAAACAGAGTCACATGTATATCCCAACTGTCCCGGAGAGAAACACTGTGGACCCTGAGACATACAGGAGAGGTTTCTGGAATCTTCAGAGCTAGGATAAGTGGACATGGATCAAGAACCTCTCTCCAGGTACCACCAAATTAACAGGAAACTCCAAAAAGGGAAGATCGTGAAATCACACTGACACTGAAGTGCCACATTCTCCAGATACAGTAGAGCCTAGACCAACCTGAAGGAGGACAGGCGCCTTGCCCCCTCCACACCTGCAGCAGAGCCGGAGCAGGGTGCCTGCCAGTGCCCTTCCACTGGGTGCAAAGAGTGGATGGGCTTCTAGAAAGATCCAGACACGCTTGTGGACTTTGTGTGCTTTCCTGAGATCAGCAGAGTGCAGCAGCAGCCCTTCAGCCAGGCGAGGGTTGCACCGACTGCACGGTGACCCCGGGGCTGCTGCCACTATACTGTCCCTTAAGGGAGACATGGGCCCTGGAGAAAGCCCACACCACCTGCCTCATGTGGGAAGCCCACTGGTGCCTGAAACTTCACTTCGAAGTGGGGGTCACATGGCGATCCCCAGAGACAGGAGGTAGCAGGGCTCCCCAGCCAGGGCTCTCTCAATCCTGATTCCAAAAAGAGACGGCGTGGCACGCCCCAGTGGTATTCTGCGTGAGGTTGCAGAGGACACACATCAGTAAATGAGAACTGTTAGGAAAAAGCACATCTGAAATTAAAACATACAATCATCATCACCAAAAAAGGCACGAAATAGACAAAAGAAGAGTGTTGAAAACTGAATTTGTGAACTGAAAGTCCAATTCGGGAAATCTTCCCCAAGTACGGAGCCACACCCAAGACCACGGATACTTTGAGAAGGACGTAAACGACGGGGACGGCAGATGGGAAAACCGATGTCACGAGACAGACATTTCGGGAGATGAGAGGCAATAGCCAGTGACGGCGGAACAGCTGCGCGAGTTCCGGAAAGACAAACCTTCAGACGTGCAAACTCGCGCAGGGCCAGACAGCTGAGAGAACGACAAACACGCCTAGACATAGCCGGCGGAATTTTCAAATTCCAAAGATTAAGGAGGAAGATGCTGCAGCTTCCAGACAGGACAGAACC
This sequence comes from Propithecus coquereli, assembly GCF_000956105.1. NCBI lineage: Eukaryota > Metazoa > Chordata > Mammalia > Primates > Indriidae > Propithecus > Propithecus coquereli. The sequence goes on from NW_012154107.1 coordinate 546,630, forward strand.
AGACGGCCTGTCCAGGACTGACCCTGGGCTGCCCCTTGGAGGAGCCCCGCCCAGATTCTGGGTGGATTTGTTCTGGGAAGGACCAGGCAGCGTCTGTTTCTTGTTTATTTTTTTTTTTAAAGCCTTCCAGATTATTCTAGTGTGCAGTCAGGGCTGAGAATCACAGATCTTAAATATAAGTGGCAGTGTGTCGCCGCTGACCGAGTTCTAGGGGTACCTGCAAGCAGGGGTCTGCGCCGCACTGCAGCTGCCGACGCCTGGGAAATTACCGGCGAAGGGAAGTCCACACGTGAGGGCTTCTGGGCAAGTAAGGCAAAAGAAATAGGAAGAAGAAGTTAATAAAGACCACAAGCAGATGCTGGTGATGTAAAAAAAAAAAAAAAAGGAAAGGAAAATAAATTGATTTGACAAATAAAACCACTTATTTTTTGAAATAACCAATAAACTTAACCTTCTGGGATGTCTGACAAGGAACAAAGAGGAGATGATACAAGCAGCAACATTGGGAGTGAGGACAATTCAGGGGAGTTTTTTGGGTTTTTTTTAATTTCAAGAAAGCTATGCCTTGTACTGGTTTCATCAAAAATGGTGTCAAAAATCTGTTTTCTCTAAAATCCAAGTATTTGAAGATGCTATGGAAGAGTCCTAATAACACCCCCCACATAAGGAACAAACACTTCTGGTGTTATTCAGCCCTCCAGCGGGTGGAAAGTTCAGGAAACTCTCGGCAGGCTTGTCTAGGATGCCGAGTGTCTCGCTCACTGCAAAAGCTGACAAACAGAACAGAAAGCTATAGAGCTGTCCCACTTAGGAGGTGTGAAAACCCTAAAATAAATTGGCGGATTACATTCAGCAAGGTATTAAAAGAAAAATACTTCATAGTCAAGTAGAATTTACTTCTGGAATTCAGGAATGATTTGCTATTAGGAAATCTACTAATTTAAAACATTGTATTTATAAACTAAAGGAGGAAAAAAGGTCTGTGGGTGGGACGCCAAACAGGTGTTTGATAAAACTCATCGTGCATCCCAAACTAAGATAGAAGGAAAGTTTTTCATAAGTTTTTATCTGAAGCCAACAAGAAAATTTTCCTCGGTAGAAGGCACTGGATATTACAGCGAAGGTCAGGAACGAGATGAGCGAGTCTGCTGGCGCATCACCCAGCACGGTTTTGGAAGTTCCAACAATGCAAGAAAACAGGAAAAAGAAATGAGATACAGATTTTGAAAATGAAATGCTGAAATTCTCATGCTCTACTAGTGAAAACAAGCCAATAGGAACAGAAGAAATGGATGAAGCAGCTGGATACCAGAGCTACAGCTTTCTTCACCAGTAACACCTAGTTAGGAATTATAATTTTTAAAAATCTCATTCGTAATAGCTGTCACAGCTAAAAAGACTTAGGAATGAGTCTAACAAGGAAGGAGTGAGCCTATCTGAAGGGAAACAATAACATTTTACTAAAGGGCATAAAACGAATTTTAATAAACGGAGCAACCACGTTACTAGATGGGAGAATGCATAATATAAGAATGTCATTTCCCTCCAAGTTAGTAATAAGGTCAGCGCAATTCCAATTAGAGTCCATGATGGGATGTTTTGGATGAACTTAAATTCATGTGACATAATTGTTTACTTATTTTGAAAAAGTAATGATTCAAAATTCAGGATCTCTGCGGTGAAGTGCTTTCTCTACCCCCCCAGCACTGGAGGCGTCAGGCACCATCGATCCTTGTGCATCTTTTGAAGATAGTTTTTCGTGGATGAGCAAAGTCACAAGGGCGTGCGTATATGTTTCCTCTCTTTTTAAAAACTTAAAACAGCTGCATGTTATACCTACTACTCTGTTCCTTCCTTTTGTCGCTTAACAATGTGTGCTGGAGATTATTCCGTATCAATACATAAAAGGCCTCTGTTGTGAACACATTGATCTAAGATCAATGATATATCCAAGATATATATCCTGGATATACCTAAATGCACAGGTATAGCCAAGAAAATTTTGAAAGGGAAGGATAACGAAGGACATTTTGGGTATCAGGTATCAAAACATAGTATAAATCTATCATCATAAAGACAAAGTCAAACTGGGACGAACACAGACAAGCAGATCCAAGGATGGCAAGCTCTTCCAGAGAACTTCGAGGAAATTGACTTCAGAATTCATTAACGGCCTTTGCAAACAGCATAAACGTACAAGTCTCATTTTTAAATCACCAAGTCTTTTTTGATCATTTGGCTAACTGAAGGACAAATTCTGAGATCCCTCTTTCACTGTACATGACAACTAAGTGTCGGGTCGAGCGAGGATCCAAGAACACTGCAGGAGCGTCGGGAGAACACGCGGGATCACGTTTATCACTGTGGTGGGAGGAAGGTCTCCCTAAGCATGGGGAGGGCGGAGCCCGGAGAAGAGGACAGGGACAGGTTGGATTATATAAAAACAAAAAACATACCTGTCAAAAAAGCACAACAAAGTTAAAAGACGAATGAAAATTGGGACAAACGTTTGAAATATCCTTGGCAACACCTGTATCTCCCGTATGAGTCTTCTGCTGCTTCACGGCAAATTGCCGCACATTTAGGGGCCTAAAACAGCCGCCGATTACATGGTATGTTAGCTCACAGCCGTGTAGGTCAGAAGTCTGGTGTGGCGCGTCCGGGTTCTCTGCTCAGGACATCGCAGGGCTGGAATCAGGTGAGGGTGGACTGCGTCCGTGCGGCGCCGTTCTGGGAAAACCCTCTTCCAAGGTCATTCACGCGGTTGGCGGCATCTCATCTCTGGTGTCTGTCGGGCTGAGGTCCCCGCTTCTTGCTGGCAGCCGGTGGGGGCCTCTCAGTGCCCAGAGACCACCCTGTTCCCTGCCGTGGGGACCCCTCCATCTTCAAGCACCAGCAGGGGGTTTCTCCCTGGTGGGATCTCTCTCACCCTTGGAATGTTCCTGATTTCCCCTTTGCCACCAGCTGGAGAAAACGCTCTCGTTTTAAAGGGCTCCCCGCTGAGATCAGACCCGTTGGTCATCTCCCTGTGGCCATAGGACGTCTCATAACTGGGGAGTAACGCCAGGGGGCAAAGGTCAGGGAGCTACTGGAAGGTTCTGCCCACGCTGTTTTGTTGTATATCCCAGTGGAAGAGTAGCCAGGATGGGGGCAAGAAATTCAGAGAGGGAAGAAGACCCCTGGCCACTAAACTGAACGTACGTTTGCCCTCACTGGGGGTTAAAGGAAGAAAGTTAAAAAGGATAGTTGAAATACCAGCTCTTAGTTACTCGACCAGCAAAGAAGAGAGGCGTCGAACTCGGTGCTGTCAAGGAAGTGTGGATACGCTCACTCGCGCAGCTGGGCTGGGGCGAGTTAGTCTGTGGGGCGGCCCTGCAGGGCACCACAGACCCGGGGCTTAAACAACAGGTGTTTGTTCTTTCACAGTTTGAGGGACTAGAAGTCCAGAGTTCCCAAGTGGAGGTGTCGGCAGGGCTGATTCCTGCTGAGACCTCTGTCCACAGCTTGCAGACGCCACCTTTGCCCAGTGTCCTCATGTGGTTGTCCCTCTGTGCGTGTCTGTGTCCAGCCTCCTCTTCTTATAAAGACACCAGTCCTACTGCATTAGGGCCCAACCTAATGTTCTCATTTAATCACCTTTGTAAAGACCCTGTCTCCAAATACAGGCACGATCTGAGGTGCTGGGGGTCAGGGCTTCAACAAATGGATTGCGGGGGGCACCGCTCAGCCCGTAACAGGGATGAATGGGAACAGTCTCCTCGCAGGGCACCTGGGCAGTGCCCTCTCCCAGACAAAGGTGCATACCCTTTCCCACGACATTCTCAGCCGAGGGAATTAACTCAAATGAATAATAGTTAAAATGTGCAAAAACGCACACGGGGGCAGTGGCTGGAAGTCGCTGCTGTAGAAACTGCCCAGAAGGAACCACAGAGAGGGACAAAGACTGAAGAAGACGACAAAAGAGGAGAAGGTCAGCGAGCTAACTCCAAGTGGCTTCGTATCCCTGTGTATTAGAGGATGAGAAGAGGAAAAGGGAAAGAACCAAAAAATACTTAAAGAAATCACAGATGAAAAATTTCCAAATTTGGGCCTGGTGCAGTGGCTCACACCTGTAATCCCAGTGCTTTGGGAGGCCGAGGCAGGAGGATCACTTGAGGCCAGGAGTTCAAGACCAGCCTGGGCCACATAGCAAGACCCCATGCCTCTATGGAAAAACATTTTTTTTAATTAAGGCAGGAGGAGCCCAGGAGTTGCAGGTTGTAGTGAGCTGTGATGATGCCAGTCCACTCTAGCCCAAATGACAGACCAAAACTCTGCCTCAAAAAAAAAAATTAAAAAATTAGCTGGGCACAGTGGACCCACTTGGGAGGCTGAGGTGAAAGGGTCACTTGAGCCCAGGATTTGGAGGCTGCAGTGAGCTGTGATCAAGCAACTGTGCTCCAGCCTGGGCAACAGAGATCTGGTCTCTGAAAAAAAAATTTTTTTTAGTTTCCAAATTTGGTGAAAACCATGAACCAGCAGATCCAAGAAGCTCAACAACCGCCGAGCACCATGAGGTGCTACACCCAGGCACGTCGTAATCAAATTGGTCAAAACCAGTGATAAGGAGACACTCCTAAAAGCAGCTGCAGGAAAAGGTCATGCATTGTTTACAGAGGAGCCGGGACACGTCTGAGGTCTTCCGTCCTCTCTCCAGAGCTGCGTGGCCCGTCTCCCTACGAACCTCCCGCCTGGCTTCTGTGCTGCCACTGCTCTCCCCGCCTGAGACTCTTAGCCATACAGAGCCAGAGTGTTCTCTCGTGTAGAAGTTTTACAGTGATCTTGTATTTTAAAAATTTGTGTTTTGAGTTTAAGCTATTTCTTTCGAGAACACTGGACTCCAATATGGTATTTACCCAGCAACCTTTGACCTATAATTCAGTTTTCTGTTTGGATCCATTCCCTGACAAAGGAATGCCCCATGCCAGTGAGCAAACCATCATTGATTGAGGTATAGCTCCCTAAATAAATGGGCGTTCTAGCGTTATAAATCAATCTCATGTGTGTTTTGTTAAAGCAATCAATTCCTCAGGGCTTGGTCTCTTCTAAGAGCACCGACATAAAGCCGTCATCTGACTCTGAGCGGACGGGAAGTGCTGCCTCGTGGAGCCCCAGCCCAGGGGGACAGCCCTCGCCCTTCCCCGCCGGCACTGCTGCATGGCCTTGGCATACCAAGGACTTCGGTGGCACTCAGCCCGCCCTCTGTGCCCTGGTTTCCTCCTAGGGGTCTTAGGACCCTGCCTAGGGTCGCAGACCCTTCGGTGGTAAGAAATCTGCAGATCAAACGTGAAGCCGTCCGACACTATCTCCACATGTCCTCACACGGGGGGAGGAGCTCTAGTACGTGGTGGGAAACAGAACAGCTTGTTGCAATCTGTGGACGTACGTTATGTGTATTTTTATCTCTTCGGTGAGACTGTAAACTCTTTGATGGCAAAGTCTGGGCCTTTATAGCTTCAAAGCAGTTTCCCACTGTCGCCCTAGAACGGAGGGGGCTGCCCGGGGCCCCCGGTCTCAGAGCGGGCGCCGGACCAGCCTCTGCCTCCTCCCACAGTGGCGGCTCTGCAGGCGGAGTTGGAGAACTTGGCTCTGAACCTCTTCTACATGCAGAACATCGACCAGGACGTGCAGGACGACATCCGCGTGATGAAGCGAGTGGTGAAGAAGGCCGAGGCGGAGAGGACGCGGGCGGAAACTGAGAAGAAGAAGCAGGTGTGTGCGAACGCGGCCCACACTCAGTGATCCCAGGACCTTGGATCTTCGAAAAGGCGCTCAGCCTGGCCGCGGTGGCGGGTGGTGGCCGCCGTGGCGGTGTTGCCCCGGGTCAGGTTTGGCAGGGATTTGCCTTCAAGTGTGGACGTGTCTTTGCCATTCCCAGGACCTGTTTGTGGACCAGCTCACGAACAAGGCCAAGCAGCTGGAAGAAAACATCGCGCTGTTTGAGGCTCAGTGCTCTGCCCAAGCTGAGGACACCCGGACTCTAAGGAAAGCAGTGAGCGAGGTAAGGGCGGCCCCCGCGGCTCAGGGGCCCCAATGCCGGTTAGGGCCCACCCCGAGGTGCTGGTGGACTTGCCCGGACAGTGCCTACGTGTCTGTTGGATGAACAACTGCAGCCAACTGTGGCCCCAGCGAGCCACAAGCTCCTTGAGGTTAAAAGCCAGGCCTTGCACATCTGCATGTCTCCTTAAGCATCTAAGAACATCTGGGGGAAGAGGGGAGGGGCAAAAGCCCACCTAATGGGTGCCGTGAATTGCGGGACGGGCACATTTGTAGCCCAGACTCAAGCCATGTATCACAAACATTGGTACCCCCTTAATATTTTGAAATAAAAATTAAAACATAATTTAAAAAAAGAACATCTGGCCCTCCCCGTGGTGGAGGCACAGTAGAAACCGACTGATTAATGGCTGTTATTTTTGTTCCTGTTTTATAGCCATTGGGTGACTATAAGGTCTAGCAGGAATTCGGGTATTCTGGTCTCTCCTTGCACTTTTTTTTTCTTTTTTTTTTTTATTTCAGCATATTATGGGGGTACAGATGTTTAGGTTACGTATGTTGCCCTTCCCCTCTCCCCCCCAAGTCCAAGTTTCAAATATGCCCATTCTTTGGGTGGTGCGCATTGCACTCTTTGTGTATGCATATACCCGTCCCCTCCTCCCTCCTCCCGCTCCCCCCTCCCCCCTGCCCAACATCCAATAGATGTTATTCTTATATGTGCACTTATGCGTTGATCAGTTAATACTAATTTGATGGTGAGTACATGTGGTGCTTGTCTTTCCATTCCTGGGATACCTCACTTAGTAGAATGTGTTCCAGCTCTATCCAGGAGAATACAAGAGGTGCTATATCACCATTATTTCTTGTCTCCTTGCACTTTTGACGCCAGCTTGCTGGGGGACCCTTAGCAAGTTCCTTAGCCCGCAGGGGCCTCTTCCGGGAGCACTGCAGTCTTGCTAAGGATTCTCAGCTCTGTGGCAGTGGGCGTTCCCGGGCAGCGCCCATCCCTGCTCCGTGTGGAGCGAGGGGACGGAGGTGACTGAATGTGTGGACGCTGCTCCCTGGAGGTGCCAGACTCAGCTCCTCCGTGGCCAACACCGGAAGCCAAAGTTACTGTGACTTTTTTTTAAAATCTGTGAGTCACCCTCTGCATTCCTGTGTGCAGGAACCACGGGAAAGAAACAGAAAACTTTTATTGACAGAGAGAGGACGGGGACGAGTGGACAGGCACCCGGTTCCCAGGGTGAAGGGAGGGACAGGGCTCGGCGCCGCCCCATCCCCCCACCTGCGACTGCGATTGCAGTAGAAGCTGTTTCAACCAGAATCCCAGGAGGAAAATAGTTTCTTAATTAACAAAGCGGTTCTTGAGTTTTTCTGGAAATAAATTAGGAGTGCTCGCCAAGAACTGCTTCGGAGGAGAACATTCACATAGGGCGACCGGCCATCCCCGTCTGTCTGGGACCGAAGGGTTCCCGGGATGTGGAATTTTCCATGCTAAACCCGGGAGTCTGGGCGAACCCAGATGGCGGGTCACCCCACCAAGTACTGAAACATGCCGTAAAGCCCCCGAGGCTAAAGGATGGACAGGTGAGCCTATAAGACGGCCCAGACACAAGCCAAGGTTCGTATAAAAATCTAGTAGATTATAAATTAGCAGAGAACTCAAGAATTAGGCATCCCGTGGTGTCCAGACATTTGGTTAATCATTTGAGGAAAAACAAAATTAAATCTTTTCCTCATATCAGACACTAAAATAAATTCCAGATGGAATCAAGTTTAAATGGGGAAAATGCAGCAGAAGAAAACAAATGAAAATATTTACACAATCCTGGGGTGGGGCGGCCCTTGGAAGCGTAAGACCAAGAGCGGAGGCCTGCCAGGAGATGGGGGCGCGGCCCACGCCAGCTGCAGGACGTCGCAGAGCGAGACCACGACCAGAGCGCAGAGCTGGGGGGCGCCAGGAGACAGACTTACAAGCACTAGTGAATTTGGGGCGTGAGGGGACGTGAAAGTCGGCAAGAAACACCCCGTCCTGGGTGTGCCTCCACCAGGCCCGGGCGTCGCGCTCGGTCATGATTCACTTGCAGCACCCGGGACAGCACCGGGCGCCGCAGGCCCACCGTAGACGCTCCACGAATGAAGGGACAGGAAACGGAACCGCAGGCAGGGACCCGGTCGGCAGAGACGGGAAGAATGACGATGGCCCCATGCTGCGGGGACAGCGCAGCTGGGTCTGCATGGAGGTCGTCGCAAGGGCAATACAGTGACACACAGTGTACTCCCTCCTTCCCACCCCCCGAATATCAGCTCTTGGACTTTATTCCGAGGAAACGACTAAAGGTTTCCAGCAGAGCAACTGGTCCAAAGCAGGAGAGCAAGGAGGAAGCCGGGGCGCCTTTGAGGATGTGTCTTGGGAGGGACCTTCCACCCTCGGCCGCACCTCGTACAGCCCAGCGCAGGGTGGGAGGGGACGGCGCAGGGCAGGACAGCATTCCGGAAGGCGGCTCCCACACCTCTCCGGGCCGTCTTAGAACCGGGTCCTCCCGCCCAGTGGACACATCGGCAGCTGTGTGAGGGACAAGAGGACAATTCAGGAAAGTTAGGCTCTGGCATCCTTTTTGGGCTTCGATGCAGAGGAAACAAGACAGGCACTCACGTCCCGTTACCTCTTGGCCGCAGGCGTCCACGGAGATCGAGGCCATCAGCATGGAGAAGAAGCGTGTCCTGCAGCAGTGGGCCACCAGCCTGGTGGGCATGAAGCACCGCGACGAGGCGCACAGGGCCATCCTGGAGGCGCTCAGGTACGGCCGGCCCGCGAAGGGACCCGGGGAATGGGGATTTGGGGCAGGGTCTCCCCAGGCCGCCTGTCCAGGCCTGCCTGTCTCCAGGGACAGAGGGTGCACTGCAGCCCTGCAGCCCAGGCTCCCGTATTTGTTTGACAAGATTTTGGTGTTTCCTAAATCCCTGCAAACTCTCCGTGGCCCTGGGACCGTTGCCGCCCAACCAGGCTCATCGCCCGCTGCCTGAGAGGAAGCCGGGACACGCAGGTGTTACGGCAGAGAAAGGGTTCAGTCCCACAGAGCGCTAAGCGGGGAGACGGAGGAGTTCCTCAAATCCGCCTCTCCGAGAGTCTGGGGGACGAGGTTTGCAGAGACAGTTGGGTGGACGAAGGATGAGGCCATCGGGGCAAAATCCTGTGTTGAATTTGGCCCTGGGCTGGGTCACGATTCCGGTTGAGTCGGTTTCTTGGTAGGGGCCACCGGTCGGGGAGGGGTCAGCCCATCCACTGGGTCGCGGGGCCCGGGAGACATCTCAGGAACTACCATTAGGTTTCAAAAAGGTGATGTTATGTACGGAGGAAACTAAGAGTCTGTCTCTGACCACCAGCTGTGTGACTCCAGAGTGGCGATTGTAGAGATGCGAACGGGAACAGTGGCTGATGATTGTTGTTATTTCTGGCTAGGCCTGTGCCCCGCAAAGGTTAGGCCCCTACGACAGGTCTCGCCTTGCACCCTTTCCTCGTTCGCGAGGGCGGTTTAAGGAGTGGCGAAGCTGGTATGCTCGGGTGAAGATCATTAACGTACGGCACATTTGTCGTTCGGGACACAGTCTGAAGGGAATTGAAAAGAGTTAGGCAATTTCTACATACTCCGATGTGGGATATCTCTAAGACGTAGCACAAGGAAAATGGCCCTGCGGAATGGGACAGACTCAGCCACCCCTTGTAATGTTTAAGGAGAGAGAGATAGGTACACACACACAAAGATAATCCGCGTGTGGGCAGGAGGTATCTGGAAAGACATTTAAGAAATAGCAAGGGGTTGCTTGGGGAAGAGAATTGAAGGATTGGGGATGGTAGTTGAGAAGGTATGGAGAGCATTATTCTAGTCCAAGAAGAAAGTACTTTTTGAATTTTTTAATAAATATCTAAAAGAGGTTTTTTTTTAAGCAAAGCAAGCAAGAGGCAAAGTTTATTGAGCAAAAGCAAGGTACATTCACCACAGACAGCAAACAGGCCCTGTTATTACGGGAGGCCATAAAAGAGTTTTAAATATAAAAGATATTTATATTTAAATATAAAAGAGTTTTAAACTTGGACTTTCAATGGGCAATAGTTCTATTGATAAATTAGGAAATAATAGTCGAGATTTAGCTAGTGGGTCCAAAAATACGGCTAGAGGGAAGGGATGAGTTCGAGTGTCGTTAGCACAATGGGGCGGCTATAATTAGCAATAATTTATTGTATATTTCAAAGTGGCTAGAGGAGAAGATCTGGAATGTTCCCAACACAAAGAAACGATGAATGTCTGAGGTGACGGATATCCCAATTACCCAGATCTGATCATCACACGTTGTACACTTGTGTCAAAATATCACATGTACCCCACAGACATGCACAACTATTATGTGTTTATAAAAATTAAAAATAAAAACGATTTTAAAAAGATGTGCAATTAAAAGGGTTGGATTCCTAATGTGTTTCTCTCCACGTTGAATTCCACATGGTGAGCTTCCTCCGAGTGGGGCACGCGACCGGCTTTGCCCTCCCATTTCTGCAGGGAGTGCCAGCACCAAGCCAAGTCCCTGGACGGCGAGATCGAAGCCTACAAGAAGTCGATCACGCAGGAGGAGGAGAAGAACGAGAAGCTGGCGCGCATCCTGAACCGGGCGGAGACGGAGGCCGGCCTGATGCAGAAGCTGACGGCCCAGTGCCTGGCCAGGCGGGAGGCCCTGCAGAGCGAGTTCAACACCTACAGCCTGGCCCTGCAGGACTCGGAGGACGCCCTGAGCAAGGGCCACCAGGTGTGGCCGTCCCCCGAGCCCTGCAGGTCACACCTGGCCCTCGTCGGGCCTCTTCAGCAATGTCCCCCTGTGGCTCCTGCTTTCCAGGAGCATGCGGTGGTCGCCAGCGAGCTGCAGACCATGCACCAGGCCATCCGCAGCGAGCTGGAGCTGAAGAGGAGGATGGACACGGCCATCCGGGAGAAGCTGCAGGAGCACATGACCTCCAACAAGATGACCAAGTACTTCAACCAGCTCATCCAGAAGCTTCAGAAGGAGAAGACCAACATGGTAGGCCAGCCCTCGCCTGAGCGGGGCATGGGAGGGAGAACGGTGTCCTCGGGGACTTTGGGGAGAATCCGCGTGAGCAGCAGGCCCCTCCCCGACACCTGTCGCTCACTGTGCCCTGGTTGTAAAGGCATACATTTTGACTGTAGAAAACCTGGAAATGCAGAAAGGCGTAAAGAAAAAAGTAAGAACTATTCCCACCACCGGAGTAACCTTCCTAAACATTCCGGGAAAGTTCCTTCCGGAAATGTTTCCGTGCACAGGTACATATGCACACACACAAACACACACGCACTCCTCCTCACACATGCAGACACACTTGCACACGCAAATGCGCATGAGTATGCACGTGTCCCCATGCACACAGCAGCAAGCACACACGCTCACACACACACACACACACACACACTCACTCCCACAGACACGCACACAGACAGACACACCTTAAACAACAATCGTCTCATTGTGTGTCAGCTTTTAGGTCCATTTTAATCCATTTTTAATTAATTTTACTGAACAATGACACAGAAAAGTGTCAATATAAGCACAAATATAAGAGTAGGATATGATGCATTTTTCACTATTTATGTAGTTTTTCATTTGGTTTGTTGACCACATTCAACGTAACATTTTCCCAGGCTGTTAAATATTCTTTGAAAACATAAATTTTCATTTCTGCATAATGTTCCATCATAAGAATGTACATATTGTGTTTAACAATTCTCTCGTTAGACACTTCAGGCTGTTTCTAGGTTTTACGTGTTATAAATAGCTCAGCACTGAACATGCTGTTTGTAAATCTCTGTCCACGTTCCTGAGGACCAACTGCCGAAGCAGAAACCCTGGGTCACAGGGTGTGGTCACCCGGCGGCCAGACAGCACTGCCTGGCCGGTCACCACCAAAGGCTGATCTGCCCTGGGGACCCCGAAGTGTGACTTTGGCCTCCATGGCTGGGGGGGCCCCCAACTGTGAGCTCATCTTGCTTTCCCTGGGGTCTTGCTTTCCCCTCAGCTGGGGTCAGGGGGCCCCGTGTCCTCAGAAAACAATTCCTCATCTGAGTTGTTCCCTCTCGCCTGTTCCCATGGTGTGACTCCCACTGGAGCCCCCCCGCCGCCTTGGGGGGCCAGGCCGGTCGCACATCCCTGCAGAGGTGCCCGCCCTACGGCCCCTGCAGCCGTAGGAGAGGCAGCAGCTTGCTGAGGTCTGGCTCGTCGGCAGCAGCTCTGAACATGTCTCTCGCTTCTCCAGCTCTGACTCAGCTTCCCCCTGTGGAAGCTTCCCTGCCCCAGCTCTTCTGGTTTTGCCCTTCTGGGGGGTGGATAAGAGGGAGGCAGGGCCCCTCCGGGCCTTAGGCAGAGGTGCCTCAGTGGCTAGAGTGTGAGCCCCACTGCCATGTGACCCTTGGCCACAGGGGGCTCGGCTGTTTTACCTGGCAGGTGTCCAGGTGTCGGAAGATTACAGGTAACCATCTGAGAACTCGAGCACAGTGCCTGGGGAGGGCCAGAGGCAGTGCTCCCCAGATGGCAGCCATTGCCCTGTGGCATGGTGGTGACAGTCAGGAGTAGGCCCAGCTGAGCCAAGACTGACCCAACGCCCAGCTGGTGGGTCTCGCCTGGCCTGGAGGGTGGGGCCCTGTGTCCTGGCTGGCAGCCTCACCCCTCCCTGACACCCTGGGAGGATGGCAGCTCTCTCCTGACTCAACTGTGCCAAGGAAGTAGGGGCGACAGGGCTGGCACCAGCTAGCCACATGCACACGCTGGCTCTCTGTGGACATGCGGGGAAGTTCCCACCTGTCCTTTCCCTGGGAGGCGGAGGTAAGACCCCAGGCAGCTAAAGCAGAGGTCTGGAGCGCGCTGGAGAAGATGGGTGTGAAGCAGTCTGCCCGGCCCTGCTGCAGCATAGCCGAGGCCAGGCCCCAGCCCCCAGCCTCAGGTCCCCAGCCCCCAGGCCCAGGCTCCCAGGCCCCCATCCCCCAGGCCCCTCCCCAGGCAGCTGTACCGGGCATACATGTACTACCTCCAGTGTACAGCAGAGGGCAGCAAAGAGTGCCGGACCCACAAATTCCTCTATTACGGCAATTTTCTAACAGATGCCCCTCAAACTCTTGAACAGGGGACACTTTTAAACTGCCCGAAAGCCCCGTGGCCTGGTGGGAGGCAGGCGAGGGGCATATTTTGGAGGATGGACAGAGTGCGGATGGAGGGACCATCCATCGGGGGCTGGGATCGAAGAGGAGAGTGGGCAGGGGTCTGGGACGGTGCAGGTGTCCTGGGAGGCGGCCGGGGTGGGCCCAGCAAGGAGCATAGCCAGCCAGGAGTGGAGCTGGGGGCAGGGCAGGTGTGCTCGTGCCGGCCCGGCTGGTGACAGTGGCAGGGGCTGGAAGGGACTGCAGCCCCCACAGGGCGGCCAGGCTGGGGCGGAGAGTGAGGCAGGGGCCCCTGTGTGCCCCAGACCTTGGGGCTCCCTGGCAGAGGAGCACGTAGTCAGCTGACGTTGCCAGGGGACTCCAGACGCTTCATGCTCCTGCTCCAGGTGGGTACCCTGGGAAGTCACTGGAGCCCGCAGGTGTCACTGGAGGAGAAGCTGAGGTGGCCCTGAGGAGGCTGGCAGGAGGTCTGGGCGGCGACAAGTGAGGCCACCCACAAGGCCACGCCCTGGGGAGGAGGACCCTACCCCGTGGCGAGAGCATCTCCCGTTCCAAGCAACTCCGGCCGCGTGGTTGTTGCCGTGCATGACGGCTGCCTCACTTCTAATTCTCACAAGCGTCCTCACCATAAACCCTCAGTGGCAGGAAGGCATCCAAGTGAATCTGTCTCCTGCCCCCAAGAGCCCACAGAGGAGGCGGCACAGGCGGGCCAGACCTGCCGGCGTCTGCAGAGCTCCCCGAGGCACGGAGGACTCCCAGCCGTGGCTGGCTTCATAGACTGTGCCGCAAACACAATAGAGTATCGATGGCACGGCCATTAAAACCTACGTGACGTAAGAATATCAGACACGATTTACCAAATCAAGAAGCAGGTTACAAGCCATTATGTGGATGTGATTCTATCTGGGGGTTTGGGGGGACAGTAGGTAGGCTGGAAGGAAAGGTCTCGATTCCGGGTGGTGACAACGTTGACCTCGTGGCCGAACATGTCGACTCCTCTGTCCTTTGTTTTCTCATTTTCCCCACAATGTGCGCTACTGTTTAATTAGAAAACCCAGTGACGTTTTCTCTGTGTTTTGTGAGAGGGCACTGTCTGGGTTCCAAAAGCAGGTCCCTCACCGGGTCCTCGAGACAGAGGGAAAACCAGCGTCCCCCTCTCCTGGTTGCGTACTTGGAAATTCTCCGAACACCCCGGCAGTCGGGAAAGGGTAGACCAGCAAGCTCACGCGGAAAGACGTTCACACATGTTTCCTTTTACGAACTCAGGTGACACATCTCTCCAAAATTGATGGCGACATTGCTCAGGCCACGCTGGACATCACGAACGCCAGCTGCAGGCTGGAGATGCATCAGAGGACGCTGGCCGAGCTGGACAAGGAGGTGAAGAACCTGAGCGAGCTCATCAGCAACAGCGAGAACGAGATCTCCAGGCGCACGATCCTGATCGAGCGGAAGCAGGGCCTCATCAACTTCCTCAAAAAGCAGCTGGAGCAGATGGTGTCCGAGCTGGGGGTGAGGCCCGCGCAGGAGCCGGTCCCCGGCCGCTCTGGTGCCTGGCGGGGCCGAGGCCCTCTCCAAGCTGCACAGGGTCAGAACGAGCTCGCAGCAGAGGTGGCAAAGCCTTTCTTCCCCTGCCCGTTTCACAAACAAAATGGCATGGGTGCGGCCAGCACGCTTTTCTCTGCGAGGCCAGACAGTAAAGGTTTCAGCGCCGGGAATCGGTAGTGTCTCTCGCCTACTCAGTTCTGCCTCCGGCGCCGGGAAGGAGCCACCAGCAGTACGCAAAGGAAGGGGCATGACAAGGAGATGTTATCTGTGGCCACTGCAATGTAAATTCACCTGGCAGGAAATATTGTTTTTGACTGTTTGTGCAGCTCATGTGCGACAGGCAGCCTCTGGACCTGGCCGCTGCTCTAAGAGCAGTGGTCTCACGAGTCTGAGGCCTGATGCCTGGCACGTTATCCGGGTACACGTAACCTCAGGACCCCATCACGGGCCTCCAGTCTCTGAGTAGCGTGGGCGGCTGGGGAGCGCTTAGTGGGGCCCCAAACACCGCAGAGCCCCCTTTCTGCTCTCAAAGCTTCAGGACCCAATGGGTGCTGACAGAGTGACTCCCTGAGCCCTGGCAGGTGCTGATCAAGGACAACTTTCAAAGCCCCTTTGGGTAACAGGCCCCGCCCCATCAGCGCACCCACAGGCTGTGGCCCAGGGTGCTCCCGGCAGGGGGCTGACCAGAGCCCGAGACACCCGTATTTCCTACAGAGGGTCTGCAGGGCCAGTGAACACGATGCAGGGCCCCTGGCCCTTCTGAGAGCTAACCTGAGCCCCTCCCCATCCTACAGCGTCATGACCTTGGGGTGGACCTTCGAGCCCAGGGAGGCTCATTCTGCTTCTTGATGAATGTCCCTTCCAGGGGGAAGAAGTTGGCCCCCTTGAGGTCGAGATCAAACGGCTGACCAAGCTGCTGGACGAAGACAGCACCAGCGTGACAAAGGCCCAGGCGACCTGGCTGCGCCTGCAGCAGGAGCTGGTCACGGCCACACAGGAGCACGAGCAGCAGCTGCAGTCCACGGCCATGGCCAGGAAGGAGATGCACATCTTGGAGCAGAAGAAACTGCGAGTGGAAAGTAAGTGCCGCGGTGCGCAGGGTCTGCTGGGGCTCACGGAGAAGCCGGATTGCTGAGGTTCCTCTCCTGGAACACAGCCAGTCACACGGCGGGGGCACACGGCTGGGCTTCCACTCAACCTTACAGCAAACAACAAAACACCACAATACATTTGCAATACAGACCATTGCCCGCCTGGATGCCCGGTTTGCAGCCACAGGGTTGAGAAAACTTACCGAATTTGCCTGAGTCTGCAGGTTCAGGGCTCTCCTAGCGGTCGCCATCCCTGCCACAGCCAGGAAGCTCGGGTGCAAATGCTGCTCCACGCAGAGCAGGGTCCTGCTGGGCCGGCCACCCTGCTCCAGCGGGGCTTAGAAAACTGTCCCATGGGGGCTCTCCCAGCCCCCGCTTGCCCCAGGCAGTGTCTAGGACCCGAGGGCCTGCCACACAGGGCCGGGCGCCCGCAATGGGGGAGGCTGGAGGCCTTCCAGGGCCACATCCACCCACACGGCCACCTGCTAAGACATCTTGGTTCCACTTGGACTTGGATCAGCGTCCACGTGAGTCAGGCCTGCCACAGTGAGGCCCCCACGGGAAATGTTGCCCGCACTCACCGGGTGCCATCCCCTCTCAGAGGCCCTGCTGCCCTCCTGTCCTGCCCTTGGGCCGCCCAAACCTGTCTGCTGGAGAGTGGAGAGTACCAAAAACCCGCCTGGTGCCGTCGGTCAAGCAGAGGTGCCGTGAAGCGAGATCTGACTGAAACACAAAGCCGCAAGATGGGGCCAGGCCAGGGAGACAGGCTCAGATGAGCAAGCCCTGGCGCAGGCCGGGTGACAGTGGCCGGGCGAGCAGGAGGAGCCAGGAGTGTACTTGGGGGGAGCGGCCAGGTGACCAAACGATGCACATCTGATGTCCTCTTCCTGTCTTAACAAGGAGAATGTCTGCCATGTTCTGCCCTTGGGCAGGGGCGGGGTGGGGACACATGGGCCCACCTTTCCCGGAGACTCAGCGTCTGAGCGCCAGCCACGTCCCCACTGTCCAAGGAACCGCTAGTCCTCGGAGGTGGGGAGCCTGGCCCTCCCGCACCCGACTCCCACACCTCCTGGCTGTCCCCGCACGCGGGTCCTGTCAGCTCCCTCAAAAGACCAGGCTTTGGGACCTTAGCGCCAGGGACGAGAGGCAGGCGGGACCCCAAGGACAAGGGTGCAGAAGCAAACCCCGGCTCCCCCGTCAACATCGCTGCCCGGCTGGCCAGGACCCAGCCCTCCCGCGGCCTCGCCCACGCCTCTGTCCTCTGCCGCAGACAAGATCGAGCAGGAGAGGAGGGAGCAGAAGGAGATCGAGCGGCACATGAGGGACCTGGACAACGACCTGAGGAAGCTCAACGTGCTGGTGTGCAAGAGCCGCGGCAGCTCCGAGCAGCTGCAGCAGGACAACCTGGCCACCGAGGGCGAGTTCGTGCGCACGCTGAAGGTCAGGAGCCCCCCGCCCCATGTCCCCCGGTCCCCGGGCACGGGATAATGGACGCAGGCACACGCCTGAGCACACGTGTTCTTGATGCGGGCGTTCTGCCCCGGGGCACAGCGTCCCTGCCGCCTGTGACGGGATGTGGGCCCAAGCCCAGCGCCAGGGCACCCTGGCCCCCACAGCTGGCCCGTTCCCCCTCCACAGGCCGCGGAGCGGGAGACCCTCGAGCTGCAGGAGAAGCTGAGCCAGCTCAGTGAGGAGAAGGCGGCCATGCTGAGCAACCTGGTGGAGGCCGAGTAAGTCCCCGTCCTGGCCACGCACTGTCACACGTGTCCCTGCGCCTGCAGCGTCTGTGTGCCCTGCGTTTAAAACCACCTGGGGAGAGGTTCTGGAGCCCACCCCTGTGGACCCCGGAAGAACCACAGAAGCCACTGAAGCCACGGCAGCCTTCTGATCCACCACCGTCAGGGGCAGCTCCTAGGGGAGACCAGTCATCACCGGAAACCGAGTGTGTTTCTTTGGGATAAACTTTTTTCTTTTTTCTTTTTTTTTTTTTTTTATTTCAGCCTGTTATGGGGGTACAGATGATTAGGTTACGTATGATGCCCTTACCCTCCCTCCCCGCTGGGATAAACTTTTTTAAAATACGCATTACTTTTTACGGTGTCTGATTTTTAAAGGAACACATACCCCACTGTAATCCACAACGTGTGCAGAGGAGCAAGGGAAACAGGTCATTCCACCTCTCTTTCTTCACCAGAAAACCGCTGTGTAGGGTGATTTCTTGCTCTGTCTTTAATGGAATTGTGCTTGTCCTCCATGTTTCCCTTGGAAGCAGTTTCATGCTTTTGTGGCCATCTCTTCATGCCCGTGCATGCGGCTCTGCGTCCCCAGCTGGGACGGCTGCTGAGGCGCCGAGGTGTGTCTGACCCGCTCCGGAAGGGAGCGGACAGCAGAAGGACCATATTCCTTGTAGTTTGGTAGAGTCTGGGCGTAAAGCCATCTGGGACGACACTTGGGGGCATGTGTCTTTGGTGACATTTTGATAGCTTTTAGACTGTTGGTCTATTCAGGCTTTTTACTTCTTCTTAAGTCAACTTTTATCAATTCTGTTTACTTTCTCAGCTCCTAAAGTTATATATTCGTGTTCCCTCCCTCCCTCTCTCTCTGTGTCCCGTATCTCTCCCTCTTCCTCTCGCTCCCTCCCTCTCTCCCCCTGCGCCACACGTCTGTCTATGTCAAGGGTTGGGCCGGGCGCGGTGGCTCACGCTGTGATCCTAGCACTCTGGGAGGCCAGGGTGGGAGGATTGCTTGAGCCCAGGAGTTCGAGACCAGCCTGAGCGAGAGCGAGACCCCGTCTCTACTAAAAAATAGAACAATTAGCCGGTGGGTGGTGTTGTGCACCTGTAGTCCCAGCTGCTCGGGAGGCTGAGGCAGGATGATGCCACTGCACTGCAGCCGGGTGACAGTGTGGCAAGCACCTCTGTAAGGAGCCAGGTGTAGCACACATCTCGGGCTTTGTGAGCCCCACGGTCTCTGTGCTTGCGAGGACGCGACTCTGCCACTGTAGCTTGAGAGCTAGGTGAGGCCTCAGAGGGTGAGCTCGCTGAAGCATCGGAAGAGAACTCCTAATCTCGCCAGCTCTTACACTGCCGATTCTACTCCTGCAGACACCAGATTATGCTTTGGGAGAAAAAAATCCAGCTGGCCAAAGAGATGCGCGCCTCGGTGGATTCTGAGACGGGCCAGACGGAGACCCAAGCCATGAAGGCCGAGATCCACAGGATGAAGGTGAGAGGACAGCGGCATGGGCAGGGCCAGGGGGCACCACCCGCGGGCTCCAGGGACCTGTCCGCACTGAGTCCCCGGTTCCCCTGGCCCCCGTGGGAACCACACAGGCCACCCTGGCCGTGGCAATGGTGGGATTCTGGGGAGAGACCCCCCAGCACAGCGACCTGCACTCAGCCTTCTCGCGACCCACCTGGCAGGCAGGGTCTGTCCACCTTTGTTCTTACCGCACAGAAACATCACAACACAGGACACACCAAAGCGCGTGAGTGGTATTTCGCGGAACGCCGTGTCACCCCCACTGCGTGCAGTCAAGGCACTCTGCCATTTCAAAGTGCTGGCTGTGACCCAAGAACTTCATGACCCACTAATGAGATGTGTCCCACCGCGAGACAAAAAGAGTCTCACACAACGAAGGTCCGGAGAACACCCCCGTCTCGCCCCTCGCAGCCGTGTTCTCTCTCCAAGGCCACATTTAGTGAGATTTCGTTGCCTTCACAAAGGCTGGTAATTAAATCACAAGTGAGCACGAAGCTAACGGTTCAGGGCCTTAGGATAGAAACAAGAGCAGTTGATAAAAATAAATGTGGCATCGCTTTGACAATGCCATCTTAAATAAAAATTCCTCTAGGTTTTTTTTAAATACTCCATTTAATGGACTTTTCAAACCACAGAAGCCACGTGCATTGGCTGCAGCAAGCCCAGCTCTCCACCACGGAGGGGAGCAAAGAGGGGTCCAGGGTGCCCCCCATGCTTGCCTCCCGGCTCCCCAACCCCCCTCAGTCAGGGCCACCACGTCAGCCCCTGCAGGGATAAGACACCCTCTCAGATCTCACGCAAGCGTACGCAGACGGGGCTTGCCTTCCTCCCGACTCCGGATTTTGTTTTCCTTAGTAAAAACAGTATATGTGGGACTCTTTAGCAACGTGGGCATTAACCCATCCTCTAACAGTTGCAGAAGACACTATGGATATATCACCATTTATTGGAGCATTCCCGGGTTGATGAAAAGTCAGATGTTTCCAGTTCCTCGCGGTTGTTGTGTTTTGTCACTACAAAAATGGGTATCAGTCAGGTTTCTCTGGAGAAACAGAACCAGCAGGACATATACCCAGAGGGAGAGAGAGCGGTTCGTTATGGGAACTGGTTCATGCAGTTATGGGGCTGGGAAGTCCTACCGTCTGCCAGCTGCAGGCTGGGACCCGGAGAACCGCGGATGGGATTCAGGCCGAGTCCACAGCCCATGGTGTAACTCCCCGCCCGACGTCCCCGCCCCAGAAGAGACAGCGAATCGACCCTTCCTCTGCCTTTTCCTCCTATTCGAGCCCTCGACAGACTCTTTCCACTCCTGTAGTTGTGGCTTCTCCAGAATGTCACGGAAATAGATCAAAAAGGGTGAGGCCCACTGAGCCTGGCTGTCCCCGCACGGCACCATTCATGTGACATTCTTCCGTGTTATTGACGTCCGGTTGCTCAATCTGCTCTTCTCCTGATTGTGTTTGTGGCACGTGTAAGAAATCTTTGCCTGGCCCAAGGCCACACAGATTTTCTCTTGTGTTTTCTTCCAGAAGCTTCATACTGTTAGGTTTACATTTATGTCCATGGCCTATTTCGAGTTACTTTTTGTGTGTGGTGCGAGTTGTGGATGGGGGTTAATTATTCTGCGTGTGGACGCCCACTCGCTTCGCCCCACCGGTCGACAAGGCTGCTCTTTCCCCACTGCGCCACCTTCCGGCCGCGCTGAAACCGCTGGCGCATCCGCGTCGGTCTGTGCCGGGCTCTCTGCTCTGTTCCTCTGGCGCCTGTGGCCATCCGCTCACCAGCTCTCCCCTCCTCATTTCTGCAACTCTATACTTACAAGATGCCTCCAACTTTGTTTTTTTTCAAGGTTGTTTTGTCTATTCTGTGTTTTTGCCTTTCCATAAAAATTTGAGAATCAGCTTATCCATTTCTGCCAAGCCCCTGTGGAGACCACACTGGGATCGCGCTGACCCGCAGATCAGCTCAGGGGGAGCTGACACCTTGGCAGTACTGCCTTTCCCAGGCCACGAACCGATGTGTGTCTCCGTGTATTTGGATCTTATTGATTTATTTGATTTCCCCTGTCAGTGTGTTTGGGTTTTAGCATCCAGGTCTTGCACATGTTTTTTAAATTTATACCTAAGTGTTTCATGGTTTTTGGTGCTATTATAAATAATATTTTTTATTTCAATTTCCCATTGTTCATTGATAGTATATAGAAATA
>NW_012154107.1:568038-619375 GCF_000956105.1 Propithecus coquereli
AGTTACTTTTTGTGTGTGGTGCGAGTTGTGGATGGGGGTTAATTATTCTGCGTGTGGACGCCCACTCGCTTCGCCCCACCGGTCGGCAAGGCTGCTCTTTCCCCACTGCGCCACCTTCCGGCCGCGCTGAAACCGCTGGCGCATCCGCGTCGGTCTGTGCCGGGCTCTCTGCTCTGTTCCTCTGGCGCCTGTGGCCGTCCGCTCACCAGCTCTCCCCTCCTCATTTCTGCAACTCTGTACTTACAAGATGCCTCCAACTTTGTTTTTTTTCAAGATTGTTTTGTCTATTCTGTGTTTTTGCCTTTCCATAAAAATTTGAGAATCAGCTTATCCATTTCTGCCAAGCCCCTGTGGAGACCACGCTGGGATTGCGCTGACCCGCAGATCAGCTCGGGGACCTGACACCTTGGCGGTACTGCCTTTCCCAGGCCATGAACCGATGTGTGTCTCCATGTATTTGGATCTTATTTGATTTATTTGATTTCCCCTGTCAGTGTGTTTGGGTTTTAGCATCCAGGTCTTGCACATGTTTTTTTAAAATTTATACCTAAGTGTTTCATGGTTTTTGGTGCTATTATAAATAATATTTTTTATTTCAATTTCCCATTGTTCATTGATAGTATATAGAAATACAATTGATTTTTTTGTATATTGCCTTTTTTCTGTGGCTTTGCTAAATGCACTTGTTTGTTATCCGTCTTTATACTGTTTGGCAATCCACTGCGTGACAACAGCCACCTCTGCTATGTGGATTTGCGTTGCCGGGTTACCAGCAGGGAGTGGGCTCGTGTGTGTGTGTGTGTGTGTGTGTGTGTGTGTGTGTGTTGGTGTGTGTGGTGTGTGTGGTGCGTGTTGGTGTGTGTGATGTGTGTGGTGTGTGGTGCGTGTTGTGTGTGGTGTGTGGTGCGTGTTGGTGCGTGTTGGTGTGTGTGGTGCGTGTTGGTGTTCGCACGTGCTCACCCGGGGGCTGCGGTGCGCATATCCGGCTGACTCCCCGCCGTGCTTTCCTGCTTCCCGGCAGGGGCGGAGCTCTGCGCCGGGGTCACTGCCATCTTTGACACTCAGTAAGAGCAGGGCCTCCCGTGGGTCGCTGCCTTTCGCTCCGCGGAGTTTTAGTGTTTACGCCGTGGAAGGGTCAGCCTTCCTCCTCGCGGCTTCTGGGTTTCCTGAATTGAGGAAGAAGGTCCCCAGCTTGGCGCTACACACATACGTTCCCGCGTTCTTTGCAACCGTTTGCACGTACGTGGCGCGTGGTCCACCCGGAATTTCTGTTGGGCGTGGTGTGAATAGGGTCGCTCTCTGTTTCGTCCCAGCCAGGGCCACCGTGGGAGCCTGCTGTCTCACCGCACTGAACGGCCACACGGCTCACACGGTAGCCCCACGTGTGTCACCGCCACTCCACACTGTCCTTGCTCTGCGCTCCCTCTGGGCTGCTGGGACAACCACTTTGGCAACACCTGCAGCAATGCCAGAGCGTTTGATTATTGTCACTCTGTGACACGTTTTTAAACCTGGATAAGCTCCATCTCCTTCCACCATCCTTAACTTGGGGATTCCTGCCTGTTCCGTTTTTTTTTAAATCAACTCTGGACATAACTTGGAAAGTACAAAATATGCTTATCTGAAACCCGCAGTTGATGGGTTCTGCCAGGCGCGCATATCTACGTAGCCACTGTCATATTTCTGTGGCTCCAGGGAGTTCCCACAACCCAAGCCCCAGCCCCGGGCCTGCAGACCCTCCGCCAGCTTCTCCTGATGTCACTGTCTGATGAAACCACGGTGCATTTGTCAGAGCTAGGAGACTAACCTTGCTACGGTGCCAGTCAGATTTCCCCATAACGTCACTTCCAGACCCTGTTCCCCGGGCGGGGCAGCCCTCACTGTTTCCCTGCAGCACCTAAGACGGTGCGAGTGGAGGACGCCAGGGCCGCCCTGGCCACCCTCTGTGCAGCCGGCACCTCGGCCCCGCCCCAGCCCCTCTGTCCTGTGCCCCAGGTCAGGCACGGGCAGCTGCTGAAGCAGCAGGAGAAGATGATCCGCGACATGGAGCTGGCGGTCGCCCGCAGGGAGACCATCGTGACACAGGCCGAAGGCCAGGGCAAGACAGGCCCGAAGGTGCTCACCCGGACCGACTTCCACCACAAGCAGATTGAGCTGCGCCGGAAAATCGGGGACGTTCACAAGGTGGGGAGCAGTACGGCGGGAAAGAGGAGGTCTAAACAACCTGAGCTTCCTCTGTGACCCCAGGAATACTCCAGAAGGGTGTTCCTGCTCAGGCGCAATGTCTATTGTTGGAGGTGGGGTGTTGCTCTGGCGTCCACTGGTGTCCCTTGCATGTGGTCATTGTGCGGCACCACCCCCACCAGCTGGCCAGGGCTGTCCTCCCGATGAACCTGCCCCCACCCTGTCCCACGCTGTCCTTCCTCCCGCAAGCTGCAGTGGGTGCTGCTGGGCCGTGGCTGTGACAGAGGTGCCAGTGGGCGCTGTGGGGATGGGGGAGCCCCGCCTGGAGCCAGGAGAACCAACTTGCTCTGCGCTGGCAATGGGGCTGCCACACCCTCTGGGCCTCGACCTGGGGGACCTGTGACCCAGCTGGGTCGGGGGTGCAGGTGCGGTGGCTGTCAGAGGGGCCGTGTGCTCAGCAGGTGTTCTGGGCGCTGCTGACTGCCGCTGTTTCGGGGCCTGTCTTTGGGGGTTTGTCTTGGGATGAGTGGAACGCCCACACCCGGAGGGAGCTGCACAGGGCCACAGGCGGCCATATTCCCACCGCTTTCTGCTTAACCGAGTGGCATCGGAGAGGCAGGGTGTTGGAGGGAGAGCCACGCGGCCAGGCCCTGAGCTGGAGCTGGGGACTCCCCGAGAGCTCGTGTCCCTGTCCCCAAGGCAGTATTAACCAAGCATGAGGGGCATGGGAGAGGCCAAGCCAGTGCCACCCCATGTCCACCCCCCAGCCATCGCCAGGCCAGGGCTCAGACCTCCTCTGCTCGGCCGTGTGGCACTAGGGACAGCTGAGAGCACGGCCTCAGAACCCCACTATTCCACTCATGGCTGGGCAGACTGACCTCTCAGTGCCTTGGTTTACTGACCTTCAAAATAGGTACCCACCTTTTAGGGTCACCCAGAGAACTACATGGAGAGTGGGGAGATAGGCCCTTTGGGGTAGGTCCCATATAGGGAAAGGTTAGCAGTAAATGACAGACATGCTTGACCTGCTCATTTGGAAGTTACTGGAAGTTTCTGGAGAGAGGCAGAGAAGCCTCTTTTCAGTCCTTGTTGGCCATGGTGACCACTCCTGATGTCCACCCTTCCTCGGCCTCCTGTCCTGGCTCCCAGTCTCCCCTCACTGCCCTGCGTGCCTCCCGGTCCCCCGCCAGGACCCCCACACCCACCCCTCACCCAACATCTGCCCCACACAGCGCCCGAGGCCCCTGCCCCTGAGCCACGCCCGACACAACCACCACTGACACACAGATGGGTCCTTTCTCTGGACCCCGCCAGTCCCTCTCTGTCCTTCCGTGTCCGGCCAACTCTGAGTCACCGTTGTCTCTTCTCCCTCTCCACGCCTGGGCCCGTCAGCCACCAAACGCCACCAGGTTTTTCTTTCTCTTTTCCCCTGACGGTGGAACCCACACCAGGCTGATGGCGCTGGCCTCGTCCCCTTCCTGTCTGCCACAGATGCCCCTGAAGCCCGCGTCTGGCGGGGACTCTGCAGAGAGGCCTCGCCCCTCCTTCCCACGCTCCCCAGCCCACCTCTGCCCCGAGACCATGGCCCCTGCTCTTGGCGCACAGCTGTCCCCAGTCCCCATGTCCAAGCAGACAGACCCGCTGTAGGAGGAGGCCCCCAGAACCTCTCAGGCCCCCCGGGTCTCTCTCTAAGCCACACCTGCCTCAGGGGAGCAGTCTGCACCGTGGGCGCCTCGCGGGCTCGCACCGCTCCAGGTAACAGGTCCCCGAAGGGCGGTGACTCTGACTCCCCTTCAGGGATCCTCCTGGCGGCTGGCACAGAAGGCACCTGGCAGGTCCTCATGGCCCTACCCTTGTCTGTCCGCCAAGGAGCCAGGATGCAGGGGCCCAGCAGGGACCTGTTTACCTCCTAGGCCACCGAGGAGTGCACCAAAACCGTCCTGAAACTGGAGGAAGCACAAAGAAGCTCGAGCAGCGCCCTCCTGGAGAAGCAGAAGCAGCTGTCGATGATGCAGTCCGACCTGGACACGCTGGAAGCCGACCTCAGCCGGCTTACCGCCCTCAAGCAACAGGTAAACAAGCCCCAGGAGGTCACTAGGGCTAAAGGCACCTCGGTCATGTGTGTGCCACTCTCAGTGGGGCCTCTCCTGGCCCGGTGAAGCGCAGCTGAAACAGCACCGCGCACTGCCGCAGTCTGTGGCTCTGTGATTCGCTGATTCAACGAATACTGACCCTGTGCCTGTCACGGGCCAGGCCCCGTTCTGGGTGCCAGGGCTCCAGAGCAGAACAAAACAGACAAAAGCTCCTGACCCCCTGGAGGTTACATTCTGGGGGCAGGAGACGTGATAAACAGAATAAATAAAAAGAGAGGGTGTGTCAGATGGGGATAATGCTTTGGAGAGGAACGAAGCAGAGAAGGGGCGTCGGGAGGGCCGGGGGACCAAGGCCTTGGGCTGGGTCGTCTGGGAAAGCCACGCAGAGCTGACGGCATTTAGTCAAGACTCTGGGATGCAAGGTAGGGGCCGCCCCAGGCAGAGGGGATGGCCCAGCAAAGGCAGGCCCTGGGGGTGCGGGCAGAGGGTCATGACTTTGGGCTTTTCTCCGAGGGGAGGGCTTTGCCAGGAGGAGTAACGGGGGCTCCCGAGGGATCCTCCGGCTCTGGTATTGGGTGTGGCGGGTGGGGTCGAGGGTGGACACAGGACACTGTTTGAGGCCACCACGGTGCTGCAGGAGGATGGGGATGCAGGGACCAGGTGGCTGGTGAGAAGCTGCCGGATTCTGCACATACATAATCCAGAAGTCGCCCCGCTGGGATTTCCCGCTGGACTGGACGTGGTGTGGGCAGAAGAGAGGGCTTGAGCGTGACTCCAAGGTCCCAGCCTGGTCAACTGAGGCAGGCGAGAGAACAAGGGGCCGTGGGCATAGCAGGTGCCAGGAATGTCTTCTAGATGGCGGGGGGGACCAAGAGGCTCCAACCCAGTGGGCGGCGGCCTCACAGGTGCGCCCTCTCGGGGCGGTCTCCTCTCCTGGCATCCGAGTTTATGCGGGGGGCCGGCGGGGCCTCCTCCCAATCAGCATAGCCCGACACAGGGTCTCTTTCCCACTCAGAACCTCTCGGACATCGTGGCCCTGCAGACGCGCGCCAAGCACCTGCAGGCGGTGAAGGAGGGGAGGTACGTGTTCCTGTTTCGCTCCAAGCAGTCCCTGCAGCTGGAGCGCAGGCGCCTGGACGACCGGCTGGCCCTCATCGCCACCATCCTCCACCAAGTGCAGGACGAGTACCCTCAGTTCCAGAAGGCCCTGCGCAAGGTCAGCCAGAAGGTCGACAGCAAGCTCGAATCGCCGGGGCCATCGTAGAGAGCAGCCGGGACCCCCACCTTCCACGGCTGCCCCCACAAGAAAGAGATCCAGAAACCTGTTTGTTATGAGGGACTTAGAATCTTTTTGTGTTCCTATAAACCACGTGTGCCCTCCGCTCCACACCACTTAAGAGAAATAGATAAGCCAGCCTACCCGTAGGAATTGCTTCGTTACTCCGCAGTTTATCCAAAACCTGACTTTCCAACCAGCCGCTTTCCGGCGAGCCTCCGCTGGCGAAGGCCGTGCCTGGGACTGCAGACACACACGCCACGCTGGACCTCGCCGTCCAAATAACCCTTCTGTTTGTGAGGCCCCGGGGTCCACGCGAGCTCCTCGCACACTTGCTGGCCTGTGCCAGCACTACCCTGTCGGCGAGCAAAGGGTGGAAGCCGCGGTGCACCGGGCCAGTGGCCTCGGAGGCTGCTTCATCCCTCAGCGCCCCCTCTACCAGGAGACCTGAAAACCCACCAACTTTCCCCCGGTTTTTGCCATCACCACCCCCAGAAAACTCAGGTCCCTTCTCCTGCCCTCACGTCCAGTTTGAGTTAAATTCACATGCACAGCTTGCAGGAGAAAGTCAAGGACCCCAGACAGGTCATTTCTGGAAGCAGGTGACGGCTGCAGTAACAGCACACCACCCGGCAAACACTAGGAGACCACGCCCCGTCTGCCCATCTGTCTCTTCTTCACTATTTTTATTTTGAGATGGGGTCTGGCTGTTGCCCTGGGTGGTCTCGAACTCCTGGGCTCAAGGGACCCTCCTGCCTCGGCCTCCTGAGCAGCTGGGACTGCAGGTGCCACCAGGCAGGCCCGTCTTCCTTATGGACCCAGTGCTCTCTCGCCACACCCCTGCATTTCCGAATACTGTCCACCTACTGGCTTCACTGCAGTTTAAAGGAAAAATGTTCTATAAAATAATTTCGCTTTTTCAAACCTTTCAGCAGAAGAATTAAAAAAATCTTTTTCTCAATATGGGAGTCAGGCGTATTTATTCTAAAACATCGCAGAAATACAGAACTCGCAGCCAGGTGCAGGGGGAGGTCTTAAGCCCACCCAGAGGCCACAGCGCTGCATGTGTTGGCGCCTCCCCTCCGGGATTGTTCTGAGCATACCTTCCGTCTGGCAAGTTAAGATAAGACTTCATTCAGTTTTCGTGTCTCACTTCTAAAAGTGTGCTCATCTTAATGTAAGCACTTTCCCATTTTATGAAAAAATTCCTTATGTCAACGTCTTCAGAAACGTTGGTTTTATAGGTTATCACATGTTTTGATTATTTCTTTACAGAACAAATGTAAACTGCGGAGAGAATTTAAGGAGCTCCCAAATTCTGGCTGTTTTTAACCTCTCCACGCTGAGCACCTTTGTCTGCCTCTCCGGAGACGTCTCCGTTCTGCGGGCTGGATTGGCAGGACTGCGGCTTGGCCGGCGCTTACGAAGTCCTAATAGCTGCAGGGACAGGGACCGGGCCGGGACCGGGCCAGCAGGTGCCACGACCCACCTGTGACCCCAAAGGAACCAGGGACCGGGCCAGGACCCGGCCAGCAGGTGCCACAACCCACCTCTGACCCCAAGGAAACGGCAACGGCGCGACCCCGCAGGCGCCGGCGGGCCTCTCCCGGCAAAGTGCGCGCTCCTCTGGGACGCCTTCCCGGCCGGGCAGAGGCCCGGGTGGAGAAGCGGGGACCCGGGTCGGGCAGCGGGGTCCCGGGGAGCGGGGGACCCGGGTACGGCGGCAGGGCCGGAGTAGGAGTGGGACGCGGAGCCAGCGCCAGGATGCGCCGAAGGACCCGGCCTGCTCCGCCGGAGCCGCCGCGAGGGGGCGCAGCGGGGTCGCGCACTCTCGCCTAGGGCGCCTGCGCGGGCGGCCCCGTCACATGACCCCGCGGCCCCGCCCCGGCGCGCGCCCGGCTCGGAACCCAGAGTCCCCGCGGCGGGCCGGGCGCGCGTGCGCGGAGGTGAGCTGCGGGCCTGCGGGACCCGGGCAGACCTGCGGCGTCGGGCCCTGTCCAGCTGGGGCTGGGGCGGGGCGCCCGGTCGGTCGGTTGGCGGCTTCTCAGTTGGAGAAGTTGAGGAGGTTGTGGCCGAGGCCGCGCGGCGGGGGAGGGGGTCCCACCGGTGAGGCCCGGTAGGGTAGCGACCCCCCTCCCCCGTAGCAAGGGGGTCCCGGCAACGTCCAGATTCTCGTCCCTCCGCCCAGGGCTCAGCGAGGAGGGCTCTGTGCGTGCCGCATCTCACGGGGGAAAGGGGAAACTGAGGTACGGGGAGGGGGAGACACCTGACTTCTGCCCGGGCTGCCAGTGGCAACGCCCCAGAAGCGGGTTTGGACCCGCGGCGGGTCCGGCGTCCTCCCCGAGCGCGGAGCTGGAGCCCCTGACCTTGAGCCCTACCCATTTCTTTCCAGATTGCCAAGCTTGGCTGCAGCCGGGAGCGGGGCTCGGGCTGGAGGCGCCTGTTCCGCATTTCTAGGGTGTCTTCCCTCTTCTGAGGGACGTAGTGCTCAGTCCTGGTCATGTCCCCAGTGACCCCAGCCACCCCTGCAGTTTCTGAGAGGTGCCTGGGCCTGCCCCGGTCCTGAGTCTGAACCCCTGGAGTCGGGGAGGTCCACATCCCGAGTGTGGACCCCAGGACCAGCTCTGAGTTCCCTCTGCCCGTATTTGGTCTTTATCCCTCATTCCTGGCACAAAGCACCTGAAACCTTTGGAAGCTGCGTGGCGAGAGTGCCTGTGTTTGCTCGCGGATGGCTGTTGGCTGGGGGCACCTAGGAAGCTTCAGGGCAGGGACGGGAAGACCAAGGCCTGATTAGAGGGTTGGGACTCCCACCCCGACCCCACCCCCACCCCCACCCCCACCTCCACCTCCAGAGAGGGGTGAGGGGCTGGAGATTGAGGTCATCACCAGTGGCCAGTGTTTAATCCACTCTGCCTGCCCACTGGGAGCCCCCTTGGAAACCACTGAGCACGGGGCTCGGGGAGCTTCCAGGTTGGTGAACACTCGGGGTGCAGGGAGGGGGCACATCTGGAGAGGGCATGGAGGCGCTGCCGCCCGCCAGCGTTGCTTTATGTACCTCTTCCCTCTGGCTTTTCCTGAGTTGTGTCCCATGTCCTTTGTAACAAATCAGCAAATGTAAGACAAGCACTTTTCTGAGGTTATGGGAACTCCTGAATTTATAGCAGTCACCAGAAGTACAAGTGACAAGCTGGGACCTGGAACTGACATCTGAGTGGGGCAGTCTTGTGGGACTGAGCCCTTAACCATGGGGCTTGTGCTGAATCCAGGCAGGTGGTGTCAGAACTGAACTGAATTGCAGGACACCCAGCTGACTGGAGAGTGGAGGAAGAAAACCCCACAGATTTGGTGTTGCAAGTGTGAGTGTCACTGTGGAGCCCAAAGAGCCCTGATTTACCAGTGGCCCATGGTGGGACACAAGCTCTGCTGCCGGGCGGAACACTCCCCACCCACCCTTCTGTGACCAGGACAGATCAGACTCCTCAGGGCCCTGCGTTCCTGTCTGGTGTGTGCCTTTTTCCCCGTACCTAAGTGTTGGTGGCAGCCCTGAGCGTGTGTCTCACGACCTCCCGCTGCAGGGAGCTTCCTGCGCTCTGAAATCATCCCTGCAGCTGCTCTGAGGCCCATTCCTCAGAGACCAGACCCCTCTGATGTCCAGCTTTGGTTTGAGAACCCCCCATGGACACCCTCCCACAGCCTTGCCGCTAGGAACACTCGTTCTCCTTCCTTGGGGTCAGGCTTGCACCTGGAGGTGGCCCTCCCCGCCTGCCGGCTCCCTGCCATTCTCTCTCAGACAGACCAGAGGGGCTCCCTTGATAAAATCCTTGCGCGTCCCATCTGCTCTTGGGGTTGGAGTAATGCAATGTTCTTTATAAAATATTTAGAACATTCAGATACGCAAAACGAGGTAACAATCGCTTGTTAATCTGAACCTCACATCCTTGTATTGGTACTTGCGGGTCTCCAGGTACAGCTGCCATAGCGAGATCCTGTTGTCCCCGTGCGCCACAGGGCCAGGAGGGGCTCTGGTCTGCGAAGTCGTCAGAGGTCAGGCCCCTTCTGTTGTATGGCTTTGCCACCGTGTGCTGGTCCACAGGAAAGGGACTGAGGGAAGGTGGCGGGTCCCCCAAGCAGTTAGGGGTTGCCAGAATCACTTCCGCTGACACCCTGTTGGCCAAAAGTAATAACCGCAGTCACGACATTCATGCGGAAGTGAGGCTCCCTCCACCTGCTGTTGTGGCTTGTCCTTTTACTTGCCAACCCGCCTCGCTCGGTCTTTTTGTAGCATCTTAGAAGCCTTAGTGTGGTATTCTGCGGTCCCCTGTTTGGTGCTTCTCTCTCCCTGCCCCGCCTCCCCCAGCCTAAACAGGGCTGCCCCACCCTGCCTAGGGCTGCTCACCTGATCTCTGGGAGGGAGGGTGAGCTGCTTTGGGTGTTGAGCCTGGTCCCTTCTCCCCGCAGGCCTCCAGAGCTGTCCACGCTGCCGGCGGCCGCCATGGGCAGGCAGCCCCTGACCGTGGATGTGAGGTGGCCGCCGTGCACCCGTCCCCTGCTGGGGGTCTGCACCTTCATCTGCCTGGCCACCACTGCCCTCCTGGGGCACATCCTGCTCCGTGATTTCCTGGTGGTACCCCAAGAGTTGGGTGGCTTCTCCCCAGTCCTGGAGGAGACTCGCAGAGCTGCCCAGCAGGGAGCCAGCGGGCCAGGGCCCGGGCACGCCCAGCAGCACCCTGGCCGTCCCGCACCCACACAGTGCAACGTGCCCCCCAACAGCCGCTTCGACTGTGCCCCAGACAGGGCCATCACCCAGGAGCAGTGCGAGGCCCGCGGCTGCTGCTATGTCCCAGCAAGGCGGGACCCACGGGGCGCCCAGATGGGGCAGCCCTGGTGCTTTTTCCCACCCAACTACCCCAGTTACAAGCTGGAGAACCTGAGCTCCTCCGAAACGGGCTACACGGCCACCCTGACCCGCTCCACCCCCACCTTCTTCCCGAAGGACGTCCTGACCTTGCGGCTGGACGTGCTGATGGAGACAGAGAGCCGCCTGCACTTCACGGTGGGCAGGAGCGGGCTGGGCAGAGGACAGGGAGGGTGCGCGCCGGCAGGGACACGGGAGGGACACACAAGCACTTCACAAGGGGCGTGTGTTGCGCGACTGTGTGTGGAGCCCTTAGTGGGAGCTGAGGGGTGAGCAGACCCAGTGGCTCCCTCGGGGAGGTGGGGACACAGTGACAGGTGTTCGAGAAGGCAGGCTCAGGGCTCGTTCATCTTTATGAAATGGTAGATCAGGGAGAAGAAGGTTTTATTTGCTGCCAGACGTAGCAAATAAAAGTACTGATGCCCGGTACACCCGAATTCCAGGTAACCAAGGAATTTGTGTTTCAGTGTAAGGATGCAATGTTTGGGACACACTTATGCCAAAAAACTATTGGTTATTGATCTGAAGTTCAGAGTTACCAGATGTTCTGTATTTCACCTGGCAACCTGGTGGGGGGCCTTCTGGCTCTGTAGATGAGGACACCGAGGCTCAGAGAGGCTGAGCGACCCGCCCACGCTCACACGCTGCTGTGCAGCCGCACTAGGCCTCACCTGAGCGCTCGGAGCAGGCTGTGCTCTGGGCAGGGGGCGGGGGGCTACTCCTCCACCTCCCTCTCTCCTTCTAGATCAAAGATCCCGCTAACAGGCGCTACGAGGTGCCCTTGGAGACCCCTCGTGTGCACAGCCGGGCACTGTCCCCGCTCTACAGCGTGGAGTTCTCAGAGGAGCCCTTTGGGGTGGTCGTGCGCCGGAAGCTGGACGGCCGGGTGCTGTGAGTGCCTGGTCCCCGTGCCTCTACCTCAGTGGGGTCACCCTGCTTGCCACTGACCCCTGACCCCTCACTGTCCACCCTCCCCACGGGGGCCTCCTGGCTGTTCCTGGACCACCCCAGCACTTGCCCACCAGGGCCTCCACCTGACGCGCCCAGTTCTTGGTGTGGATTTTCCCCCGGGAAAGTCTGGCAACATCAGGAGACGTTTCTTTGCTGCCACAGCTCAGGGGTGCTACTGGCATCCAGTGGGCCGAGGCTGGGGGTGCCCAGGATGGCCCCACAGAGGGTGACCCGGCCCAAGATGTCAGTGATGCCAAGGCTGAGACACCCCGCTCAGTCTGAGGTGGTGCCCCCGCCCCAGGCGTTGTATTCTCGCCTGGTTTTATTATTTTATTTATCAAATACTGATACACCCCTTACCGTGCACTGAGTGTGTGGTCATTAACTCGTGTGATCCCCGTGACAACTCAGAAGTAGGTGCTGCTTCCATCCCCACGTTCCAGACAAGGACACTGAGGCACCGTGCAGCGAGGGGGCCTCGCTGTGCTCTGCGTCCCTCCAGGGCTCACGTCCCCATCTGATGGCGCGTGTTTGGGTCACTGCTGTCCTCCGCTGTGGCAGGAGTCCTTCCATTTCCCTCACTCCTGGCCGCCGCCGCTAGCCTGGGTTGCCCCACGGTGGGCCCCGGGCAGGCGTGCGTGAGAGAATGAGCAAATGCGTGGGCCGCGCCCTCGCCGTGCCCGGGTACTGGATGCACAAGCGTCCTGGGGTTTGCCGTGGACTCAGGCTCCGTGGCTGTGACACCCATCTGGGATGGCACGGGCCGGCGGGGCAGCATGCCTCCTCTGAATGTGCCCTCGGTGCGCTTCACGCCTGGGTTAGGGTGCTGGGCTCGTTGGACCTGGTGTGGCCGCCCGTCCCTGGGTCAGACGTCCGAGCTGGCCGGGCCCCTGCAGCCTCCTGGTGCTCTCTGGGAGGGTGCGAGGGAGCCTGGCCTCTGCCCTGCAGGCTCAACACCAGCGTGGCGCCCCTGTTCTTCGCCGACCAGTTTCTGCAGCTCTCCACCTCCCTGCCCTCCCAGTACCTCGTGGGCCTGGCCGAGCACCTCAGCCCCCTGATGCTCAGCACCAGCTGGGCCAAGGTCACCCTCTGGAACCGGGACATCGCCCCCACGGTACAGGAGCGGCGGCCACGGGGGTGGGTGCGGGGTCTGGGGTCACGGGCTGAGGTGCCGTCTCCTGTGTGTCACAGCCCAACGTGAACCTTTACGGGTCCCACCCTTTCTACCTGGCACTGGAGGATGGTGGGTTGGCGCACGGAGTGTTCCTCCTGAACAGCAACGCCATGGGTGAGCCGCCCGCCCTGGGCAGGGGGCCGGGCCTCCCTTCTCATCTGAGAAATGCGTCTGGTGGGCCGAGGCCTCTCCCAGCTCTGCCCATCTGTGCCCCTAAAGGGGTTCTGGGACCCCACCGCAGAGGTGAGCAGAGGCAGGAAGGAGCCTCAGGTCCTGCTGCTCCGTGTCCTTCTATCCTGCGCTGGTTCCACAGCCAGCTGGGCTTGGCACGGCTGCCCCCGCCCCACCCCGCCAGGCCACACCGGCTCCCCATGGGGCAGCCTCGTCTCTGCCTGTGGGTGGCCCGTCTTCAGGGTGCAGGGCTCTCTGGGTGGGGTGTCTGTCCCTGAGCCCCAGGGATGCTTCCCCAGACGTGGTCCTGCAGCCGAGCCCGGCCCTCAGCTGGAGGTCGACAGGCGGCATCCTGGATGTCTACGTCTTCCTGGGCCCGGATCCCAAGAGCGTGGTGCGGCAGTACCTGGACGTCGTGGGTACGGCCTGCTCCCGCCCCAGCGCCCGCCCCGCGCCCCCACCCCACCCTTCACCGGCCGGCTCCGCCCGCAGGGTACCCGTTCATGCCGCCGTACTGGGGCCTGGGCTTCCACCTGTGCCGCTGGGGCTACTCGTCCACCGCCATCACCCGCCAGGTGGTGGAGAACATGACCAAGGCCCACTTCCCGCTGGTGAGTGCGCGGGGCGGGCGGGGCGGCGGGGGCTGCTGGGCGCGGCTCCCAGGCCCCAGCAGCGGCTCCTGTGCTGCCGCAGGACGTCCAGTGGAATGATCTGGACTACATGGACTCCAGGAGGGACTTCACCTTCAACAAAGATGGCTTCAAGGACTTCCCGGCCCTGGTGCAGGCGCTGCACCAGGGCGGCCGGCGGTACATGATGATCGTGGTGAGTGCTTCTCCCATCCCTCCGTGTGGCGTCTTCCCTGCCGTGGCCGCTGGCAGCGACTTCTGAGGGTCTCTCTGATACGGAAGGAATATGGACAGGTTTACAGGCTTGGCCCCTGCTGTCCACGGAGGCTCAGGTCAAGGGTCCCTGGAAACATGTCTGTTTCTCAGGACTCTTCACTTACAGGTTACTTGAACTGCCTGAAAGCAAAAGGCAGGGACAAAATAAGCTGATGTCACCAGCACTGGAAAGTGCAGGACGTGGGGGCAGCAGGGACCGTGGAGGCTCCACGTGTCTCCTGGGCCTGCCTCGCCCTCAGGCAGCTCTGTCTTGTGGGAAGGAGGGAAGGAGGCACTTCCGTGAGCTCCCCAGGGCAGGACCTCTGGGTCACTTGGCACACAGAGCCTTCCCTGGTCCAGGGCTGGTCCAGCTGGAGTCCGGTGCCGGGCCCTCCGGCCAGAGGGGCGTGAGGGGAGCTGGGAAGACCAAGCGGTCACCACCACGGGGACCCCCTTTGGCAGAGGAGAGTCAAGTCAGTTGCCGAGAGGTCTGGAATTGTGCCGATGTCACATGTTTCTGTCACTGCTCTGACAGCTGCAGACTTAGTGGCCACTCAGAGCAGGGAGGGTGAACACAGACCTTTTCTTTTTACTTTTTTTTATTATGGAAGAAAAAATGATCACTTTAGAACCTTTGCGACACTCTAGGAAGCTTGAAGGAGGGTGGTGCTCATGTCCCAGTCTGTCCCCTCAGCCTCCCGGCTGCGCCAGGTGGACGTGTGCGTGTGCCGCATGGCCTCGTGCCCTGCTCTGCGCGTGCCGGCACTGCCTTGAGGGCCTTCCCCGCCTTCCCGGTGCCTGGTGCCGAGGCCCTGGGCCACGTCCTCCGCCCCCTGACTGGCTTCTCTCGCTCCCAGGATCCTGCCATCAGCAGCTCGGGCCCCCCCGGGGGCTACAGACCCTACGACGAGGGGCTGCGGAGGGGGGTTTTCATCACCAACGAGACTGGGCAGCCGCTGATCGGAAAGGTAGGTGGGGTCTGGGGACAAAAGGGCAGAAAGCAGAGGCCACCGGCCAGCCAGTGGGAACAGGACAGCTGTTTCAGGAAGAGGTCGCATTTCGGAAACTGTCATGTCTGGCGGGACAGATTGGGAGGGGCGCGTCACAGTCAGGGTGACGGTGGCTCCTGACAAGGAATGCCACCTTTCATTGTTCCATCTCGGGTCTGTGACTTCATGGGCGGTGGGGCCCAGCCAGCCATGAGCTCTGCAGACCCTCAGTGAGGCCATGGGGTCCTCCTTGTCCTTCCGGTCCCCTGGGGCCTTCCTGGGGGGAGCTCTACAGAGTTGCACCCTCCTCCCAGGGCGCAAGTGCGTGGGACTTGGTTCCAGGCTTGGACGAGGTCCTCCTCGTGACGTTTCTGGTTCTGCAGTCCAGCCCCTCCGGTGGACGTGTCGGGGTGGCCCCCTGTTCTCCCAGGGCTGGGGCCCCTCCCGCCCACGTCAGTGCCTGTGGGGAGAGACTCGCTCGTTGACCCCAGGGCTCGGTCTCTCGGGTTTGCCGACTGGGCGTTGATGAAGAGCGGGACGTGGCAGGGCCTCAGTGCGTGCTCTGGGGAGGGGCCGGCCCCCACCCACCACGCGCCTCTTGTCGTCCAGGTGTGGCCGGGACCCACCGCCTTCCCCGACTTCACCAACCCCAAGGCCCTGGACTGGTGGCAGGACATGGTGGCCGAGTTCCACGCCCAGGTGCCCTTTGACGGCATGTGGATTGTAAGAGCCCCACCCCACCCTGGGCATCCCCCTGGCCCCTGGGGACCAGCCCCACCCTCTGTGCTCTGGGCAGGGACACCCACCACCAGGGCTTCTCCTGCAGGACATGAACGAGCCTTCCAACTTCGTGAGGGGCTCTGAGGACGGCTGTCCCAGCAACGAGCTGGAAAACCCGCCCTACGTGCCGGGTGAGCCCCCACCTGCCTCCCCGAGTGCCGCCTGGGGGTTCATGGCTCAGAGCAGCATTTCCTGTGCCTGGTCTGGGAGGCTCAGAGCGCTAATTCCTGAGAAGCAGTGGGCAGCACCAGCCACAGGATCGGGGGGGCGGGGGGGCGGGAGGGAGGAGAACCCCAGGAGGAAGGTCAGGTCGGGAGACGCCAGCCAAGCGGCGCAGACATGGACAGGCAGGGGCGCAGCCTTGCTAAAGGAAATGGTGCTAGCAACATGCAGTGCAGCAGGCAGGGCAGACTCCGCTCAGGAACCCCTGATAAGTACGGGGACCCCTCAACCGGGTCTGGCACGGGGCAGAGATCGGGCCCAACTCCAAACGCCGAGGGGCAAGTGGGAATTTACAGCCAAGGAGCAGGTGGAGCGATGGGTGGAAAGTTACCAGGAGGGAAGTTGGGTCGGGGGATTCTGGCCAAACCAACCCAAAAGGACTCTTGCTGAGACAGGCCAGGGCGACCGCACATCCCCTGGGGGGTGGCCGAGCGTGGTCAGATATGGAGGATGGGGCTTCCCGCTAAGCTGACTCAACGGATTTTACAAGGACGTGCACAGAGGGGCCTAGGAGGAAGGTCAGGAGGCTGAGACTGAAGTGGCCAGGCAGAGAACCTTTGTCACCCCGCAGAGGTGGGGCTTCAGGGCCGGGTAAGCGGGCAGGGAACACCTGTGAGTCCAGGGACGGTGTGTGAGAAGCCGGAGGTTCGCAGAGGCCAGTCCTCGCGCCCAGCTCGAGCCTGTCTTTGGGAATAGTGGAGACTGCACAGGGGCATGTCCCAGTCCAAGGGTGACGCCGTAAGCGGAGGAGCGCCAGCCTGGCGGGGGAGTGGGAGCAGCTTCGGGAGGCACCTGGGGAGGGGTCCCTGGGGAGGGTGTGGTTAGACCCGCCGTGGCAGAGCTCCTCGGAAACCAGCCCCGTCTTCCAGGCGTGGTTGGTGGGACCCTCCAGGCGGCCACCATCTGTGCCTCCAGCCGCCAGTTCCTCTCTACGCACTACAACCTGCACAACCTCTACGGCCTGACCGAAGCCATTGCCTCCCACAGGTGAGGCCCTGCCCAGCCCGCTCAGCTCTGCGCTCGCAGCCTGCCCCACGCCAGGGCTGTGAAGAGGGGCCGGGCCTCTGCTGGGCCCTGGGCACGGCGGAAAGAGGAAGCCCAGACGGCCCCCGCTGCTCCCCCACTCCCTCCTGGCACCGCCGAGCTGGAGCTGGAGCTGGAGCTGTCCCTCCTGCCTCATGCCTGGCGCTTGCAGAGGGACCCAGGTGTTGCTAGACAGGGCAGTCTGCACCCACCAGGGTGTGTGACGCTGCAGGGCTGGGGGACGTGGCTCGTCCACAAGGGTAGTCAGGGCAGCCCAGGTAGCACTGATGAGCTCAGCAGACAGTGGCAGGGACCTTGCCGTCCTCCCCCTCCATCCTGTCTCATCCCGGACAGCTCCTGGTTCCCAGTTCCACCAGGTGCTCCACCCAGGCGGGTGGTGACAGGGTTGCTGGGTAGCCCCACTCGCTCGGCCCTCACAGTGTCCGCTGCCCGCCCAGGGCCCTGGTGAAGGCTCGAGGGACGCGTCCCTTTGTGATCTCCCGCTCGACTTTCGCCGGCCACGGCCGATACGCCGGCCACTGGACGGGGGACGTGTGGAGCAGCTGGGAGCAGCTTTCCTACTCCGTGCCAGGTGAGCGCCCGCCTGGAAGGGGCTGCCCAGCGGAGCACGTGCTCCTCTAGGGGGAGGCTGGCCCTGTTCCAGGCAGCCTGAGGCCCGGCCTGACTCTGCCCCCCCAGAAATCCTGCTGTTCAACCTGCTGGGGGTGCCCCTGGTCGGGGCTGACATCTGTGGCTTCCTGGGCAACACGTCGGAGGAGCTGTGCGTGCGCTGGACCCAGCTGGGCGCCTTCTACCCCTTCATGCGGAACCACAACGACCTGCACAGCCTGGTAGGGCCGGGTCCCACCCAGCGAGACCCTGCCCTGGGAAACCCCGTCCCCACACTGGTGGCCAGGGAGTGCCCAGGTCTGCGGGCTGGAGACTCCAGGGGACCAGTGGCCCCAGGGCTTCATTTTTTGCCCCGGCCGCAGCCCCAGGAGCCGTACAGGTTCAGCGAGCCGGCCCAGGAGGCCATGCGGAAGGCCCTCGCCCTGCGCTACGCGCTGCTCCCCTACCTCTACACGCTGTTCTACGAGGCCCACGTCGGCGGCGAGACCGTGGCCCGGCCCCTCTTCCTGGAGTGAGTGACCTGGCTGAGGGAGGGGTGGTCTGCGTGTGCCCGGGGGAGGGGGCTGACCACAAACCGGAAGTGAGTGAGCAACAGAGGGATGCCCAGGGCCGGCCCCTCCCCGATGCCGTTGGGCACGAGCCCCGACTCCTGCCTTGGGCACAGGCTGCCCGTGGTGTCGGACAGCGAGAGGGTCCTGCCGGCCTTGGTGCCGACTTCAGTCTGCTGCAGCCAGCCCTGCCTGGTAACCTGAGCCCCCCGATCCCCGAGCTCCCCAGACTGGAGCTCCTGCTTTGTGGGCCTCCCGGCGGGTGTGCATGCCGACCACAGACGGCCGTCTCTGCCCCAGCCCAGACCCCACGCCCACCTGCCTGTCCCTGCCACTTGAAGGTTCCCTGAGGACCCCCACACCTGGACCGTGGACCGCCAGCTCCTGTGGGGGGCGGCTCTTCTCATCACCCCAGTGCTGGAGGCCGGGAAGGCCGAAGTGACTGGCTACATCCCCTCGGGCACCTGGTACGACCTGCAGACGGTGAGTCCTGGGGACCCCGCACCAGGAGTCTGGGGAGACCAGGGCGGCCCTTCTCTCCTGTCCTGCGGCTGTGACCGGGTGGTGGAAAGGGGGCATCTCTGGATTCCTGGCATGTGCCAGGCCCTCACCTGGGGGCTCCGTGCACACGATCCGTCAGTTCCTCGCTGCATCTCCATTTTCCAGATGAGAAAACTAAGGCCCGAGTAGGTAATTTGCCTCCCGGGCTCTGTCCACACTGAGTGCCGGGAGGGTCCCTACAGTGAGCCCCGATCTGCCCAAGGTCACAGCCCAGCCCGTGTGCGCCAGGCCTGCTGGGCCTCCGCACGGAGCCGGGAAACAGGACGTGGCTCCCGAGGGCAGCGTGGGGTCTGCGGCACTGCCTGGGACCCTTCTGAAGGGGATGTGTCCTTCCAGGTGCCAGTAGAGGCCCTTGGCAGCCACCCACCTCCGCCTCCAGCACCCCCCAGGCCACCCGTCCACAGCCAGGGGCAGTGGGTGACGCTGCCAGCCCCGCTGGACACCATCAACATCCACCTCCAGGCAGGGCACGTCATCCCCCTGCAGGTACCCAGGCCGGGCACCGTGGTGCAGGGTGGACACCATGCTGCCGAGCCCAGAGGAGGCGCGGGGAGCTGGGGAGGGGAGAGGCTTGGGAGGGGCTTCTGAGGAGGGGCCGCCCCAGGTGGGAGGAGACCAAGGCGCTGTCAGCCAGCGTGGGAAGAGGCCACGGCCCCGCGAGGGCAGAGCGCAGCCGGCAGCCGCTCGGCAGGCCTACATGTGGGAGGCTGCGCCAGGGCCTGGCCTCCTGCGGCTGCGGGTGGCACTTGAAGTGGGGAGGGTCTCAGGCCCACCTGAGGGGCGTCAGCCAGGCGGTCAGCACGGGCACGCAGCCCCCCAGCAGTGGGCGTCCTGTGGATCCTGGTCTCCTGCAGCCCGGGACTGTCCCAGCCTAGCGTGCCCCCCGCCCCAGGCCTCCGTGTCCACGTCCCGCGTCCACCCCTTTGTCCAGGGCCCCAGCCTCACAACCACGGAGTCCCGCAAGCAGCCCATGGCCCTCGTTGTGGCCCTGACGGAGAGCGGGGAGGCGCGAGGGGAGCTGTTCTGGGACGACGGGGAGAGCCTGGGCGTGCTGGAGCGCGGGGACTACACGCTGGTCGCCTTCCGGGCCCGGAACGTAAGTCCAAGGACCCCCAGGCTCCCAGGGCGGGGCTGTCTCGGGGCGACCGCCCTGCTGTTTGAGGGGAGCCGCTCTGCCAGGCGGGCCGGGTAGCTCTGCCCTGGTCTGCACAGAGGGTGGCCAGTCCCTGATGCCGTCGCGAGTCCCCAGCCACCTGCTGTCACCTCCATGCTTTGTCTTTCTCTCTGTTCGGGCCAGAACACAGTTACGAATGAGCTGGTGCGCGTGAGCGGGGAGGGGGCTGGCCTGCAGCTGCGGAAGGTGACCGTCCTGGGGGTGGCCACGGCCCCTCAGCAGGTCCTCTCCAATGGCGTCCCTGTGTCTACCTTCACCTACAGCCCCGACACCAAGGCAAGAGGGCTCTCACTCCCCGGGGTGGGTGAGGGCGGGGGCACTGAGGCCTGGCAAGGGAAAGAGGGTCGTGGTCCTCGGGGAGCAGTGGGCAGGTCAGGCCACAGGAGCTGCGCCTGTCCTCTCCCTGCGACTGCCTTCAGGGTGACGCCAGCTGGGCTCAGGGAGGTGGCCGGTGGGTGCCAAGAGCCACAGTCCCCCACGCCGGCTGGGCAGGAACAGGACAGGCGGCCTCCCCAGGGCCGGACAGACCCACGCCCACATCCCCCCATCCGCCAAGTCCCAGCAGTCTTGCTCTTGTCGGGGGTTGTTAGGTTCAGGTTTTCTTCTTTCTTTTCCAGATTCTGGACGTCCCCGTCTCGCTGTCCATGGGGGAGCAATTTCTCATCAGTTGGTCTTAGCCGGTGGCAGCCGGGTGATCCTTATAGGGGAGGCTGATTTCCCCACGAGGCAGAGCCTGGCGCTCCCGGCGGCTGTGGACGTGCCTTGGGTCTCCCGAGCCTGGCGCCTGCTGTCCCCTGAATGCTCACGTTGCCCGTCCTGTCTACCTCCTGGGGTCGGGGTTTGAGCTTTGCCCCCCAGATCCCGCAGCTGCGGTGCGCTCCGGGGCTGCGCTGTCGGGTGTTGAAAGGCTCGTGTCCCCCAGCCCACCACCCGCTTTCTGTCCCTGACACCAGAGGAGGTGCTGGGGCGGGGAGTGAGGTCCAGCCGCGAGCCTGCTGTGACCCAGTGAGAGGACGGAGCTGTTGTCCCCACAGGCTCCCCCGGAAGCTGCCTGCCAGGCCTGGGATGAGCCTCGGGAGAATTCGCAGGCCCGGGCGACCCTTACTCTTTTAAGTGCAATTGTTTTTAATAAAGGGGCATTTGGGAGCCCTCCTCTGCTGGCTCTTCTGGGACTCAGGGCGGGGAGGGTGTACCCAACGGCTGGGCAACAGGCAGCCCCTCGACCGGCCCTGGACACTCCTGGGGGCGTGCCGTGCTCTGCCTCTCTGAAGCCAGCATCTTTCATCCTTCACGTCTCCGCCTCGCCCCACACTGTGTCACTCACATCTCCCGCGTGCCCCACGTCACGCAGGTCCCCACCTCGCCCATCTCAGGTGACTGGAGAAGGTCCACCTGGGCCTGGCCTCAGAGGCATAGGTGGGAGGTGTGGCCCCACCCCCGGGGCCGTGTGGCCCTGAGGACCTCAGAAGGGCCTCCCACGTGGACAGGGCCTTGGGCAGAGGCCAGTGGTCTGTCCCCAAGTGACGCCCTTGGCGGTGAGTTCGGCCCAGGTTCTCACCCACCCTGTGCCCTGGGGGAAGACACCCCGGGTCTCACGGCCCAGCCCCCGCACTCTCTTCCCAGCTGGGCCCCCAGAGCAAGGCCTGTTGCTGGGGACGAAATGCTCTTGGTCGAAGTTTGGGCCCGCGGCCAGGGCCAGCTTCACGCGTGTGACCCACGCAGGCCCACAGGGCCCGAGCTCAGAGGGCGCGGCTGGGTTTAACGGTCCACTGTCTCCATCTTGAAATTCTTGGTAACTTTTTAGCAAGGGGCCCTGCGAATTATGTAGTAGCCAGTCCTGGGGTGGAGATGTTTCTCCTCTCCTTTATACATTGGCATAAATTAACGGAAACGCTCTCTTTCCCCGACTGGTGGCGAATGGTCAGGAAGCCTGGGGCTGATGTTAGAAACCAGCTGGGAATCTTAGAGTGTCAGACATTAGGGGCCTGGTGTGGGGCCGGGGGTCCCTGGTGTTCTGAAGACGTCCACCCTCCTGCCCACTCGCAGGAGGGATCGGGGTGCCGTCCCAGGCAGCCCCAAGTGTGTCCAAGCTACTGGCAGCCCTCCGTGGTGCAAACCAGACACCACCAATCGACTGTGTCGCCTGCAGAGGAGCCCTCTAGTGGCCGCCGCGGGCCTCATCTCTGTTCTTCCTGACCCTGGAAGCCCACAGAGGAGCTAGAAGGCAGGGTCCCCTACGCCGCCTGCCCTTCCAGACCTGGTGGGGGCGGTGGCCAGAGGGAAAGCCAGGCAAGAGGCTCTAACTGGACAGGTGGGCCAGCTGCAGGGGCCTGGGGGTGTGGGTAGTGAAATGCAGCTCAAGCTAGCAGAGCTGCTGTGGCGTTGCTGCTCCCTCGGGCTCCCGAACAACTGCGTGTGACGTCAGGAACCAGCGAATGCCACAACAGTGATCCTAGCTGCGTCACCAGGCACGGGCGGTGGCAAGAGCAGACGGTCCAAGTGGGCAGAACTGGCGGGGGGCCCTGTTCTCCCAGTGCACTGGGCACCTGCTGCAGTTCTCCTTTCTTGTGACGTCTGTCTCGGTGTCGGGTACCGCGGCCTCGCAGGGTGAGTTGGGAGTGATCCCTCGTGTGTTCTAAAGGGT
Source organism: Propithecus coquereli (assembly GCF_000956105.1). NCBI lineage: Eukaryota > Metazoa > Chordata > Mammalia > Primates > Indriidae > Propithecus > Propithecus coquereli. The sequence goes on from NW_012154107.1 coordinate 590,258, forward strand.
GTGTGAAAATTGTTTAAAGGTGTAGTAGAATTCACGCCGAGGCTTTTCTTTGTTGTGGGGACACTCACGTCAGCCTTCCTACCTGTGGGTCTGTTCCGATTTTGTGACAATTTCTCGCTGAGTCGGTCCTGGTTGTTTTTTCCAGGAATTTGTCCGTTTTATCAAGGTTATCTATTTGTCTGCATGTAATTCATACTATTCTTACACCCTTCGTATCCTGGGTCAACGGTAGTAGCACCCCTCATCCCGGAGTGCCTTGAACCGTCTTTTCTTGGTCAGTCTCACTAAAGACTCGTCAACTTTGTTGATCTTTACAGAGGACCAACTTTTGGTTTTAATTGTCTCCATTGCTTTTCTTTCTTTATTCCTACTCTCGCCTTTATCATTCCCTCCTTCCGCTTGCCTTGGGCTTAGCTTGCTCTTCTCCGTCGCCGCAGGCGGACAGGTGCCATTTGCTGGAGTTACAGACGCGGCCGTGCTGATCTCGCCTCTCGTCCCCTCTCCATCCGCCGCATCCGCTCTGTTTCTCTTTCTCAGCTCTTTCCGACCAAATGTTGTTTCAGATTCTATTTTGTCTCCTACGTTGGCTATCTCTGTTTCACTTTTTTGACTGCTTGAGGGCTCATACCTAAAAATCACTTAGTTTTACATGCGTCACTCATCTTTAATTCATCACAATCTGCCTTCAAGCAAAGAATCTTGACAGTGCACGCCTGTGCCTTTCTCTGGCTTCGTGCTATTTTGTCATATATTTTACTTCTGTAAGTGTTGTTGCTTTTGTTTTAAGCAGTCTTTAAATCTTACTATAAATACGCTAACAGTGTAAACATCACCATTCTATTTCTGCAGTGACACCCAGGGTTCTGGGAACAGGCCCCACACTGCTAAAAGGAGTATAAATCGGTACAAAAGTCTTTCTGGAAAGTAATTTGGAAAATACACCTTGATCCAAAAAACCACTTCTGAAGGTTATTTATCCTAATGGATCATCACGTACTCGTGCGCACACACAGTATCGGAAACCTGCTTCCCAAGTAAGGGATGCTTGGTACACACGGTGGAAAAGTAGAAGTTTCTAACATGGTGGAATGTTTATGGTGTATTACTAAGTGAAAAACTTAAATTACACAACAGTGGCAAAGTGAGTTACAATTTTTGTCAAAAATACTTAATGTACAAATACAGATGTACCACATGAGTTAAAACACCAGGACAGTCATCAAACTGTGAAGTGATTATCTTTGGATAGAAAGATTAAGGATGGCTTTTAAAAAACTATACATTTCTGCTTTCTGCAGTGAGATTATGGTTTGGTAATTCAGTTACATGACCCAGGGCCTTTCTTCTTGCCTTGGCTGCCAGGAACCTGGGAAGCCCCTCAGGGTCTACACAGCCATCTCCCCGCAAGACTCACCAGACCCACCCCCAACTCCAGGCTCAGCCGCCACAGATCATGGCTGACTCCCTCTGGCCTCCGCAAGGCTCGTGGCCGTGACTGCGCCCCAGAACTCCACGAGGGCCCTCCCCCAGCCCCTCCCCTGCATCAAGGCGCATGTCCCATCACCCCCCTCACACACCCCCTCCCCTGGTGCCCGCAGGGGCCACCCTGACCTTATCGCCCGCAGCAGAACCGCTCCCTCAAAGGGAACCGACCGTTCACCGCCCTGACTGCCCGAGGGCCGGGTCGCTCCCCGGAAGTCTGCACCTGCTGAAAGCAGCACCCGGGCCCTTGGTTCCCCCGTTCGGCCTTTGGGGGCCCGGTTTTTCCGTTTTTCGTTGTTCCCTTGCGTTTTTTCGTTTTTTGGCTCGGTTGACCTTTTTCTTGATTTTTTTTTTGGTTTTTTTTTTTCTTTCCCCCTTTTCCAGGCCGGGTTTTGGGTTGGGTTAGGCCCTTTCCGTTTTCCGGCCCCTTCTTCGCCGGTTCCCGGTTCTTGCGGGTTGTTCCCGGACCCCGGATTGTTTCCCCGGGGCCCGGGGGCTTTTTCGGTTGGGTTGCCGGGTTGCCGGTGGGATTCCCGGCCGGCTCCTCGTCTGTGAGCTGACAGCAGGTCCCGCTGAGGCCGTGCAGGTCCCAGCGAGGGAACCCGCGCCCGCACGCGCACTGCTGCCGGGCAGGCCGTGACGGGTGGGTGTTATTCCTGCTGCTGCTGCTAACTGCCCCCAACACACCTGTGCCTGGTTCCTGCATAATCACTTTGCCAGGAACTCAGGAAGCCGCCTGGGCCTGACACACCGGCGTGAACGGCGTCACCGGGTCCTGTGAACCGCGAGCTCCCCCCAGCAGGGCAGGGCCTGAGCACCTGCATCCCACCCGGTCGTGGCGGCGCAGCTGGGCTGCGGCCATCCTGAGCGGCAAGGACCCGGTCACGGTTTCAGTTAAAGGAAATTCTGTTCGTAAATGACACAATCTCACATGCCTTACGTTAGAATCACCTGATAAACTTCAAAGTATTTCCAAGCTCCCCCAACCCTGGAAATCGAGATGATCCCAACCCAGCTGGGAAGGGAGAGGCCAGGCAGTTTACCATTCCCATTTCAAAGACTAGAATCGGAGCGAAATGGCCTGCCCAAGACTACACAGCAAGTCACCCGAAAAGGTGGTCGTACCTTAAAAAGTATAAACTGGAGTTTGTGGCAAAAGTTTGAAATGTTTAATGAAAAAGACTTAGAGCAATGCAGTATTTACATGTGGATAAGAAAACACAGCAGCAGGAGCCCGGAGCTTTTCCTGGGGGCACTAGGAGAAGAGATTTCACACAAACCCCTTTAACAGAAGCTGCCCCTAAGTATTTCCAAAGAGGAGTACAAAACAGGTGAACAGCCTCCAACCCATCTACGGTGCAGCAGGACTGTTTCTTCAGATCAGATCGGCAACTGGAAGTGAAAAAAGATAGTGACTGAGAGAAAATACAAACAAAATGAAAACTTGTAAATTTAACTAAGGGCTCACACTAGACTTCTCAAACAAACAAAAACAAAACCCTAAGAACAAATTATTTCTCACCGTTCATAGGCATTTCATCAATCTGAGTGGAATAGTACTGTTCAATATCTCGGAGGATGCGGATGTCGTCGTTCTTCACAAAATTGATGGCCACGCCCTTCCGGCCATATCGACCTGATCTCCCAATTCTTCAGGAATAAAACAAAATTACTTTAGTGAATATAGCAAAAAAGCCTTAGTAAATGTATCAACAGAAGCGAAACCACTGGAAAGCTTGCAGGCCTACCTGTGTATATACAACTCTCTGTTATTGGGCAGGTCGTAGTTAATGATGAGCGACACCTGAGGGACATCCAAGCCCCTGGCCCAGACGTCTGTAGAAATGAGCACTCGGCTGCAACGGGAAAGGTACTGGAGTCAGTCACCGCTGTCATCAAAGTGGACCGGACCTGCTTCCAATACTAATTTTAAACGAACCTGGACCACGAGTCCAGAACACAGCCGATCACCCCACGCAGGTCCGTCTGCGAACGCGAAGTGTTAGGGCAGCACCAGAAAGACCTGTTCAGGGCCAGCTGGTCTATTTACTTAGGTCACGTGCTCCATCAGATAAAAAAATTAGATATCTTTTACCATATAACATTTAATTTGTTTAAAGTCAGTCCCAGACCAGCAATTGGGAAAAATATTTTACTTTTGCCTAGCAAAACTTCAATTAAGAAGCATAACCTCACTGATTTTGGTTCAGTTGCTGTACTATTTTCAGATCTGAAATGCAACTCAGACCACTCCACGCCTCGGAATGTGACAAGGCGCAGCGCTGTGCCATTCGCCACGGAGGTCGGGGCCCCACATGTCCACTGAGCACCCGAGACGTGGCTGCTCTGAAATGAGATCTGCCGTAAGGGCAGGATACACACTAGATTCTGAAGACTTAGTACAGAAAAGGAATGCAAAGAATCTCATAAATATTTTAATACTAATTACATGCTGAAATTATATAATATCTTAATAAAATACATTATTAAGAATAGAGGCAGGCATGGTGGCTCACGCCTGTAATCCCAGCACACTGGGAGGCCCAGGTGGGAGGATCGCTTGAGCCCAGGAGTTTAAGACCAGCCTGGGCAACATAGTGGCGCCATCTCTACAAAAAATAAAACATTTAGCTGGGTGTAGTGGCAGGCGCCTGTAGTCCCAGCTACTCAGGAGGCTGAGGCAGGAGGATCGCTCGAACCCAGGAGTTTGAGGCTACAGTGAGTTATCATCACGCCACTGCACTCCAGCCTGGGTGACAGAGCAAGACCCTGTCTCTTAAAACACACACACAAAGAATAAACTTCACCCGTTTCTTTTTACCTATTTTAATGTGGCTACCAGAAATTTTAAAATTACATGTGTAGCTTGACTTCTATTCTATTGGACGTCACTGGTCCAGAGATAGTTAGAGTATCAGGGGACAGCAGAACAGGAGAAGAAAGTTCAAAACATGGGAAAGATGTCTCTGCTAGCACATCACACACACCCAGAGTCCCAGAGGGACAGGAGAGAGAGAGTGGGGCTGCAGAGGATTTGAAATGCTAAGGCTGAGAGAATCCAGAAGTCTTACAAATGCCAACAAGAGACAAGAAAACTAAATCCACACTAGACATACCAGGGTAAACACTGCTGAAAACAAAACACAAAGAAAAACAAACCATCCTACAAAAAGACATTGTTTTTAAAGGAACACTCAGACTGGCCGCTGACCTCCCAACAGCAGCAATGGAAGCCAACGCCCAATGAACTGCACCATGGAACTGACCTCCAACCCAGGACTGTCTCTCAGCAAGCACCTCCTTTGAGACATCTGAAGGAGATATTTCAGAGTGGAGTAGACATTTTCAGACAAACTAAAACAGATAATTATCACCAGCAGACCCAAATTAACATAAATACAACAGACATTCTTCAGGCAGAAGGAAATTCATCCCAGATGGAAGTTCAGAGATGAAGGGAAACAGAGGAGAGTAACCAACACGGCCAATATGGATCTAAGTTAAGTGTTGTTATCGCAAATGAAAATGTCTTGTGGGCTTAGAAATAAATCAAAATACAAGACAATACTAAGTTTGGGGGATAAATGAGGGGTAGTGCTTCCAGGTCCTTGCTTATCTAGAAAGACAGTAAAAGTACCAATTAATAACAGATGCTGAGAACAGAGACAACATGTCACAACTATAGGGCAGCTACTACATGATATGAAAGCATACACATCTTCCAAAATAAGAAAGAAATAAGGAAAGGAATAGGGAAAAAAAGCACCACAGAAAAACTATGACAAATGCACTTACAAGATGATCAATTTAAAACCTAATAGTCACTGGTCAGTTAACGATGGGGATGGGTTCTAAGAAACGTGCCTTTCGGCGATTTCGACGCTGTGGTCACACAGTGAACTGACTTGAACCCGACGGCAGAGCCTACCATAGCTGAGACCGTGCGCTAAGGCTGCCCGCTCCCATGCTGCGGTGCCGTAACTGGATGGGAAGCACCTGTGTCTCTAAACACAGAAAAGGTCTAAAAACCACGGTATTACATGAGCGTATGGGGCCACTATCCCACACGCAGTCCACCACCAACCAACACGTTGCTGTGCCACAAGACTGTTAATCAGTATTTACATTAAGTTAAACTAGAATAAATGCTCCAATGACAAGATAACTATCGTAAGTACTAGACCAAAACAAAAACATGAAACTGTTTCCAAGAAACACTTCTAAAACTTAAGGATGCGGAAAGGATGTAAAAAGATGAGAAGATGTGCTCAGTGATCGCCACCCAAAGCGAAGCTGTGTGGCTCCATCAGACAAGCGGGTCTTAGGACAAAAAGGATCGCCACAGAGAAAGACACGTCAACGATAAGCCAAATTCTTCAGATGTCGTCATTCCACAATTACATGTAGTCTTGGACTAGGTAAAGCAAAAATACAACCACGAAGAGGGTGACCTTGTCCACCCACTCTCAGCACTGGTAACGCAGTGAAGGAAAACGTGAGAATGCAGCTGAACTGAAAGCACGATCAGCGGCTAACGCTGACGCACGTGTGTCCTGTGCGAGCGCACGCCGTGCCTTTCCCGCCTTTCCTGCCGGCGCGGCCTTTCTGGCCAGCACACCTTTCCAACTGGCTGTAAGTTGGGCCACAAAGCAAGCTGGAATGAAGTTCAAAGGAATGAAACCTTACAAACCACATTCTCTGACTACTGTGGAATTAAACTAAGAACTCATTACAAAAAGATGAACAGAAAACCCCCACTTAGTTGGAGGTGAAATACACTCCTAAACAAGGCAAGCAACCTGGCTGGTTCGGGTGAGTCATCTCCCCAACCCGATGTTGCACAGGAGCACAGGCCTCCCCACTTACTACAGGCTCCCCGCTCTCCCCGAGCCTCAGCCGTGAGAGGAGGGAGCAGCGTCCCCCAGGGTTTCGGGGCAATGGCACCAGGGCGGTGCGCGTGAAGTGAACACAGCGAGGCAGCCGGGACTGGCACGCCCAGAACCAGGCACCAGAGCGCAGCCGACTGACTGACCTGGCGCCTGAGCGGAACTCCTTCATGATGGACTCTCGCTCTTTCTGCGGCATGTCTCCGTGCATCGAGGACACGGTGAAATTGGCTTCCCTCATCTTCTCTGTCAGCCAGTCAACCTACAAATCAGATCAGAGATGCTACTGGAAGCTGCGTATTCAGGGCTTTATCTCGATTTGCAGAAGCAGTATGAACACTCCTGAAGCAGCTGCTCTCCCAACCCAGACCAACCTTCACTGGATGTGCAGAAAACTCACCTTTGCCCAGTGAATATGGGGGCTTGTTTACAAAACTCTACTAATTCATTTGTTCCATACAGCGATTCTTTTGTTGGGGGGGACATGTCTGATTATTCTCATTTGAAATTTAAATTCAAGTCTGGTGAGAACACGGTCCAACTCCTTTTCCCTTTCCAGGAAAGCGGCCAGTGGTTCTCAGCAGAGCCCGCATGTGAGCATAACCTGGGGAGCTGAAACTGCTGGGGCTGGTCCCACCTTCAACCAATCAAACACGAACCTTTAGGCACGGGACCAACATCGATATTTTTGTGAATAAAGTTTTACTGGGCCACGGCCACGCACATTCGTTTGAATACTGCCTACGACTGCTTTTCCAACAGAGCCTGTACCCAGAAAACCTAGTATGTATTTACCCGGCCCTGCCCAGAGAAAGCCTGACCAAGTCGTTAAGAGACTCAATCTTCCATTTCCCTACAGTGCCATCACAGAAATGAAGAGGCCGCGTACCTTCCTCTTGGTGTTACAGAAGATGACCGCCTGCGTGATGGTCAGCGTGTCGTAGAGATCACACAGGGTGTCAAACTTCCACTCTTCTCTTTCCACTGCCACGAAAAACTGTTTGATGCCTTCCAGAGTCAATTCATCACTGGTGGACGGAGACAGATCCTGTTACACACGCGCCCTTCCGACCGGGACTCGAGGGCGAGCCCGGGCCAGGCTCTGGGGAGAGCCACGCCGCCATCGCCTGCAGCTTTGCCAGGCAGGCCACCACGCGTCCCCCTCTGCCCCAGCCACAGTCCTGTCCCGTCCCCCCTGCCACCACACAGGCCCGCTTTCTGGATCTGCCTGTTCATAATTTGCACCACCTCGAATATGGTTCTAAACAAAACACACTGGTAACAACCAAATACTGGAAGCTAATTTTTAAATTTGGAATTACTTGGTCAGAGAAGAAAGAGCATTATAATAGCTTGTTTTTCAAAAAAGGAAATTTTAAAAAATTTCCTATTTTAAACCCTTTACAAATACAACCCAGTATTTCAGTAACACCTGAGAAGAGGGTGCTCTTACCGTTTCACCAGGATGCGGATTGGGTCCGTCATGAACTTGTTGGTCATCTCCAGGATTTCGTGGGGCAGCGTGGCACTGATGAGGACCACCTGCGTGGCCGGGGGCAAGTACCTGTACACGTCATAAATCTGCTCTTTGAAACCTGGAGGAGAAGACACCAGAGGGTGTTTAAGGCTGCGTGTGTTGGGGCAGAAGCTGCCGACAGAAGCCCACCTCGGCGGACGCTGAACCGCGGCAAGGTCCGCCGACAGGTACCTCCCTGCTGCAGAGCCAGGCAGAATCCACCGACCCGGGTGTTTGCTGGATGAGGGTACCGGTTTCTCCTTGGTGCGTCTTCGATCTGAGGTGCTGTGGGGACCATGGGCCCACCTCGAGTCCTAGATGCCACACATCAAAAGCGACAGAAACGCCAGCCCCGAGTCACCCACAACTCAGAAGCCCATAAGGCAGTCGCGACTCAGTGCCACCCGCTGCTTCCCCGTGAGGACTGGCATCCAGTGTGGCCACATCTGCCACACTTTAAAGAGAATCCAGAGATCTGGATTTTTACACAAAATCTCCCAATTAAAAGACGTCAGCTTATTGTATTATATTATTTAATGCAGCACAGGCTGAAGAAACATGCCGGCAAGCAGGACCTGGCCCCAGTCACCACGACGCAGCCTCTGCCCAGCCTGGGAGAGGCCCCTGGCGGCCCGGCCTCCCGCTGCAGGCTGCTGACAGACTGCAGGCTCCCATCCCATAAACCGGGGAGCCCAAGTCTGCATTTCCAACAGGTCCCAGGGGACACGGATGCGCTGGTCTGGAGACCTGTCTTTGAGAACCTCTGCCCCAAGGGACAGGAGCCCAAGAGCCACCCAGCACCAACGCGTCCTCAGACACGAAAGTGACTCTACTGAGTGCCTTGTGGGAGCTGAACCTTTAACTTGACCGAGGGATGGGACCTTCACACAGGGCCCCAGACAGGTGCATGGGGCGGGGCGGGGCGGGGGTGGGGACTCCAAGCTCAGGACGAGAGGCAGCCCAAGCACTGGCTTCTGGGCACCTCAGGAGCTGCTCAGGAACGCGAGACCCAGGAAACGACCCCAGAGGATTCTCCACGTGCGCTGCTGGCTGCTGCTCGGAAGCAAAATCCTCGCTTCACAACCCAGCCGCCTCGCGCCATTCTGGCGACACTGCCCCGTCACCATCCGCTATCACCTAGAGGTCCTCACCTGTCTGGCCTCATTTGGGGAGAACATGAAAGACCTAAAAAGTATACATCTGAATGCTATCTTCAAGAGAGAAAACAGCCCAGACAACCAACAAAACGGAACTGGCTACGTAAATTACAGAACATCCCTACAACAGAGCACCTGTTGCCACAAAAAATGCTGCATTTTTCTTATCACGGACAGGTAAGTTCATTAAAAAGCAGATTATGAAACGGTACGCACAAAATGATTCCAAGTTTGTTAACTACAACTGTGTATAAAAAGGTCTGGTAACCCATTTTCTGATTTTTATTTTTAGAAATTAAGTCTTTGCAATGAATATATTTCTACTTCTGTAACGAAAAACTATAAAAGGCTTTTGTAAAAAGCCTGGGCCCCCTCTGGTCTTGTCCTCCATCAACTCAAGACTCCCCTCGGGCCGTTTCCGACTCCACTCGGGCGAGGGCTTCCCCTTCCCGCCACCCTGCAATGCTCGCCCTCTGTCCCGCAGCCGTCCGCCTGTCCGTCAGAGTCCAGGCTGCTGCCCAAGCGCCAGGCCTGGTATGAACTTACTTCCTGGGCCTCTCCGGGCTCCCAGGCAGAGCCAGGAGCTCCCTCGGGCCCTCCAGCAACATTAAATACTCCCGTGACAACCGGCCCTCTGGACCAGGCTGCCAGCAACGGTCCCCATTTGCTGAGTGAACTAGTGACCCTTTCTTGCGCCCTCACACTCACAGCCCCAGGGCCTGCCACGTGGCAGGCTGTCCCCCATTCCGGATAAAAACTAACTCGAGACATACAACAGACGGCAGAAGTACGGAAAAGGAGAGCAGCGACCAGGACAAACCCCTGGATTTGGAGTAGAAGTCAGATGTACACAGGGAATGTGACCCCACAGGCTTAGGAAGGGGGCCACTGCAGGTGGCACAGGAAAGGAAAAAAAAAAACCTCAAAGAAATTAAGTCTGGGTCTGTCATCCAGGAATCCTGAGAGAGTGAAGCCAGCACAACTCTCGGGCCACGGCAGCCGACGTCAACCTCTTCTAGGAAAGCAGGACTGCCTGGCGCGGACACTTAGCTCTTCTACCGGACCCTAAAGGACAAGCAGCTCACCTCCAGACTAGCGTTAGGAAGGTCACGGGTTCATGTCAGAAACAAAACCCTTCACCTCTACACCATCCTCCTTTAAGAACAGTTTCTATTATACAAACGCTTAAAACAGAAACACTATGAAGAGAACTGAAACGCACTCAAGCTTAAGTGCTGGTCTCGCTGGTTTCTTATTTCGAAAGCAAAGCAATCACCCAACAAGACTGTGTGGCTAGTAAGTGCTCCACTCCACTTTTTAAGAAGAGTTCAGAGAACCCTGCAGGAGAACGGTGGAAGGCAAACAAAAAGGAGGAGAACTCGCCCTTGCGCGAGGTCACAGATGTGCCCAAGGCTGGGCGCGGGCAAAGGGATGTGAACGTGCACGTAGAAAGTCACATAACCAGCCACACTGGCAGGCACAGGCAAGGACGGTAACATCCTCGTCTTTCACAGGGGGCAGTCTATGTATGTGTGTACGCAAACACGTCCACATACCTGTCTAGAACGAGGTTCACCGTATGTTAATGACACTTTTTCTAGGTAGTGGGATTGTGGGTGTTTCTTTTCCCTTGGTGGGAGGAGGCATACTTTTCTATATTACCTAAATTCTGTATAACAGCTTTTCAGTCACACTTGATTAGCTTTAATAAATAAAACATGTTTTTTAGAAAACCATTTTTTGTGTATATATTTTATAAAAATTAATTATATGCAGAGGCATTTTCGTCCTTTGTAGCCTGAGCAGGGGAAGAGCCACGCTGCTCACAGGATAAACGTGTGAGCACCAGGAGAGCGCTGTGCTTCCAAAACAAACTCACTGGCACTTATGGTCATCCCCCCACCCCCCGCTGAGGCCAGGCGTCTGTCCCCAAGGGCTCTGTCTCAACCCTGCACCTGACTGCGGCTGTGCCCACCTACTTGAACGCGATGCGCTCCATCGGTCTGGGCAGAGATGCCGCTGTCCTGGCTGTGATTGGTCTCGCAAACCCACACCATAAAAAAGCAAACCAGGAAGTTTATGTTCATAATTGCCCCCCAAGGCACAACTGTTTTTCCATAAAGAAAATACTGTTCATACTCAGAATGCTTCCATTAGCTACATACTTCAATTTCATCCTGTGAAAATTCAAGAAGAATTATGTCAGTAGAAAATTCTTGTTACTCATACCTTTATTCAACATTTCATCAGCCTCATCCAAAACCAACATCTTGATAGCTCGTGTCCTTAAACTTCTTCGACGAATCATATCTATAAAATTAGATTTTGAAACAATTACACCCGTGGCTACAAGGAAAGAGCTGGCCATTCCAGCTGGCCTCACAGCATGTCAGAGACCATCCCCTTCCAGTGACCCAGATCCACCGTGCAGCACCCCAAACTGAAAACTGTCGTGTATCACTTCAGCACTTCTTGCAATTACCACTTACAGCACACTTTCTACAGACAAAAGTGCTTACCGAAGACACGCCCCGGGGTGCCTGCGACAACGTGCTGTCCATAATCCAGTTTTCTGATGTCCTCGCCCACATTGGTGCCTCCGATGCAGGCATGGCACTGGACGTTCATGTAGTCGCCGAGCGCAAGCAGGCCCTGAATCAAAACCAGGTTCACGTCCCAGGGCATTATAAAGTCAGAAACATCAGAATCTTCCAAAAATGGAGATTAATGTCACTATTTGTACCATAAAACTACAAAATTCTCCTCCTAGTCTTTTCTCTGCCAAAATGAAGTTAATTTTGCTGGTTTCTCATTACAAAAGCAATACATATTAATTACAGAAAAGTACATAAAATTCATAACCATACCTACCAAAGGCAACATTAACACCTTTATATCCTTCCAAAATATTAACTAACATCTAAGTATAAAACAATTAGAATTGTTTTTACTAAAAGGGATTTTGTTGTTAAAAAAGCACATTCCTAAGGCTGCAAAAACCTGAAAACTAAAAGCTACGCTAAAAATGACCTAACGCAAACCAGCAATTGACGTAATAATATACAATGATTTACATCAAAATGTTAGAAATCCGGGAAAAAATTTTAAGGAAACTGAAAAGCGAGGTTAGATTACATAAATCAGCTGGTGCTTTACAGTCAATCACAAAAGGACACTTGCAAACAGGACCCCGCCACCTCTAACACCCTCACCTTCTGGATCTGCACAGCCAGCTCTCGTGTGGGGGCCAAGATCAGAGCCTGGGTTTCACGAACCTAGTGGAACAGTCGATCAGAAAAAAAGAATCCTCAGTGTTGTCAAGAGGGACCACAGGAACTCACACCCAGATCTACTTTAAATATTATCTCACATTAACCATACTCTGATTTCTGACAGAGGTAAGCAAATCTTAACATTATTTACATTGCGAATCCAGCAAAAATCACGACATGTCAGTCAGGATTCTTGTTTGCCAACAAGAATTTCCTCTAGTTATTTTTTTTTAAAAATTCTCAGTTTAAACAAAATAGTTATGACAGGATATTAGTTAGCTCAGATATTAATGTGCAATTAAGATTTTCTTAACATATTTAAGTCAGTACAACTAGAGAATTTTAAAATTGTATTTTTTGAACACAGTAATTACAGAAGAAAAAGCAAGTATATCCTAGGATTACAGAGCAGTTTAAGATGGCAAATTACCTGAATATCCAAACACTGAAGCACCGAAATACTGAAGGTGGCTGTTTTGCCTGTGCCAGACTGAGACCTATTCGAGAAAACACGGTAAGTGGGATTTATAGGGGGGACCTGTGCCACTGTCCCCCTCTGCACCTCACTCCAAGGGGTGGGCTCCAAAGGCACTGAGGCTGCTTCTGCCAAGCAGATGCCTCCTCCCCTCCCATCATCTGAATAGCACGGGGTAGGACTCAGGTACAGCATCACAGTTTTTAAATCTCCACAAGGCTAGTAAATGTGGCTTTTGCATCGCGGGCTATGGAGCCGTACAGTCTGTAACTTCAAGAGGTGTTTAATAGGTGGCAGAAAAAGGGAGACTCTCTTTTATGCAAATACAATTCTTTTCTATGATTTTGGACTAAAACTGTCCTCTAAATAATTTTATGATAGAGGCTTTTTAGAAAGCAGGCACATGAAGAATAAAGCTATTAAAAGAACATTATACACAATTCCACATGCCGACTGATAGCTAAGCAAAGCTGGCTAAAAAAATTTAAAACAAAACCTTCTATGTTAGAGAACACAAAAATTAAAAAAATTTAAAATCCTGCGACCAAAGTCAGGCAAAGAGCTGGTCCCGAGTGTACAGAAACTGGGAGACAGAGCTGTCCTCACAAAGCATCGAATCACTATGTTTCCCCGCCACAGGTCTAGCTGCCGCTCTGCGCAGCAGGGCAACTTACTGTGCGATGACATCTCTCCCTTTAATTATCTGCTTGATAGCTCGCTGTTGGATTGCTGACGGTTTTTCAAAACCTGCAAGACGAGACAGAAAAAATTAGCTCTCACCATGATGACAGCATTAAAACCATGTACCATAAACTCCTCAAATGGTTTTTGTTTTTTCAACCATCAACCCCTACTAACCCCGCCCCCCAGCCTGACCCAATGTTTGTTATAGTAAGCTCTGGAGGCGCAGGAGCTCAATGAATTGGGCCGAAGTGGATTTTTATACTAATATGGGATACTATCCGTAAACTAAAATATTTGTAAAAGGAACATCAAATTGTTTAATATATAGACACCAGTTTTGTTTTAAAAAAAATCTCTGGGGCTTGCAGGTTCTGGAAGTATGGGCATCAAACGTCATTGGTGGTTACCACTGAAGAGCAGGGTGGGGAGAGGCTCACTTTTTACTCTAATTATGTCTGTATTGTTTGATGATATCACAAACAGCCTACTTTTTTTTGTATCACTTTTTAAATTAAAAAAACAAAGTCCAGTAGCACTGTAGTCACTGCTCTTCCCTATCAGCTAGCATTAAGTCTACGCATTGCTGCTGTGGTCTACAACTGTACTTGATCTGCTGGGTTATGCTGTGGGGTGTCCAGTGCTGTTCTGCATTAACTACAGCATCATCTTTCTTGTACAGCAATTACTACCAAGGGCTGAGACTATTTTGAAGGACAAAAAGTATTTTTTGGTCGGGCGTGGTGGCTCACACCTGTAATCCTAGCATTCTGGGAGGCCAAGGCGGGAAGATCGTTTGAGCTCATTAGTTTGAGGCCAGCCTGAATAACAGCAAGACCCCGTCTCTACTAAAAAAATAGAAAGAAATTAGCTGGACAACTAAAAACATATATAGAAAAAATTAGCCAGGCATGGTAGCGCATGCCTGTAGTCCCAGCTACTTAGGAGGCTGAGGGAGGAGGATCGCTTGAGCCCAGGAATTTGAGGTTGCTGTGAGCTAGGCTGACGCCACGGCACTCTAGCCTGGGCAATAGAGTGAGACTCTGTCTCAAAAAAAAAAAAAAAGTATTTTTTAAGCACTCAAATAAAACTTTAAGTACAAAATTCTCTTTTAATTTTTTGGTAGTCTTTTTAAAAATGTAGTACAATTTCCCATCTCAACACAAAAGTAAATATAACAGGTGACTTAAACTCATGAAGTACATGGATGTGAAACCAATAAAGGTGTCTTAGAGCAGGGACGCCCTGGTGCCAAGAAGGCAGGTAGGGCTGTCCGCCTCAGTGAAGCCTGGCTGCGGTGCTTTCTTGTCATCTCCCATTACCTCAGCAACTACAATCCACTTTGTCTAGACGGGCATCAAGAACCGTTGGATGAAAGATGTTTCAGTTCCAGGCATTAAACACAATCAATGCTGGTAATTCCCATCTGCGTCCCCAACGCGACCTTTTCCCCAGGCTCCCAACTTATTACAGACACCTGCCTGCAGAACATCTCCAACAGGATGGAGCACAGACTTCTCAGACAGACCAAGGCAGAGCCCCCGATTCTGCCTCCCTCGGGGGCTGCCTATCTAAGCAGATGTCTGCAACAGCACCCGCCTAGTTACTCTGAACACCAAGGGCTCACGCTCCAGTCTTCCCTCCTCTGCCGCTCACATTCAATCCATCAGCCAAGACCGTCAGCGCCATGTACTCCATCTCCAACGAACACCATCACCGCCTCTCCCCTGGACTGGAGCAAAAGTTCCCAACTCATCTCCCTGCTTCCTCTCCTTCCTCACCTCACCCCAAGTCCAGACACCCAGAATAGCCTCTGAAACTGTAAATCTGATCATGCTGCTTTGCTGTTAACACCCTCCAGTGGCTTTCCACTGCACTCAGAAATGAAGTTCAAAGTCTTCATCACCATGTGTCTTCACTAACTGGGCTCCTGCCTGTCCCTCCAAAATTCCACCACGAGGAGCTTCTTTCTGTTCCTAGAACGCACCCGGCTAAGGGTTGCAAGGCCCTGGCACCAGCTGTTCCCTCTGCCCTGACTGCTCCTCCCTCTCCTCATAACGGGCTCCTCGTCCAGATCTCAGCTCAAGTGTCATCCCCTCCTGGCAGCCCCCTCGCCTATCTGCTCCACTAATTCTTTCCTCCCCGAAGTCCTACTCTACTCAATCACCCCGCTTTATGCTCCCCATAGCAACAACAGATGCCTGAAGCAACCTTGGTTTTATGTTGTCCTTCTCCCAAAGAAAATTAAGCTCCGTAACGGCACGAACCTGTCTGGTTTACCGCTAAATCCCCAATGCCCACAGCAACTAACAGATACAAAAGTTATCTACTGAGCGAATGACTCGGAAGCGCCGGGAAGACTTTGCAGCCCCTGCTGGACCCAGCTCGGCGCCCTCCCTGCACGAGGAGCAGGCACCGAACGAACCCACGCGAATCAGGGGGCGACCGGGTGCCGGGGGCGAGGGTCGCACGTCATCGGGCCCGGAGCCTCGGCCCTGGCCCTGCTGAGGGACCAGTAGCCCGGACGGATCCCCGCCCGCGCCCCCGGGACCCCCAGCCGGCCCCGCGCTCCCGCCCGCGCCTTCGGCCTGCCCCGCGGCCCGCGCCCACCGACCGTAGGCGTAGATGCCGCGCAGCAGGTCCTCCCGCAGGCCCATGGTGTCGAACGTGGGCGTCACGTCCACCTCCTCGCTGGTCTCGAATTCCACTTTGGTCATGTCTTCCTCTTTGAGCAGTCGCTTCCGCGCCGAGCCCGAGGTCGCCATCGTGGCCGTGGCCGCCATGATTCCGACCCGCAGAGAGCAGTGCGCGCGCCGCGACTGAAACCGGAAGTAGGTCCGCGGCGCCGCCGCCAAGAGGGATGATGTCACCGCGCGCGCGAGCGTTGGTCGTACGACCGTGCGTGCGTGCGCCGAGGTCGCGCCGTGGGAGGGGCGGGGCGTTCCTCGTCACGTGAAACGGGAAACGGCGTTTGTTTCCGGGAAAGGGGCGGTGTTGCTACTCTCGCGCGATATGGAGCTCCCGCGGGGTCTCGCGAGGGGCGGGCAGCGCACTGTCATATAAAGGGTGTGCGGAGCGGGTGGGGGACAGGTGTCTTAAGCATGCGCCGGGTTGTGTGTTATCTGTCTATCGGGCGGGATGTCGAACCCGAGCTCCCGGGAGCAGGCTGACGGCGGAGCGCGGTGCCTCTGCCCGGCGCGAAGTCCCCTGCGGTTCCGCCCAGAGGGAGTAACTAGCGCTCGGGTCTCCGGCCTGAGTCCGTCGCTCTGTCGTCCTTCAGGAGGGCGGCGTTGTGACAGCGCGGGCCGAAGGCTCGGTCACCGCGGCCGCCCGCCAGGCGCTTCCGAGAGCTGGGTACCGGACAATTGGCCCGCCGGCGAGCGTGCCTGCGGGGTGCCGCTGCCGCCGGAATGTTCAGGTTTGCAGGGCCGACCGTCTGTCTCGGACCTGGACGTGGAGGTGCAGGTGCTTACCCTCCCACGGTTGCCCGCGGACGCCAGTGACGCAGTGCAAGACACAGATGTAAAGTATCTTGTCGACTAAAGAAAAAACATTAAGCTTTCAAAGAGTTAAAATTAGTTTTGTGCAGCAGTCTTACCGAGGACTGTGGACCGAGGCCCACCGTCCAGAACAGCCTTCAGGGAGGTCGCTGGGGCACAGGCCCCCCGGCCACTGCTAGATGCCGGCGGCGGGCTCGGCACGTGCAGAACCGCGCCAGACCTGCTCAGAAACAGAATCACGTCGAGGCGCGGGTGTGAGAGCTCATCTGGTTACAGAGTACCGCGGCGCAGTCCCAAACCAGTTATTGTCTTATGGTAGGACAAAGCAAGGAGCAGGGTCATTTACCTTTTAAGGAATACAGCGACACAGGCAAGTGACAGGGAGCCGCGTGCTCTATTGTTTTGCCTTCAAGCCATCCCTCCAGAGAGCTGCAGGCTGTGACCAGTCAGGGTTGCGAAATTGTGCTGGCAAGTAGAAAGGAACAAACACGACATCCAAGGTTTGCTACTTTGTCTTACAGTCTCATTAATAATTTTCATGTTGATTGTTGAAATAATATTTTAGATAGACTGGCTTAAATAAAATATGCTATTTAATTACGTCAGTTTCTTTTTATGTGTTGAAGTGTGGCTACAGAAAAAATTTTAACTATATTATTGGACTGCTGCTCTATGTACTTAATAAACGCTGGAAGGGTGAGAAAAAAGTAAAGTGAGGATTACTGACTTTAAGAATTCTAGTATTAAATTATTACACTGTTCTGCTAAGTGCAAAGAGGATCATTGGCTGTCTTGCACTTGTTCAAAGTTTTTAATCTTATTCGTGGTCTGCCTAGATTTGTGGTTTTCCTCCACATTTTTGTGAGTAAATGATCAAACATTTTACACCATTTTTCTGGTGATGTTGTTTATGCCATGTCTGAAATCTCATTTTAGAGTCCTCTTCCTTTTTGGAGAGCCAATAGCTTTTTAGCCCAGAGTTCATGAAAATGACAGGAGCTGGGACTCAGCGCAATCACTGGGTGAACGATGCTCTAGGGAAATGATGGGGCATAAACGGACATGGTCCCTCCCTCCTTCAGATTAATTGGGTGAGATAACTGCCCCCCCAATATAAACAGCGTGGGAGGTGAGGTGCCAGAGACGGGGTGCTGGGATGAAACGTAATGGGCCCGTCCACCTCTGTGACCAGGAGGCCTCTTTTCTTAGACACCAAGGGGCCCTGGGACAATAAGGAGTGTAAGTCCACTCTTGGGAGAACTCAGAGCTAGAAGGCAGTGCAGTAGGTCGTGGAAGACCTGTGTTTTTATTATGTAGGAGAGGGGAATGTGGGTAACGGCACAAGAATAAGAACTCTCAGTAGAAGAGATTTTCCTTGTTAAAATACCGTGCCTGCTTTTACAAGGTCTACGTGATGCTCACCAAATTACTCACAGTGTCAGTGATTCGAAGGCCCTCATTTTCTTTTGTGGATAGTAGGCAGTTACAGTCTAGTCAGTTGTGTGCTGAGAACATGTCTTAGTCATGTAACCTATTTGTTAATAAAATATTTGTTCTGTGTAGCTATGTTATGCTGTGCATAGCGTCTACTTAAAAAGCAAGAATTGACCACCCGCTCGGCTATCCGTACACAAGTTCCCTGCTTAAACTTCCAGGTTAATCTTTTAATTCTTATCAAAAACCTCAATTACCTTTCCAAGTAAAAGGTACAGACATATATCTTATCTTATCTCTTTTACTGATGGAAAATTAAGGTCCGGTCTGAGAAGTTGAGTGCCCTATAGCAAGGCCTATAGGCCTTCTTTTTCGAAGCCCATTTCTGAGTTCCCTAAACAGTGGCTTTATAGAGCCTGGGCTCTTCTTCCCTGGGCCCCTCGGTCAAGAAAAGAGGCCTCCCAGTCTCGAAGGTACACAGACGGGTTAAGCCCTGTCTCGGCTGCTTGCTGTCTTGGCACCTCACTTCCCACACCGTTTCTATTTTGGGGAGGAGGTCTAATCTCCAGGAGGGCAGGGGCCACATCTATTTAGTCCCTACTGTTTTCCTAACCCACAGTGGGTGTTCAGGAAATAGTTGCTGCCTTGCTCACTGCGTGGACATCCAGGGCAAGAGGGAGGGACACAGGACACAGTCCCGGCCAGTCAGGAGCATCGTGAGCTCTGGCAGTTGCTGCAGACAAGATGGGAATAGCCCAGAAGTTGCCACCTCTCAGAACCTAACCCGTCCCTTTTCTTCTGCCCACGCTGGCTGCTGGAGTCAGGGTGGAGAAGGTTGGTGTGGCTGGCTTTTCCAGGAGTGGAGGAGGTCCGGGGGCAGCGCTGCTCGGCTGGGCTGGGTTCACCTGAGTCATCACTGCAGGAGTTGATGTCCCAGATAGAAGAAACCTGGATCCGATCGCAGGGGCAAGAGGCCATCCAGAAGAGTGACTTCCTGCCAGACGTCCCCGCCTGTCACCTGGTATTAAATGCTGTTCCTTTCTAGGCACAGCATCTCTAAACACACCCGGCTGGGGTGGGCACCTTACTAAATACTGCCTGACCCCACCGCACTGCCGTCCCAACTCCGGGCCCCTACCGTGGTGGCTGGCATCCAGCAG
This sequence comes from Propithecus coquereli, assembly GCF_000956105.1. Classification (NCBI taxonomy): domain Eukaryota; kingdom Metazoa; phylum Chordata; class Mammalia; order Primates; family Indriidae; genus Propithecus; species Propithecus coquereli. The sequence continues at coordinate 609,821 of NW_012154107.1, forward strand.
ATGTGCAGGGAGCACCTCTCTTGTGCTCTCTGTTCCAGCTGCTGGGCTTAGTGGTGGCACCTGCCCCCACAGAGTTTGTTCCAGGGGACAAGACTGACAAAACACAAGTATGTAAGATAATCATAGTTTTATAATGCTGTGCTGCAAATATAATAAGGTAAAGTGAAAGAGAGTTAATGGGTTGCTGATTTACCTGGGTGGCTGGAGGAAGGTGCCACCTGAGTTGAGTCAAGAGTGGGTGGCCACAGTGACCCCGAGGGGTGGAGTGTTCCAAGAAGAAGGGACAGTGAGACAGGCGTGAGGTCAGCACCGATTGAAGGACAGAAGGCCAAGGTGGTGGTAGCATAGGGAATGCAGGTGGGATGGGAGGAGCTGTGAGCTGGGGACAGATCACACAGGGTCTCAGTGAAATAGAGTTTAAATGTACATTGGTTGCCATAGGAACCACTTCAAGGTGGTCTGTCTTTGGGGGGAGGGGCGTGCCTTCTGATAAAGGGTTTAGAAAGACGGTCTGGCTAGGAGCCCACGGGCAGAGGTGGCGGAAGTGGTGGTGGGAGGGCTTAGGAGATGTTCCAGAGTGAGGCTGGCAGGGCTGATGGCTGGGATGGACGGTCCTTAGACTGGAGAGGATGAAGATCAACACCGGGGCATCTGGGCTGAGCCTCTGGTGGCACAGGCACAAGCTAGGGAAGCTGTGGGGCAGCATCATTGTGGTTTGGAGTCAAAACCGACAAGCCCAGTGGCCCACACCTATGGTCCCAGCTACTCGGGAGGTTGAGGCAGGAGGATCGCTTGAGCTCAGGATCTGTGATCGGCCACTGCACTCCAGCCTGGGTGACAGAGCAACACCCCGTCTCTAGAAAAAAAATCGACATGCACAACCAACAAACACATGTGCATCCGTGTTCGTAGCAGCATCATCCACAAGAGCCCAGTGGCCATCGACAGACAAATGAATAAAGAAAATGTGGTATCCGTGCAGTGGAACATTATATGGCCATGAGCAGGAGTGAGGCACTGACACACGGAACAACGTGGAGGACCCTCAAAAGCATCCAACTGAGTGAAAAAAGCCAATCACAAAAGGCCACACCCTGAGCAACTCCACTCAAATAAAATGTGCCGAACAGGAAAATCCACAGGGATGCAAGGCGGATGGGTGGTTGCTGGGGAATGCGGGGGGCGGGGGTTGGGGTCTGCTTAGTGGGTGTATGGTTTCTTTCTGGGGTGATAAAAATGTTTTGGCCAGGTGCACTGGCTTGTGCCTACAGTCCCAGATGCTCGGGAGGCTAATACGGGCGGATCCCTTGAGCCCAGGAGTTCGAGGCTATAGTGAGCTATGACCACACCACTGCACTCCAGCCCAGACTCAAAAAAGTCTGGAACTAGAGAGAGGTGGTAGTTGTCACATAACATCGTAAAATTAACAAATGACACTGAATTGTTCACTTTAAAAATGATTATATTAGGCAGGGGGGTGGGTGGCTCATGCCTGTAATCCTAGCACTCTGGGAGGCCGAGGCAGGAAGATCATTTGAGCTCAGAAGTTCGAGGCCAGCCTGAGCAAGAGCGAGACCCCATCTCTACTAAAAATAGAAAGAAATCAGCTGGACAACTAAAAATATATAGAAAAAATTAGCCGGACATGGTGGCGCATGCCTGTAGTCCCAGCTACTCAGGAGGCTGAGGCAGGAGGATCGCTTGAGCCCAGGAGTTTGAGGTTGGTGAGCTATGATTCCACAGGACTCTAGCCCAGGCAACGGAGTGAGATTCTGTCTCAGATAAATAAATAAAAATGATTATATTGTGTGAATTTCACCTCAGTTTTTAAAAAGAAGAAAAAACCAATAGTTGTGACTTTGCCGGTTAAATCTGAGGTGCGTGCACAGCCAGGCAGAGTTGTCCGTGGGCAGCTGTGGAAAGCAACAGGAAGGACGGGTTTTATTCGCTTCCGTCGAAACAGCCGCTTCCGCGCCTGCGCAGTGCCACACTGGCGCGGCCGGAGCTGGGTGCCATGTTGCGGGCTCGGTCCGGGGCCAGGCACGCCACAGAGCCACACCCCGGAACCCAGAAAACGCTGTGTCCCCCAAGAGGATACCTTAACTAATTACTTTCATCAATGAGTTCTACAAGCATTTCGTAAGTTAGACTGAAGAAACCATTTTCTGGCCGGGCGCGGTGGCTCACGCCTGTAATTCCAGCCCTCAGGGAGGCCGAGGCGGGAGGATTCCTCGAGCTCAGGAGTTGAGACCAGCATGAGCAAGAGTGAGACCCCGTCTCTACTAAAAATAGAAATAATTAGCCAGGAACTACTAAAATAGAAAAAATTATCCGGGTACGGTGGCACACTTCTGTAGTCCCAGCCACTTGGGAGGCTGAGGCAGGAGGATGGCCTGAGCCCAGGAGTCTGAGGTTGCTGTGAGCTAGGCTGACGCCACTGCACTCTAGCCCGGGTGACAGAGCGAGACTCTTTGTCTCAAAAAAAAAAAGAGCAGAGACACTGTGAGGTTCCTTTCACCTTCAGTGCACTCTGCCGGCATTTATTTGTGTTTTCTATAACTATCTAGAACTTTCTATGTGCCCAGCGCGGTGGCGTGTGCTTTCTCACCATGAGGAAGGTTCCATTGTTAGTCCCACTGGAGATGTCAGAAAGCCAAGGCTTGGGTGGGGCGGCAGGTGCCCAGCAGGGCTGAGACCCCGTCTGAGAGCCCGTGTTCTTGCTCACTGTGCCCGGGTGACTGCGCCCTCATCTGTGTCACTCACCAGGAGGAAGACATTTGGGTGGAGTTGCCGATCCGCCACCAACTAGCTGTGTGACCTTGGAAACGACCTCCATCTGTCTGCATGATAATCCTTAAGGCTCGTCCTCCTTGGGCCACAGAGTCACAGTTTCCTGTCTTTCCTGGTCAGTGTCTGCACCGGTGGGAAACAAACACCCGACCAGTTTCCAGTCCTTACGGAACATCACTGCCCTAGCGGTGGGGACACAGCACAGAACAAGAAGGACAATAATTCTTGTCCTCGGTAGGTTACAGGCTTATAGTGGGGAGGCTGGCAAGAAACCCGCCTGGAATGACACGCTACGCTGGGGCAGTGGGCCCAGCGAAAAATGATGAGCCTGAGCAGGGGCAGGAAGGCTCAGGTTGGAGGTCTAAATTCACGCAGGACCAGCTGGAAAGGCCTCTCTGGGAAGGTGGCGCTTGAGTGCTGAGGAGGTGAGGAAAAGAGTGTTCCAGGCCAAGGGAACAGCAAGGCGAAGGCCTGGGGCAGGTGAAAGGGCCTTGTGGGCCGTGCGGAGGACCGAGGATGCGTGCACGGACTCCTGCTCCAGCAGATCTCGCTGCCTGCCGCACGCAGCTACGGGGACACCGGAGGAGGACGGCGGGGCCACTGCAGGGATCCACGGAGGAGGCAAGGAGGATCAGATTCTAGGTCTATCTCAACACGGAGAACCACGACCTAAATCTGAATAATCGTTATGAAATGTTGATTTTAGACACATCCATGGGCCTTTTTTAGGTACTCCCCATAATGGGTCGTGAGAACCAAGAAGGGCCCAGAGTTGATCCTAACCTTCCCAGGACTTTTCCGAGGGTAGAAATGATGATGAACTGGGCTGAGTGTTCACAAGGGAGCGAGGGTCCTCCCCCACCTGAAACCATCCCCTCAATCCCCACCTGCCGTGGATCGGCCAGAGGCACGGAGGGTCCTCCGAGGGTTCCCGGGGCTCTCGCACGGGCCGTGGGGACGACTGTGCTTCTGCGGGGTATAAGGCACTGCTTCTGTGGGACGTGCCTGTCAAACCTGCTCGCCCGCTGCTGTTCAGCCGGAGACTGACAAGGCAAAGTCCTCACTTCTCTGGGACGAGGAAGGTAAGTGCGTGCGGCCTGTCCCGAGGGAGCAGGTCAGCAGCCGGAGGGAGGGCGGGCAGGTCAGGGGGTCTGAGAGCCGCCCTGGGGCAAGAGGGGCCGGCTCCCTCCTCACAGGGGTGGAGGTGGTGCTCGCTTGTGGGCTGGAGAGCGGAAAGCGGTGCATCCTTGTTTGCTTAGTCAAGTTACTGGAACAGTCTCTGCTGCTGCGTACCACCAAGACAAAGGAACCCCTGTTCTGTGCCGGCTCCTCACTGTGGCCCCAGGCTGGGAGAGGGGACAGGGTGTCTCAGTTTAGGTATAAAGTGAGCAAGACCAACCTGCTCTTGGAGCTGAGGGCGCAGCCGGACAGTCATGGCCATGTGGGGCGAGACTTGAACTGCACCCGACCCTATGCTATGTGGCCACCTGCCCCAACCACACATCTGTGGGCCTCAGTTTGCCCACCCTTTCCCTGACTCGTGCCCTCCCGTGCTGGCATCCTGCACTCCAGAGTGGAGTGTGTGTATGCGTGTGCGTGTGTGCGTGTTTGTACATGTGTGTACGTGAGTGTGTGACTCCCGCAGTTTTTTTTTTTTTTTTTGAGACAGTCTCACTGGTTGCCCAGGCTGGAGTGCCGTGGCGTCAGCCCAGCTCACAGCAACCTCAAACTCCTGGGCTCAAGCAATCCTCCTGCCTCAGCCTCCTGAGTAGCTGGGACTATAGGCATGCACCACCATGCCCGGCTAATTTTTTCTATATATTTTTAGTTGTCCAATTAATTTCTTTCTATTTTTAGTAAAGACGAGGTCTCGCTCTTGCTCAGGCTGGTTTCAAACTCCTGAGCTCAAACAATCCGCCCGCCTCGGCCTCCCAGAGAGCTAGAATTACAGGTGTGAGCCGCCGCGCCCGGTCCACAATTTTAAATTGTGATTTGGGGGCATGAGCTGCTTTGCTGCTCTAAGAATGGACTCAAGTGACTACTACTTGGCTACACCCACTTATACCCTAACCCCAGGAGGGCTTTGGGCATCCCTGAAACCTGTCGGTTGGGGTCTAGAAAGTCCTGGAGAACCTGTCTGTAGCTGCCCTGGGGAGGCAGCTTATAGCCTGAGCTGGCCTGGCTCCCTGAGTCCACTGGGATGGGAGTGAGGAGTCAGCACGAGGGCGGTGCTGTCGGACCTCCCACGGGAGTCCTGTGGTTCTCTGGCAAGCGAGGGGCAGGAGGAGTTGGACTAGAAAACCCCCCTGGAGCCGACTGTGGCCACCTAGACCCAGCCCAGGGAAGGCGTCAGAAGCACATGCCAGCAGCGCTGGTTCTCAGGGCATCCTCTTAGACCTGGCCGCCCAGAGCTCCCAGAGTTTGGCTACAGGCTCGAGATGTGGCCCCTGGTGTCTCGATGTAATAAAATATCGCAGAACATGCCAGAGTGACTTTGCTGACAACAAAAGTCATTATTCTGTGAGCCGCAGCTCTTGGGTCATTGGTTCTTTGGTGCCAACGTGTTCACAGAGTCCATGACCCAGTCAAAGAAAGGTCTCCGAGGCCACAATTTAGCGACACCCACGTTTCCCACCTGGTTTTGAAGCCAGGCGGGGCTCAGCGCCCGAGTGAGTAGACGTTCCAGAGAGATTTCGGGGAACGTGAGGATTTGACACAGGTGCTCCACTCTCCTTCAGCAAGTGGGAAGTTAAGAAATCCTGCCTCAAGAGTAGGAAGCCATCATCTTCCCTACCGACGCAGCCCTAGTCCAACCGAGTCTTCCTCCCTGCCTCCCGCGGCTGTTCCAGAACGTTCCCCGCTTCAGCCGGTGCCTGTCACCGTGGTGGCTCCCGCCATGTCCCATGCACCGGCTCAGGGAGAAGCAAGAGTGATGTCTCTGCTGCTGTCCCCTGCGAGGCTGCGGGAGCCGGGCGTCTGGGTGCCTGCGTCTCCCGTCCCCGAGATGATTTACCCCAAACCGAGTCAGTTCTGAGCGAGAAAGGGGCGCTGGTGATGAGTATGCAAGGGTGAGAGCGTCACCTGAAACCGCCCCGGCCCATCTGGGACCACCAGCACCTTGTCTGTGGGGAACGCTTCTAGGACCAGGCCCGTCTCCTTCTGTCTGATCCGTTGAATTAATTTTGTTATTTTCAGAAATAATGACTTTATGGGTTTTATTGAACCCATACTTCTCATTCTATAAAGTTTCATCAATGCCAAAAAAGAAGAAAGCAACAGTGTTCTTAAAAATCTACCACCATAAATAATTAGTGTAAGCGAATAGCATTCCAGACTCTCTCTTCCTCTCTCTCTCTTCTCTCCGTCTTGTGCACGTGCACCCACAGACAGACTGGCAGGACAGACAAACGGACAGAGTGGAATGACAGAAGGATGGATGGGTGGATAGGTACACAGACTGAGCGACTGCTAGAGACAGACCGACATTATTTTATAAAGATGGGGTCGTATTCTACATGACTTACGTGTAAAATTTTAATTTTACTGAAATTTTAAATTGTTAAAAGCAATGATGGAATTACTGAATGCGGTAGAAATGTTTCTCAGCAGCAAGAACCATTAGTTCCATACATCAAATGTCTAATATTAAAAATAAAAGAACTATCAATTCTTAAAAATCCCCAGGAAGATTAAGATAAGAGATTATGGAAACCTTGACAAGTGAGGGACGTTCTGTGACACGCTCCTGGCTCCCGTGGATACGGTGACACTTTCCCTCCCCCGTCTGCACCTGCCTCCCCCGGTTTCCATCACCCGTCCAGGTACAGAATCTCCGTATTTGGATTGAGGACTCCAGTTCCCACGTGGTTCAGTCCCAGATGTGTAGTTAAGTGGCTCCGGCGGTCGCCCTGCCGTGCGGAGGGCGGCGGGGCCTGGGCTTCTCCCGCAACCGAGCACGGGGCTCCCGTCCTCAGGACCCGCTGGGGGACGCTGCGGCGAGTTCTGGGGCCTTTTGTTTGGCTTCCTCAGACCTTTCCAGAGTTGTTTCTCTTCAGATGCCCAAACAGGAGGACCCCAGGCCCCTCTCCCCTCCACCTGCCCTGTGGGCTGTGCCCCTTGGCACCTCCCCGTGGGACTCAGGGCTTGTCTGCCAGTTTTCAAAGTTTGTGGCAGAAAGTTGCTTTCCTTTCCTAATTTTGTGACTACAGCTTTATTTAAAAAAAACAAAAACCAAAAAACTTTAAAAAAGTAATTTGGTTTGGGGGGGGCAAGGGCAACATACGTAACCTAAACATCCGTACCCCCATAATATGCTAAAATTTAAAAAGAAAGTAATTTGGGGTTCATTTTGCCAGGAACTGGGGGAGAGAGATCGCGTGAGTGCCGCGTTTGCTCCTTTGCCGCGTGGACTGATGTCCTGTGCCGAGGTTGACCCTGCGTCTCTGTGCTTGCGCGGTGGAGGCAGCTGCACTAGCAGTTGTCATCTCAGAGGCTGTGAGGGGGACCCCAGACACCTCTGCACGAGCCAAAGGCATCCCTGGGGTGCCACAGGGTCAGCTGCGGGGAACTGGGGTTCTGGGAGGAGGAGGCCTTGGGGCTCACCGGAACACAGGCCCCTGCTCTGCACCGCCAGGGCAAGAGGGGCGCGGCCTGGGGTGGGGCGCTGGACGGTCAGGGCCCGGCTGGGAAGGAGGCCCAGCCCAGGGTAAAAACGAATGGGAAGGAAGGGGGGGGTGTCCCCGACATTGGACAGCCAGCGCTGGCCTCAGGGCAGCCGGGTCAGCACAGGAACCTCCTCTCCCCACTCTGCCTCCTGGCGGGGGGGCTCTGAGGTGGGGGCAGGATGGGCTGGCGGCAGCTCTGAGATCGTTTTTTATTAAACAACTTCATTGAGATATTATATAATTCACACGCCGTACAATTCTCCCATTTACGGTGGCTTTGCGTGTATGCACACATGTGCAAACATCACCACCGTCAACCTCCGGGCATTTTCGTCACCGCTGAAGGAAACCGTCCTGCACCCTTAGCTGCACCCTGACAGATGCGGGGGCCTGGGGACCCCTCAGCCACGCAGAGCCGGCTGGATTCGTGGGGTGCGACTATGCCCAGGGCCTGGTGCTTGGTTTATTGTTCTGCCCTTGCTGCCTTGAAATTCTGAATACTTTTTTTTTAACAAATACCCGGTATTTCCATTTTGCACTGAGCCCCACAGATTACATAGCTGATACTGACGCAGGGTAGATCAGTGTGGTTCGAGAGTCAAACCCCGGTGATGCAGGCATCTGCCGGCGGGGAAGCCTTCCAGTGCCGGTGGACAGCACCTCCCCGGGGATGGTGGGCACTCCAGGAAGTGGGCCAGTTTCCAAGTCCCCTTTGCCCAGCACATTCCTTTCCTGTGGCTGCTGTAATAAACTGCCACAAACTGGGTGGCTCAAAACAGCAGCGATTTACTGACTCACAGTTCCAGAGGTCAGAAGTCAGCAGGGCCGCGCTGCTTGCGGATGGAGGGTCTGTTCCATGCCTTCCTCTGGGCGCCTGGTGTTGGCGCCAGCCCTTGACGCTCCTGGGCTGTGGTCACGTCTCCCGGCCTCGGCCTCTGTCACCACGTGCTCTGCCCGCACACCTGTCCCTTCTCCTCTTCTAAGTAGGACACCGGTCACTGGCCGGGGGCCCACCCTGATGACCTCCACTTGGTGACAGCGGCAAAGACCTGGTCCCAAATAAGGCCGCACTCGCAGGTACCGGGGTTAGGACTTCAGCATATCTTTCGAGGGGACACAATTTCAAACACCCCGGTTCACAAGCATCGATCACTCGTTCCCCGGAAGGATCAGGAACGGGATTCGAAACAGCAGCGAGGCAGCTGCCCTGGGCTGCCTTCCCCTTCGCCCTCGTCCAGTGGCCCCCTCTGGGCCCTTTGCCCGTCCTCACCCCTCTCCAGGTCCTCTCCCTGGGCAAGGGGCTGAGGGGGAGCCTGTGCGTGGGGTCTGGCCCTGTGGCGAGCCCCACGCAGGCCTGTGCACACTCTGGGTGACTGTGGTGCCTGTCAACTCTCCTTGCTGCTCTAGGGCTCAAAGTCCAGGTTCACAGGAGTTCGGTTCTGCTTCCAAGTACTGAGGAAGCTTCTGCACTTGCTGAGACAACCGCAGGGGCCAAAGGTCTGTGGAGTTATTTCCTGGATTAGCGTTTGTCTTCTTTTCCCCCTTGCATTTGTCTTTAGTGACCAAACTTTGAGTTTTGGAGCAAGTCACATGGCTTGAAACAGAGTCAGGTCATCTTGGCACCAGTTTGGCTTCAATTTCGTCCCACCTGGCTGCCTGCAAGAGCCGGCACCACACCTGCCTCTGGAGACACCGTGGAGCAGAGGGGCCTCCGGATCCCCTCCTGCCACAAGGAGCTCCTGCAGAAACGAGTCCCAGCCTCTCGGTGAGCACTCGGGGGACGGCTCCCTGGCTGGGTGTGGGGCTGTCCGAGCAGACTGGGCTCTCCAGACATTATTTTCTATTTATTAGACAGGAGTTGATTTGCTCTGGTTTTTAAGCATCTTTAGTGTGCAGACCTCTTCGAGAGGCACGCAACTCCAGCTGGTCCAGCCTGTCATTCCAGATAAAAGAAGGAAGCCACAGGAATTCACAGGTCTGCGAGAAACGCCCCCTCCTGTGCCCAAGAGATTCCCAAGGTTGGTGGCTTCAGTGCTTTGTGCGATGGAGAAAAATTAGACACAAACTAATGTCCTTCCACAGAAGCACCGACACATCAACT
>NW_012154107.1:619742-623348 GCF_000956105.1 Propithecus coquereli
TCAAAAACACGTAGAGTGTAGTGCCCTGCACAGAGCAATACCGTTTGCCTAAAAGTAGAGTTACCTGTGACGACACTATGGATATAAAGTTACTGTCTGGCGTAAGGGATCATGCAAAAATACTATACATGGTTTGTAGACTCTTCCGTATGTAGGAAATGATTTTTGAAATATTCCCAGCACCGACCTCTGGGCAGAGAGGGAGGGGAAAGGGACCAGAGAGAACAAAAGGCATCAGCTGTCTCTTTAAGGATGCATTTCCTTGAAAAGAAACCTGAAGAGCGGAGTGTTAGGATGCTTGAATGTGCAGCCATGGTTGAATGGTAGATACGTGGATATTCGACGTATCCTTTGCAGGGTTTTTTACACGAGTTGCTTCATGCGCTTTGTCCAGACAGACCCGGGGCTTGTGACACCAGCGGGTCGGTCTGCCCTGGGCTGTCCTGCCATTTGCCGTCTCTCTACCCTCCTAAACCCCCACACCCCCCAGCCGAGCTGTCCCGGCCTTGACTGTGCTGAAGTGTCCTTCGTTCTTCAGTTTGTCTTGTTCTAGAATACGCTTTTGCCAAGTGTCGCTCCCTGACACACTTCCCTGTGTGTCCTCTGGGTCAGTGTCCGAAGGGCCACACGCAGGGTGGCTTAAAACAACAGAAGTTTATTCTCTCATGTTTCTGGAAGCCAAAACCCACATCAAAGTGTCCAGGGAGGAGCCTTCCTGGCCTCTTCCAGCTCGGGGGGGCCCAGGCGCCCCCTGACTTGAGCTGTGTCACTCTCTGCCTCCTTCCCTGTGTGTGATGCGTCCTCTCCTCTTACAAGGACACCAGCCATTGGATTCAGGGTGATCTCAGCATTGCTGCGTGCGCCTGCAAAGACCCCTTTCCAACTAAGGTCACATTGTGAAGTTCTGGGTGGATGTGAGTTTGGGGTGGCAACTATTCAACCCGCTGTAGCCTCCTTATTAGGAATTGTCACCCAAGGAGAAATTCCTCTCACACACCCCAGGGCCGCCCTGAGCCCTCTCCCCTGCCCCTACAGCCAGGATTCGGAGTCCCGGATGTACTTAGTGTGACAGCCACACAAAAAAAGGAGAGGGAATGTCTGCCCACTTAGGCTTCCCAACAGAAAGCAGGACCCACGCGTCACCTCCGTGCTAAAAAAATGATAGGTGGCCTCACACCGAGTGCAAACAGTGTGTTTCCCATGCAAGCACCGATCCCAGGCACGTGGGCTGGCCCTGCGTCCCACCTGACTCCACCGCCCCTTCCATGTGGGCCATGGCCCTGCGTCCCACCTGACTGCAGGATTGGCAGCCCCAGCATCCAAACCCTCAGGTTTGTTCTAGGGCTATTTCTCAACCTTTTCTCATCATCACCGCGCAAGGAGCCTTTTTAGGAATCTTTTTCCTAATTGCCCTCCCGTGAAATATTAATATCACTTATACCGTGTATCTGTTTATGTGTATCTGTGCTTTACACATAGAAGGATAAGAATTTTCGCTCCCCGGGAAAGGGTCTAGCACCCCTGTTGAGAATGCAGGTTCGAGACCCGTGAGAGAGCCGGGCTGGGTTTTAATGTCACTGTCACCGGTGAATCAGTTCCCTGCACCAGGAGTAGCTTCCTGTGTTTTAAAGGCAAACCCAGTCTGCCCAAACCGGCCCGTTTCCTCTGGCTCTGCTCAGGGAGAATTGATCCGGCATGGACCCTAAGGATGGCTGTTCCCCCACCCTGACCCCGCCGGCTGCGCGACACCAGGGCCGGGGGCGCGTGGGAAGTGGGTGCGGGTTATGGGGCGTTCGTCGCGCTGACCGAGTCGGTCGTTTCCTTCTCTCCCAGCAACGTGGGGCAGGGCGTGTGCGCGGAAAGTCCTCGCTGGCCCCAGAAGCTGTCTCATCGATCCCACCCCATTGCCCCCCCTGTCCAGGGGCCCCCCCGTGCTGTGATGGCGGAACTGGGCCGCAGGGACTCCACGCTGACGGCCCTGGACGAGGAGACGCTATGGGAGATGATGGAGAGCCACCGCTACAAGATCGTGCGGAGCGTGTGCCCCAGCCGCCTCACGCCCTACCTGCGCCAGGCGCGCGTGCTGGGCCAGCTGGACGAGGAGGAGGTGCTGCACAGCGCCCAGCTCACCAACAGCGCCATGAGAGTGGGTGAGCGCCGCCACCGGGGGTAGGGAGCACGGATGTCAAGGAACAGCACTACGGGGACCGGAGTTCCGGACGTTGGGGACCCTGTATAAGTTCCTAGGGTGGCCCTAACAGGCTACCACAACTGGGGACTTAAAACAAGAGAAATGTGTTTTCTTGCCGTTCCGGGTGCCGGGAGTTGGAAACCCAGGTGTCAGCAGGGCCGAGCTCCCTCCAAGGCTCTAAGGGAGGATCCTTCCTGCTCTTCCAGCTCCGGGGGGCCCCAGGCTCCTTGGCTGGGGCAGCGTCATTCCCACCTCTGCCTCTGTCTTCATCTGGGTCTCCTCCGTGTCTTCTGTCTCTCGTGCGAGCACTTGTCATTGCATTTAGGGAACGCCGGATGTTCACGATGATCTTACCTCTTATCTCAAGAGCTAGAACTTAATTACCTCTGCAAAGACCCTTCCCCAAAGGAGGGCCCGTGGACAGGTTCTGGGTAGACATGTCTTTTGGGGGCCCACCCTTAAACCACTACAGCTGTCTCCGGAATCAGTTCTGATGGTCCGACTAGCTGTGTTTGTTCATTCAAAAACGGGGGTGCTAATGGCTTTACCATGTAAGGTTGTTAGGAGGGTTAAATGAGTTACCGTTTATAACACACCCCTGGCAAAGTCTGGGCCCTAGACAGCAGGCAGTGTTAGCTGTTAACGTCAAGTCTGTGCATACTGGCCTTATGATCCTCAAATGCAGGAGAGATTAATCCAAACTGGTAATTCCAGCTCAGAGCGATGGGGTCTGGGCCCTGGGAGAGGAAGGCCCCCTGGACGCATCCCCCGGACCCTGGGGCGCTGCTGTTGGCTCCTTTCCTCCGGCGACGCTTCGTCCACACACAGCCGTGGGAGCCCTGCGTGGGACTGTGCCTCCGCACCGTCCCCCAGCTTGCCTGGGAGGTGCTCGCGAGCAGGGCTCCTCTTCCTCTTCCCGCAGCCCCAGCTCCTGGCAGAGCACGGGGCTCAGGTCCCAAGCTTGCCTTTCTCAAGTCTGGGTGAGGCCACGCGAGTTAAGGGAACCTGCGCGAGCAGGCCCCACCCCACAGATCCCAGAAAACTGCTCTCACCTCCTGATCCCTAGACGCGCGGGGGTGTCCGACCCCCAGCCCTGTGGGAAGCCAGCTTGGTAGCTAGAAGACGGTTCTCTCTCCCCAGGACACCTGCTCGATCTGCTGAAGACGCGAGGGAAGAACGGGGCCATCGCCTTCCTGGAGAGCCTGAAGTTCCACAACCCTGACGTCTACACCCTGGTCACCGGGCTGCAGCCCGACCTTGACTTCAGCAACTTTGGAGGTGAGAGTTCCGCCTTTGACTGGGGATTGGCAGGAGCTTCCTGGGAGCCTGGCGCTCCCGGTAACCCCGGGCAGGATGCTCTCCCTCCACGCCGGGGTCCCTGTCCCTGTGCCCCAGCACTGTTGAGCAGACCCCCT
>NW_012154107.1:624043-625198 GCF_000956105.1 Propithecus coquereli
AGGTCAGGGCTGGGGCCTGCTGGGGAGCCTGGGCGAGGGACACGACGTCCCTAAGGGGAAGGGCGCAGGGTGGGGCTGTGCCTCAGCCCCCCTGAACCCCTGCCCCCTGCCCCCTGCCCAGGTCTCATGGAGACGTCCAAGCTGACCGAGTGCCTGGCGGGGGCCATCGGCAGCCTGCAGGAGGAGCTGAGCCAGGAGAAGGGGCAGAAGGAGGCGCTGCTGCGGCGGTGCCAGCTGCTGCAGGAGCGTCTGGACCTGGCCGAGGCCCGTGCCGAGGGCCTGAGCCAGCTGGAGGCCGACCACAGCCGCATGAAGCGCGAGGTCAGCGCCCACTTCCACGAGGTGCTGAGGCTGAAGGACGAGATGCTCAGCCTCTCGCTGCACTACAGCAACGCGCTGCAGGAGAAGGAGCTGGCCGCCACGCGCTGCCGCGGCCTGCAGGAGGAGGTAGGTGGCGCCCTTCCCCTGCGGGCCCTGGTGCTGTCTGCCCCAGGGCCTTTGCACTTGCTGGTCCGTCTCCTGGGACTCCCTCCCCTCTTCCTTGTCCAGCACCTCCCTGCCCCAGAGTCTTGGCTGAGGCCACTCCCGGAAGGTGGTCCCCTGGGTAGCCTACATGGCAGCGAGGTGCGCCTGGCCCGTAACCGCCCCTGGACTGGCCTGGCCTGGCCGTGAACTGCGCAATCGCCAACGCCTGGAGTGGGCCTGGCAGTGCTGGGCTGCGTATCGGCAGATCCGCCTGCGGCCGCTGCCCAACCCCAGCAGTGACATGGGACAGTCGGTCTCTGGCATCTTCCTTTGTCCTCCTCAGCGGGTCCTGGGGTCACGTGGGCAGGACAGTTTTATCAGGCTCAGCCTCCGACACCTAACAGTGTCTTTTACTCGTTTTTTTGGTTGGGAATAATGATTTTATCGATTCGTAAGAGGTCTTTAAATATTGAGGATGTTCATTCCTTGCCATTTTATTTGTCGTTTGCCTTTAATCATGACATTTGTTGTTTGTTGTTTTTAATTTTTGAATTTTAACTTTTTATTTAGAAATAATTTCAAATTTTTAAAAAACACCCAAAAATGGTACAAAGAATACCCATACACCTTTTATCATTTGCACTTTTTTCTCCCTGCCTTTCCCTGTCTCTCTCCACACATACCCCACAC
>NW_012154107.1:625775-626574 GCF_000956105.1 Propithecus coquereli
GGGGTCCCTGTCCCTGTGCCCCAGCACTGTTGAGCAGACCCCCTTATGTGTGGGACGAGGAGCCCCTGGGCCTTGGGCTCTAAAGGTCTGTCCCTGATACCTGGCTCCAAGAGGAGACCCCTGGGGGCAGGATCTGCATTTGGGAGGCAGAGGGGAAGCCAGTCTCTCCTGGCACAGCTCCTGGCGTCACCCTTCCCTTGCCGGGCAGCCCAGCACCAGCTCTCAGGAGGGGACGAGGGGCCCCTGCCAGAGGGCGAAAGGAAGCAGAGCCTCCCGTGCCTTTGCGGGCACCTAAGCACAGGCTCACTCCTGCTGGGTGGAAGATAAGGCCATTGTCATTAACTGAGTCATTTTGGGCTTTCCTGGAGGACCTGTTGAGAGATTCAGGTGCTCAAAGCAGAAGGACTCACGTAACTCAAAACTGGATAATGAACCTTTTTTTCTGTCTGGCCGAACAGGGCATGTTTGTTATCTAGAGTTCTATTAGGCAGAATCACATTTGTCACTACGTTTTTCTTGGGGTGACATTAAAATGAGTTTGCTTTGAGCACATCTCAGCTAACGAGGAGGGTTGCTGGGTCTGAACAGCGGGGTCTCACGGGGAAGGCCGGAGTGGGTAATCCTCGTGCCAAGGCTGTGAGTCACGCTGCTGTTTAACCAAAATACCACGGCTGGTTGAGGCCTGGAAGCTTTTAGGGGAAAACAGGTCAGGGCTGGGGCCTGCTGGGGAGCCTGGGCGAGGGACACGACGTCCCTAAGGGGAAGGGCGCAGGGTGGGGCTGTGCCTCAGCCCCCCTGA
>NW_012154107.1:626624-627378 GCF_000956105.1 Propithecus coquereli
ATGTGTGGGACGAGGAGCCCCTGGGCCTTGGGCTCTAAAGGTCTGTCCCTAATACCCGGCTCCAAGAGGAGACCCCTGGGGGCAGGATCTGCATTCAGGAAGCAGAGGGGAAGCCAGTCTCTCCTGGGACAGCTCCTGGCGTCACCCTTCCCTTGCCGGGCAGCCCAGCACCAGCTCTCGGGAGGGGACAAGGGGCCCCTGCCAGAGGGCGAAACGAAGCAGAGCCTCCCATGCCTTTGCGCACCTAAGCACAGGCTCACTCCTGCTGGGTGGAAGATAAGGCCATTGTCATTAACTGAGTCATTTTGGGCTTTCCTGGAGGACGTGTTGAGAGATTTAGGTGCTCAAAGCAGAAGGACTCACGTAACTCAAAACTGGATAATGAACCTTTTTTTCTGTCTGGCTGAACAGTGCACGTTTATGTTATCTAGAGTTCTATTAGGCAGAGTCACGTTTGTCACTACGTTTTTCTTGGGGTGACATTAAAATGAGTTTGCTTTGAGCACATCTCTGCTAACGAGGAGGGTCGCTGGGTCTGAACAGCGGGGTCCCACGGGGAAGGCCAGAGTGGGTGATCCTCGTGCCAAAGCTGTGAGTCACGCTGCTGTTTAACCAAAATACCACGGCTGGTTGAGTCCTAGAAGCTTTTAGGGGACAATAGGTCAGGGCTGGGGCCTGCTGGGGAGCCTGGGCGAGGGACACGACGTCCCTAAGGGGAAGGGCGCAGGGTGGGGCTGTGCCTCAGCCCCCCTGA
>NW_012154107.1:628776-657222 GCF_000956105.1 Propithecus coquereli
CACACACACACCACACACTGTACACACCACACACTGTACACACACACACCACACACTGTTCACACCGCACACACACACACAAACATCTTTTCCTGACCCAGCTGAGTCACACACATCATGGCCTTTACCCCTGAACATTTCATTGCACATTTCCTAAGAATCGGTGTCCTCCTGTGTGGCCACGGCACAGTTACCAGTGTAGTGGACTGACCAGGGCACGGTACTTCTGTCTGATCTGCCGTTTGAGTTCAGGTCTTGTCAGGTGACCCCGTAACATCCTTCGTGGCGTTTCCCCAGCCCAGGGTCTGGCCGGGGGTCGGTGTTGCATTCGGTGGTCCTGTCTCTTTAGCCTCCTCCGATCTGCAGCATCCCCACAGCCTTTCTCCGTTGCGTCATGATGTAACCCCCTCATGCGGGTACATCTCGTGTTTCCCCACGAGTAGACGCAGGTTGTGCCTCTTTGGCCGGGACCCTGCTCGGGGAGCTGGCCCCGCCAGGGCATCCCCTCTGGGCCCGCGAGGTCCTGCTGCCCGTCTCGGGGGACATCACTGTCCTCCACTGGTCAAGGGGCTGCAGATTGCTGTTTCTTCCCCGCCCCCCGCAGCTGAGAAGCAGGCTGGGGGAGGTGCTTTGAGACCCACAGGCACCCCAATCCTCAGCGACGTTTCCTGGACACAGCTGTGGTCACTGTCGCTGGCACCGGCCTTGACCCTGTGGGCTGCAAACATGACTGCCCCGCAGCACCCGACGTTGCCCGCGCCTGGGCCGTCTGCCGGGAGAAGCGGCCTCCCCCGTGCACTGAGGCGTCTGCTGCTGGCACAGGCCTGTGGGTTCCTGTTCTCCAGGGCTCCGTGACCTATTACTGTCCTCAGTGATTCTGGTGCCCAAACTGTCCCGTGTGCGGCCAGCGGGAGCCCTTCGACTGCTCCGTGTCCTGCGACGTGCCCCCTCACTGTGGAGCGCCGACTTCCTCTCTGCGTCACGACGTGTTCCGGCTCCAGGGTCAGCTGCTTCTCTAGGGCCCCGGTTTCTTCCAGAGAGCAAGGTCTGGGCACTTGGCGTGCCTGTCGCTCCTGGGCGTCTTTGCTTCTCGGCCCTTTTAGGGGACAAAGCTAGGAACATGCGCACACACATATGTATAAATATATGTATGCACATAGCGTGTACAAGCACATGCACACACATGTATACACACATATGCATGTGCACACATACGCACACATGCATATTTTGGGAACCACAAGTCTATACCCTACCTCCAATTCCACCCGGGCCCCGAGGCTCTTTCTTGCCTGCCCACGTCCCATGCGGTGAGCTTCCTCCCGGTGGGACTCCCGCTCCCAGCGTCACCGTACACTCACTCACCGCCTCAACCCCGCGGTGCATCTAAAACAGCTTCGAATCCCATTGCCTGCACCACGCGGTGAACGAGCCCACAGACACGCGTGCGGGATTTGTGATCCACCTCCCTCCGCCGGCCAGCGCGTGGCAAACGCCGTGTTCGTGAGCTACTGCGGCCCCTCCTCTCTGCCTCTCCCCCCACGTCTGCGCTGTGGTTATGGGATTTGTTTGAGACACGATCAGGCTCGTTTGCGTCAGTTCACCTTCAGTCTTAGGTTTCCCCTTCTCTTCCAGTTCTAGACGATTTAATTTTCTTTTTTTTTTTTATTTCAGCATATTATGGGGGTACAGATGTTTAGGTTACGTATGTTGCCCTTACCCTCCCCTCCCCCCCAAGTCCGAGTTTCAAATATGTCCATCCTTCAGGTGGTGCGCATTGCACTCTTTGTGTATGCAAATACCCGTCCCCTCCTTCCTTAGTTTTCTTTTCGAACATGCAGAATATGACACACCCAACCCAGCTGGCCTACAGCAGGAACTCGGTCCTTGCTTATTGAGAAAGTGCTCACTGGGTGTGGGAGGGAAGCCTCTTCCTTCTCTGCCAGGCCACAGCCCAGGGGTGAGCGCCACAGTCCACCTGACGCCCAGACTTCCTGGGCTGGCCTGTGGGGGACGTCTCCTCTCCCCGGGGCGACCACGCCCAGGGCAGGGAGAGGCCGGGCCCATGGGTGCCCTGGGGCCTAAGGAGGCCAGCAGGACTGGCCGGGCAGTTTCCAGAGGGCCAGGGCCGCAGACGGAGCCCCCGGCGTGGATGCTGCATGTAGACTTCAAGTCCACGCGGGGCTTTCCTGTCTGAGCGTCCGGGTCCCACGTTCCCAGCATCTCCACCCCCACCTGACTTGGCTTTCCGTTCTTATTTCTTACTGATTTTTGTGAACCCAAATTCCCTTTATCAGATGGAGTTAGCAGAGCATGGAGGAGCAGAGCAGCTGGCCGTTCCTCCCCGGCCGCGGTGACTATCGGTGTAACCAGAGCTGGAGGAGCTAGTTGCCAGGGACCCCGGCTGGGCAGCCTAACTGCTGTCCTCTTCCCAAAAAGAGCCAAATGCCTTTCTCCTCCTGTGAGGGACTGGGGCTATTCACTGGGCGAAACCCTCTAACGGACTTTGAAATCTCGGGGCAGGAAACCCTTTGAGTCTGGAGAGCGCCGTTGTTGAGAGGAAGGTTGAGAAATCCCCCGGCTCCTGGTCTGCAGCAGACGCTGGTGGCATTGTGTGTCCTCTTGTCCTTCTCCCCGGCAGCTGTACCTGGTGAAGCAGGAGCTGCAGCGTGAGAACATGGTTTCGTCCTGTGAGCTGCAGTTCCAAGAGAGGTCCCTGAAGATGGCCAGCGACCTGGCGCCTGGGGACGAGGAACTGACCCGTCTGAAGGAGGAGAATGAGAAGCTCCGCTCGCTCACCTTCAGCCTGGTAGGTTCCTTCCCCGGTGCTTGGCAGGACTGTCCCCAGCGTCACCCCGTGGTCCCCAGGTTGGGGGATTTGGGACCCGAGGTCTCATGGAGGCTAAGCACGGGGGGAGGTGATGTAGTGACGCATTTCTACCACTTTCTTGCTACCTCCTCCCCCCGTCCCCACCCCTCGGACCTTGGCAGAATGAGTAGCTGCTGGGTATGCACTAGGGTGTCCCGCTGGGCTGGCTTCCTGCTGGCATCTTGTTTGGGGTGGCTGGGCTAGTCACTAAGGATTAAGTCATATGGGGTTAGCTTTAAGGATTGGAGAAAAGAAACCTTTCTGCCTATGAAAGTCCTTCCCCGCTGCCCTCGCGGGCGTTGGAGGCACTCCGGGAGCAGAGGCACGCGTGACACCACAGCCCTGGAACGG
Organism: Propithecus coquereli; assembly: GCF_000956105.1. NCBI lineage: Eukaryota > Metazoa > Chordata > Mammalia > Primates > Indriidae > Propithecus > Propithecus coquereli. The sequence goes on from NW_012154107.1 coordinate 631,997, forward strand.
CGCAAACCCTGTGCTTCTCCTGGTCAGCACCTGTCAATGCACAGACACCCACTTACTGGGATATTCCACCAGCAAGCACTCACGGCGCAGGGCACCGCCCGGCACGCAGCCCGCTGGGGTCCGGGGAAGCGAGCGTGGGAGGGGTGACTGGCGGTTTCTCCCTCCCTTGGAGACGCTGCCGGCAGATCTGTCGGAGGACAAGGCGGAAGTGGCTGAAAGGAGGAGCTGTTACCCTACGAGGTTTTCAGCTCCCCGACTATCTGTGTCCTTAACCACGTATCGATACACTGAGAACCGAGTGCCTCTTTTCCCATCCGTGACTGCTGGCTTTTCCGTGCCGCTCTTCCCGCCTGACGAGCAGTGCTGAGAACTCTGCTTCGCCGGGGGGCTCTGGGCAGGCCAGCGCTGGAGTGGACCTCTCTTCCCTGCAGGCGGAGAAGGACATCCTGGAGCAGCACCTGGACGAGGCGCTGGAGAGCAGGCAGGAGCTGGTGGACCGCATCCACTCGCTGCGGGAGCGCGCCGTGGCTGCGGAGAGGCAGCGCAAGCAGGTGGCCCGGTCGCCCCTTCTTCCTCGAGACCCTCTGGGGTTGCCTCAGTGGCAGGGGCTGCACGCGTGGGGAAGGCGGATGCTTTAATCCACACTGAGCTTAAACAATTTTGCTTGACTAAATTGTTGATCCGCGAGGCCGTCCCTCGGTCAGAGCTACCCTGAGCAGCAGCTCACTGTGCAGACGAGAGACCGTGGTCGGGTGACAGGTGACCACGGGGAGAGCCAGGGATTCAGTCTGGGAGAGAAAGGGGAGAAAGGCGAGAAAGGAGATGGCAGAGAACAGGGGAGGTATTTCTGTATTTGGGGATGTAGAACAGACCAAACACAACTGTGCACGCAGCACTCTGCACATTTTGATGACTGGATTTGAGTAGAATCAGCATAGCGATTCTCTGGATGTGCCTCGAAACCGCGCACCCAAGAGATGAGCCTGATTTCACCCTACTTCACCCTGGAACCTCCTCCCTCTGCCCCTCGCTCCCCACACCCCGCAGCCCAGACCCTCCAAGCTGCCGCCTTCTCAGGCCGTGTCTCCCCTCTGTCCAGTACTGGGAGGAGAAGGAGCAGACCATGCTGCAGTTCCAGAAGACCAAGGTGGACTGCCAGCTCTACAAGGACAAGATGAAAGCTCTGCAGGCCCAAGTGTCCGAGCTGCAGAAGGAGCGAGACCAGGTAACCGGAGAGGCCGGCCGAGGGGTTCGGGGAGAGGGGATGCCGGCCCTCGCTGAGTCACGGCTGGGAAGCCCCCGGCCCACTGCCCTGCCATCCCACACTGGCCTATCTGGGTGTGGCTGAGGGCTGGGCTGGTTCAGGGGACTGTCTCACAGCTCACCACAGTCTCTGGTCTGGACTGTGAGCTGGATGACAGCTGGGCCCAGATTTCAGGGCCTCATTCCTGGGTCCACACGAGGCTTCTTAGCTCCCTTACCCCTGCCATCCACTGACACATGCTCTACCACCCTCCCTGTCTCACTCCTGGCACAAGACGCTGAGAAAGTTTGCATCCCAAATATTGGTTTTTACTAAAACTGAACACATGGACATGAATTGAAATGAGCCGTGAGTTTGTACATGTCTGCTCAGTGGTGTCGGATGAACTCAGACAGGAAACAGGGCCTCCCTTTCTCCAGCTGAGACTCCCCTGCTGCCTCGGTGGCGTCCTTAGCCCTGTCTCGGCCCACAGGCCTACTCTGCCAGGGACAGCGCCCAGAGGGAGATTTCCCAGAGCCTGGGCGAGAAGGACTCCCTCCGCAGGAAGGTGTTCGAGCTGACGGACCAGGTCTGCGAGCTGCGCACACAGCTGTGCCAGCTGCAGGCGCAGCCTCCGGGTGAGGTGAGTGCCTCCTGCTAAGCCGGAGGGGAGGCGGGGAGGCCAGGCGGCGGGAGCGAGCCGGTGCCCAGGCCGGGCCACGTGCTCCCTGCAGAGACACCTGGACTTAACTGGGCCTGACTGGGCGGCCGGCACACTGGCTCCCATGAGCGGACGGTGCCGGGAAACCTTGAAGACACACAACTAGGCAAGTTGAGTCTACTTCTGTGTCCTTAATGACAGTATCACCAGTGACCTAGAAGAGGGGGCTTAGCAGAAGGTTCTGGAACTGGTCAAGTGTGGCCATCAGTGTGAAACTGTCTCCATAGATGATTCATTCCTGAAATGTTTGAAAGTCAGATGTCCTCGAGCTGAATGATGGACACACATGGAACAGAGGAGTTGTGTTCCCAAAGCCAAAGTATCAGGAAACCTCTAATTACGGGCGGGCACAGCTCCAGCTGGGCGGGAGGCCCAGTGGGACCCTCCCCACCCCATGCAGGGTCCACCCAGCCCTTCCTCCACGAGCAGCTGCCCAGAGTAACTATGTGAAAACACGCATGTGGACATGTAGAAAAATCTCTGGCGGGGGCAGGGACAGGCCCCAAAATGCAAACTGTGCTCATTCTGAGTGTGGGGTGGTGGTGAATTTTGTTTTCTTCTCTAATTGGTCCGTTTTCCCCTGCGATTTTCTACGCGTAGTGTGCGTGTGTGTGTGTGTGTACTATACGTGATTTTTAGAACCGGTGAGTAACAGCGCATTCTCTGAAAGAGCTCCAGGTGTCAAGCTGGGTTCTCCCGTCTGCTTGGCCGACAGCTCCCGGAGTGGGGTCCCAGGCTGGGAGGGCAGGGTCTTCACCGTTTTACCTGGAGGGTGGGCCCGGTGGAGGTGAGGAGGCAGAAAGCCCGCGGGCATCCAGGGGAACCTTTCCTGAGCTAACAGCCTGTCTGGCCCGTCTGTCTTTGGCAGCCCCAGCAGGAAGCCGGGGCCAGGGAGCCCTGTCCGAGGGGGAAGCAGCGGCTGGTGCGCATGCGCGCCATCTGCCCGCGGGACGACGGCGACGTCGACGGCGACGGCAGCCTCCTCAGCTCCACGGAGGTAGGGCCGCTTCTCCCGCCCCGGCCCTGCACGCGGGTCAGACCAGGTGCATCCTATCGAGACCAAAGCGAGTCTCTTTCCACCTTATCCCCGTGGGCAAGAGGTTGATGCAACTCTGAGAGTTTTAAATGGCAGACACGATGCTCTCACAGTTCTGGAGGCCCGAAGTCCAAAATCAAGGTGCCGGCAGTGCCAGCCTCCTTCAGAAGGCTCTCGGGGATCTTTCCTCGCCTCTTCCGGCTCCGGTGGCTTCAGTGATGCTTGGCGCTCCTGGGCTTGCGGCTGCACCCCTTGCGTGGTTGCCTCCGCCTCCACGCGAGGTTCTCCCTGGTGTCTCTGTCCCGTGTCCTCCTCTTAGAAGGACACCGGGCGTACGGATGTAGCGCCCACCTTAATCCCAGCTGACTTTATCTCAGCTTCATGATGTCTGCAAAGATCCTATTTCCAAATAAGCCACAATCACAGGTTTCGGGTGGTCATGAATTCTCGGGAGACACTGTTGAACCGGGGGTAGACGTTCCCGGGATGCCAGACCTGCTGTCTCAGGGCAGGCCTGGGCGTTCCCTTCCTGGGTTATCCCGCAGCGGCTGTCGCCATCCCGCATCCCTCAGAGCAGCAGGCTCTGCGCACCTGCTCCCGGCCTCTCAGGGAAGCCGGGGAAGCCGGCGCCTTCCCCCAGAACACTGAGCACGCACGAGCAGGGACAGTGTCACATTCAGTGCCAGTGCCAGGGCTCCGTGGGCCAGAGCCAGCCACACCCCAGACTGAACTGGGTCTCACTTCTGCCCTGTTTGAAGCCCTTCGGTGCCCCGTGGTCCCCAGGATGAGTCCAGCCCAGTCTCCCCGTGGCACTGTCGTGGGAGGGACCTCGGGTGCTCGGCGCTGGCATCCACAGCTCTCCGTACAGTGCACACGGCTCCCCATTAACGTGCCTCGTGGGCGCAGGGCCGGAACCTCCCTGCCGTGGCCTGCTGCCCCCGCCCACACCCCTCCCCGGGGTTTTGTAACCTGACCACTCCCGGGAAACCCCGAGCCTGCTTCCCTGCTCTCTGCCTGATCCGCACTCTGGCTCTCTCTGTCTGGGACGTGCCCCACCCCATGCCTGCCTCCGCCTGGCTCCTCCGGGAAGCCCGCTCTGGCCTCCCTGCCTGCCCCTGTCGCCTACACCCCGGCGGTGACTCCTGCACCCCAGCGATCTGTGTTTCCTGTTGGTGCCCCAGCCCAAGGATGGCGCCTTGCTCAGGCGTACGCCCCATCCTCAAAGGGCCTGGCGTGTAGTAGGTGCTTAAGGAATACTTGCTAAGAGAAGGAAGGGGCCTAATTCAGATCTGCGCCGCACAGCTGGTGGCCCCGGCGCTGCGCTCCACGTCCTGCGCATCACGCTGGTTTGAATGCTCTGAATGCAGCCTCCCCTCCCCAGAGGACCAGAGTCCTCCCTCCCAGACAGTCACAGCCCCTCTGGCCTCGGTTGCTTTCTGTGTGAAATGGGCAGCAACACCTGCCTCGGTTTACTGTGAGAACCAAGCCACAGGGGACGTGGAGAGCAGCTGACAGCCTGGCGCGCGGCAGGTGCTCAGTGGACGTGGCCACACTGTGCTCCTCCCACCCACTCCGGCTGTGGCTCGCTCTCTTGCGCAGTGGGATGGCAGGGAGGGCCGCAAGGTTGTCCCCATCCACGCCCCGCCGACCTCCACCCAACCTCCTCCAGTCCCAGCTATGGTCCGACCTGAGTGCCACGTCCAGCCGCGAGCTGGGGGACAGCTTCCGCTCCAGCAGCCCGGTGCCCCCCAGCCAGCAGTCCCTGTACAAGCGGGTGGCCGAGGACTTCCGGTAAGACCCCTGGTCTCTAAGGTAAGGCGGGCACAGCGTCAGGGTCCTTCCTGGCAGCTCTCCGGGGACACTAACCCAGACCTCGGGCCATCTGGGCATTGGACATGGCAGCTCCTGCCCCCAGGCCCCCGAGCTGGACCGGTGCTGGGGCTGGGCCTTGGGCGGAGCAGGGATGCAGTTTGAGTGGGCTTCTTGTGCTCTGCAGCGGCTGCACGGAGATCGTGGAGGTGGACCCAGGAGCCCCCCCGGAAGCTAAGGGGGGCGACGCAGACCTGGGCTATGAGATCGTGGACAGGGCAGGTGAGACCCCTACCCTGGCTCCATGGCACCCACCTCCCCGGGCGGCACAGCAGGGAGCACTGAGATGGCCCTGGCCTCTCTCCAGGGGACGGGCGGATAGAAACGAACTTGACGCCTGCCCTGGGCCTTGACCTTGGCCCCTGGGGAGATCCAGGCAGCTCAAGCCAGAGCCCGGCTGCACTGTCCAATGGTGTCTTTTGTTTAGAGAAGAGGGGTGGTACCTGCATCCACGTCCAGCCCCGCCTGTGGGTGCTTAGGCTTCCCGGTGGGATCAGGGGTGGCAGGCTTAGGTGCTCGGCTGTGCCGACACTGTGCAGGGTGACGTCCGCCTGCTGGGGCCCCTCCTCCTGGCCGCTTGCCCTGAGGCCCCCCTCTCCTGTGGCTTCCCCTCACTTTGCGATCGCACACGGGCCCTCGCTGCCCCCCACGTCCACAGCCTCCTTACCTTTTCCTTCCCGGCACAGCTGGCTCCCTGCCCGGGGCCTGCACACAGTAGGTGCTCAGCTCCCGGTCTGGAACTCACCCTGCCACCACCAGGGGGCGCAAATACCCCACGCCGTCCCGCACGGCGTTGCCTTTGTGCTTTCTGTGGGTCCTGGGACCTTCGCCGACGCACTTCTACTTAGAACAGTGGTAAACTGAGAGCTCCACCAAGGCACGTCCAAACTGGATGTGAGACCATCAACAGGGGGGCTTATTCCTCTGTTTCCCTACTGTTAAGATTCTACAGAGTGCCCCAGTTTCGCACACTTTTAATGGAATTGACCTCAAATACAGCTGGAGTGTGTAATTAATTTCGTTTGGCTTTGAACGTAACCATGAATGGATTTTGGCCGGCGATGGGCACAGGCCACCCATAGCAGCGACTGTCAGGTCTCTGCTGGCTCTGGTGCCCAAGTGCAGCTCATGGTGGAAGCACAGCCAAGGTCCGTGGGGAGCTGTTCTGAAAATGCGAGAGTTTGGGGGACCCTGGGGGGCCTCTCGTCCTAGGAACACCAGCTCAGAGACCTGCCACCGCCTTCTGGTAGCAGGAGGCAGCCACCGGCTGGTACTGGCGGGGCTGCCACTTGGAAACTCGAGCCCAGGCTCACACCAGGTTTGATTTTCAAGTGAAGCCAGAGATCCAAATTATAGGTGAAATCTCTCTGTCTTTTAAAATGCCGCAACTCATTCAAATATCACACGACGAGACATTGGAGGTCCGTCATTCTGATATTAGGAAAGATGATGTCAGAGTCCGAGGCATCAAGGGAGGGGAGGAGGAGGAGAAAGTTCAGCCTCAGCAAAGGGAGCAGAGTGGGCAGGAGGTGTCTGAGGCTGGGGGAAGTGGGGACTGAGGCTGCAGGGGTTGGCGGAAGCCCGGTCAGCAGCGGGTGACCTGAGGTCTGGCTGCATGGGGCCTGTAGCTCTCTGCTTCCTCTCAGACCTTCCCCCGTGGGAAAGCAGCCTGCAGCCGTCCTCCTCCGGAAGCCTCGACGACTCCGCAAGGTGAGGGGCGACTGACTGGGGAACCCGGGCTGGAGGTGGCTGGGCAGAGTGTGACTGTGTTGGGAGGTGACAGCCTTTCCAAGGAGAGGGCGCCATGGAGCGGGGAGGAGGATTCCAGAACGCCGGGGCCAGCGGGAGGCGACGGGGAGATGCCCTTGCCGCTGTCCTGCTCTGGGCAGCACAAGAGCTCGGCGTCTCCCGGCCTGCAGTGGCGCCCCCATGCGGCGGAGGCCGGCACGCAGGATCCCGAGCCAGGTCACGGTGCTGGCGTTCCAGGGCGACCGGCTGCTGGAGCAGATAAGCGTCATCGGCGGGAACCACACCGGCATCTTCATCCACCGGGTCACACCAGGCTCTGCGGCGGACGAGATGGCCTTGCGCCCCGGCACCCAGATCGTCATGGTGAGCGAGTGAGGCCCTCCTCGGGGGTCAGCAGAGGGTGGCGGGTGACTCGGGCAGCCTTCAGACCCATAGAGCTGCTCTGGGCCCAGCCCGTGCTCTTCCCGCTCATTTATGGGAGGCGGCCACGTCAGGGGGGACCTGGCCACCTGCCCAGGCCCGGCCTTCTGCAGCCCGGGAGCTTGGAAGCTGGCAGGGCCGCGGGGCAGAGGACACACCTCCCAGGAGGGTGGACGAGGCCCTGACAGGGCTGTCTTATGTGGGGGGCTTTTTTTCTTTACCGTGATAATCTTATTATCACTTTGGGGGGCTATGCGGTAAAATACACATGATATAAAATTCACTATTCTAACCCTTGGGGGCATTTCCTAAACCTTTTTTTGTTGTAAAATGCACGAAACTGCTGAGAAGACAAATGTACGTGAGCGTGCACCCTAATTGTCACTAAGTGAATATGTGGGCGGGGGGTGACTTTGATGTGGCCTAAAAGCAGAATTGTTAATATTAAACTTCATGCTTTTTAACAATACTGCTGAGCAGGGCGGTGCCGGTAGTCCCAGCTCCCAGAGGCGGAGGCGGGAGGACGGCTCGAGGCTGGGGGGGGAGTCCGAGGCTGCAGTGGGCTGTGGTGGTGCCTGTGAACTCCTCTGCGCCCCAGCCTGGGCAGACGGCAAGACCTCCTCTCTAAGAAAAGAAAGAGAAAAGAAACCACAGTGCTTTCTTAATACAAAGAAAAAAAACCAAGAAATGTGCACGACACACTTCACCCTAAATTAGAGGCTCACCTGTTGCCCCGGGAGGGACTTGGAATGGGGGTGGCATTGGGGGTGCAGAGGACGGTGAGGGAGGGTGGGGCTGAGCCCTTGGGTGGGAGCAGCTGGTGAACCCCTCCGGCTTCCCTGTCGGAGCAGGCTGTCCACGCGCAAGCTCTCCTAGGGCTTGAACAATTGGCACGGTGAGCTCCGAATATAAGTGTCATCCCGTATTCTCTGCTCTAAACGGCCCCAAAAGCCCCTCATTACGTTTCCAGCCAACCTCTCAAGGTTCCCCATTAACAACTCCCGTGGTGGTCAAAGCAGCAGTTTCTTTATGCCGCTCCGGGAGACAGTGCTGATCTCCTAAGGGCCCAGTTCCATTCTAATGGCCTTCAGATACATCTTGACTTTGGTCTCATTGTGAAAATGTCTACCGTCCTACATTTAGAACGACACAGGGAGGGACCACGTGGACAGCGGAAGCCTGTAGGGTGGAGCCTGCAGAGAGGGGGAAGGGCTGGGGCGGGTGCCACGGCTCCCGGTGGGTGGAGACCAGGGTGCTGTCAGGTACCCTCCAGACCTCAGGACAGCCCCCGCAACACAGAACAACCTGGCCCCAGATGTTAGTAATCCCAAGGCTGAGAAATCCTGAGCTAGAATGCTCTAGAATGTTCTAGAATGGAGGTCCTTTTTTTTCAAGAGAGGAAACTGCCCGTCACAAAGAAACTCTGTCCTGAGCAGTGGAAGGGCTGGGGAAGGGTTGGGGGTTGACTCTCGGACTGGGGGTGTGGGTGGCATGCATGCCCTGAAGCCAGAGGCTACCGCACTGCCATCTAGATGACCGGTCTGAGGGTGGCCAAGGCGTGCGGGTGGCTGGGGAGGGCCAGTCGGTCCCGTAGGTGCCGTGCACCCCCCAGCACCCCTAGCACTCCTGTATACAGAGCCCTGGTTGAAAGAGGCTGACCCTCGGCCCACCCTCAGGTTGACTACGAGGCCACGGAGCCCCTGTTCAAGGCCGTCCTGGAGGACACCACCCTGGAGCAGGCTGTCGGGATTCTCAGGAGGGTGGACGGCTTCTGCTGCCTGTCCGTGAAGGTCAACATGGAGGGTACAGACACAGCCCCATCTCCGTCACCCTGGGTCCCCCCCGCTGCACCTCAGCCAGGCTGCACCCCAAGTCCCTGGGGGCCCCCAAGGCAGCTGGAAACCTGCCACCCACTGACTCCAGTACCAGGGTGACCTCTGAGATGGGGGGAGAGTCCTTTTTTCTCTCCCACGTTCATGTTCTAGAACCTTCCTCTGTGTGCTCACAGCCCCAGTTTATCTGGTGATCGTGTCCCTTGTCCCTTTATCAGGTTACAAGAGGCTGGTCCAGGACCTGGAGGCCAAAGTGGTGACCTCAGGGGACTCATTCTACATCCGGGTCAACCTGGCCATGGAGGGGAGGGCGGAGGGAGAGCTGCAGGTGCGTTGCAACGACGTCCTGCACGTCACCGACACCATGTTCCAGGGCGGCAGCTGCTGGCACGCCCACCGCGTGAGCCCCTACACCATGAAGGACACCACGGTGCACGGCACCATCCCCAACTACTCACGGTGAGCAGCGGTCGTGCCTTGGCATGTCCCCAGAGAGGCCCACGGGGTGGCACCGCCTGGCCTGGCTTGGCATGGAGCGCCCCCTTCTGCCCAGGAGGAAGCAGTGGCCTTGCGGAGGATTCCCTCCCCGACAGAGAGCCCACTGCCCAGGAATAGAGGTTGGGGGTGATGAGACGCCCGAGAAGGGTTCCCCAAGATCGCTGCTGAGGACAGTTTCCTTGTGAGAGGTGCTGTGTGTCTGGAACATGGGTGGACCTCAGGTCACTGCAGCACACTCCAGACCAGGGTTTCTTGGTCTTGGTGCTACTGACGCCTGGGGTCGAATCATCCTTTGTGGCGGGGCCTGTCCTGGGCTCTGTGGAATCCCTTGCCTCCCCACCCACAGGTGCCGGGAGCACTCCCAGCCCCCAGCTGTGACAACCAAAACTGTCTCCCCTCATCACCAAGTGTCCCTTGGGGTTGGGGCCAATCATGCCGGTTTGCCCAGGACTCAGTTTTCGCACTGAAAGCCCCTATCCAGGGAAACCCCTCAGTCCTGGGCAAACTGGGACAGTTGGCCACCCTCCCTGGGGAGCGGCAGTGCCGCCTCCCCGTTGAAAACCATTGTTCTAGACCAACCTACGGGGACCTCTAAGGTTCACGTGTACGGACCCACGGTGCACAGAAGGTTCTAGTGCAGCACTGGAGCGTCCTCCACCCCTGCTGCTCGTTAGTGTCCCCTGGGTCCCACCCTGGGGCAATGGACCCAGCATCTCCAGGGTGGGCTGAGGCTTTGGAGTCTTTAGAGCCCTGGGGGCGTCTGCGGCCCTGGGCAGGAGGCAGCTCTGGCAGCTGTGTCAGGGCCCCTCCCGTCTGTGCAGGGCTCAGCAGCGGCTCATCGCGCTCATCCAGGACATGACCCAGCAGCGCACCGCCACCCGCAAGGTCAGCCCCACCTGGGGTGGGCTGGAAGAGGGTGGGTGCTGGCGGGGGGTGGCGTGTGGAGAGCGTGGGCTGCTGATCCCAGGGGGCTGGGCTGCCCAACTCCCCTGGGGCCCCTCCAAACCTTCCTGCGGGCTCTCGGGCGTACTGCTCCTCTCTGACCCACGCCCAGGCCACCTGCTGCAGCTCATCTCCCCAGATTGCCATTCTTCTGGGTTGGGCCCCCTTGTGTTCTCCAGACACAGAACACTTTTCAGGTCCCCGAGCAACCTGCTGGGACAGGTCTCCCCTGGATCACAGCAGGGCGAGGCTCGGGGGGACCCCTGCCCCCCACTGCAGAGCCCTGCTTGGGGGCTGCCTGTGTGGGGACCCTCTCCTGCCTCCTACCCCTGGGCACCCTGGCTGCTCGAGGGCACAGTCTGACGGTCCAGGGACCGCACTGGATTTGCTCATGTGTGGGGCACCAGGGCAGGGTGGGGGTGCTGGGCCCCAGACCCCATGTTGATGGCTTCAACTCCTCCTTGCTCCTCCTGTCCCCAGCAATCTTCTGGGGGACCCCAGAAGCTGGTCCGCATCGTCAGCATGGACAAGGCCCAGGCCAGCCCTCTGCATTCATCCTTTGACAGGGGCCAGTCGGCCCCCAGCAGGGTGGAAGGTAAGGCTGGGTGAGCGGGCGAGGGGCTGCTGTTGGTCAGCTTAGCTGGCGGATGCCACTCATTTCAGCCAGGTTCTGTTTTTAAGAACCACGACTGGTGTCTGTGTCCTTCTGGAGAGCACTTGAGCTACACATCTTTGATGTCCTGTAAACCGATGCTCCCACTTCTGTTATCTGCCCCAAAAAGTAGTCCAGAAGCCACTGGTACGATTGTGTTGACAGCAGTCTTTTTGGAATAGTAAAATCTTGACAACTACCCAAATGCCCAACATTATACAAACCAGTGGATCCCCGGACGGCCTCTGAGTGACAGCGTGTGCGGGAGGTCACGGTAGAGGTGGGAACGGCCACCCCCCAACAGGTAGCACTGTACGCTGAGGACGAGCAGAGGTGGATGCGGAGTGAGCGAATCATTCTCAGTTTGTCTTCTTCTAGAAAAGTTTTCTGAGTGTATAAAGTGGCTATTGACAATGGCCAGAGGCACGGTTGGGACCTGTGCCCTGGGGGGACTGGCTGAGGAGGAGGGTGGAGGAAGGAAGAAACCCTGGCTTCCTCCCTCCTGCTTGGGGGACAGAATTGCCGCCTGCGAAGTTGTTTCATCTACAGGTGCAAAGGAACCGCTTGGCCAGCGGCTGCGGAACACGTAGTTAATGGTGTCACAGCCAGGCGTGCGCCGTGGGTCAGCCTAGGTGCTGGGTGGGCCTGCCGCAGGGAGCAGAGCAGGGTGGCCCCTCCCGGGGGCGGTGGGGCCTGGGCCAGCCGCTCACAGCGCCTCTCCTCCCTCTCCTCCACAGACACCAACGCCGTGTGCTTCTGGGCCGAGAGCTGCGTCACGCTGGTGCCCTACAGCCTGGTGCAGCCCCACAGGCCTGCGCGGCCCCGGCCTGTGCTCTTCGTGCCCAGAGTGGTTGGGAGGATGCTGAGCGAGAAGCTGAGCCTCCTCCAAGGGTTTAAGAAGTGCACAGCAGGTACGCCCCCAGGGGTCCCGCCTGGCCACTGGGAGGCAAGGCTCTGGCAGAGCTGGGAGAGCAGTGGGAAGGTTACTGTAGGAGTCTCCGAGGAGCCCACAACAAATCACCACAAACTGGGAGGGTCAAAATAGCAGGGTCGTCCTCTCAGGGCTGGAGGGCAGAAATCCGTGACCAAGGTGCCGGCTCCAGGGGAGGGTCCCACCCCACCTCTTGCAGCTCCTGGTGGCCGCGGCCACCCTTGGTGTTCCTCTGGCCTCAGCCTCTGTGGTCCTGGCCTTTTCCTTTCTGTGCATCTCTCTCTGCCTTCTCTCGAGGACACCAGACACTGCATTTAGGGCCACCCTAATCCAGTGTGACCTCATCTTAACTAATTATACCTGCAAGGACCATATGTCCAAACAAGGTCCCGTTCTGAGGCTCTGCGTGGACACCGTTCCACCCAGCACGGTTCTGCTGGCAGGCAGGCTCCTACCTACGGGTGATGCGGCTGAAGGGCGCCATCCCCCTGCTAAAAGCCGCTCAGTCGGTGTCCTGGACCCCCAGGAGGCAGGCTAGCGCCCCGCTCAGCAGACAAGGCAGCTCCCTGCTGGCCGAGTGGTGCTGGGTCACAAGCTGGGGGTGACGAGCCCTGTGCTACTCTCTTGAAGTTCACAGAGGAGATAAGGAAGCAGGTGCAGTCTGTGTGGCTTCTCTAGTAAGCACCTACTGTGTGCCAGGCTCCATGTGGGAGCTAGAGATGCTGAGGGGCCCTCAACGGTCTATTCTGCTGCAGGGACAGACACCTGGGACAGGCAGGCCGGTGGGATGGGCCAACATGGAAGTGCGTACAGCCCTGAGAGGAAGTGGCGGATTCCTTGGCCTGGGGGGAGCCGGGACCTGGGGGGAGTTTGTGAACAGAGCGAGGCAGGGCTGACGGCATAGGCACAGGCAGCAGGAAGGGGCCCACTGCACGGGTCCGTGCGAGGCTGGGGAGGTGGTGGGCTGGACGTGTGCTTGCATATGACGCACAAGGGAGAGTCGGCGAGGTTTTCAGAGCCAGGAGAAGACACAGTCAGGCTCGATCTTTGAACACCCGTCCTGAAAGCAGAATGGAAGATGGATCAGAGAAGGGCTTAGCAGGAGGCTGGGAGATGTGCCTCGTCACTGGGCCCTGGCAGAGCAGCAACAGGGAGAACAGCGCAAACCCCGCCACGTGCGGGCTGGAGTCACAGGACCATCTCGGGAGCAGGAAGCAGGCCAGGAGGCCAGGAGACGCGTGCAGTTCTGACTGGCCCGACCGGTCAGCACCAGGGGAAGATGTTCAGGAAGAAAGAAAAGCTGGGTGGGGGCTTCAACAGGTTTACTCAGAGCAAGGCTCTCAACTCTAGCACTGACAGACCCGGGGCGGGTCACTCTGTTGTAGGGGCTGTCCTGAACACTACAGGGTGTTGGGGGTCCTGGCCTCAATCGACTAGATGTCATAGCACCCCTAGGTTGTGACAACTGAAAATGGCTCAGATGTTGCCAAGTATCCCCTGGAGGGCAAAACTGCTCCTGGACAAAAAACAGTGACTTAAGGGATCATGAGATTTCTAGGTGTAAGATGTCAGACATGCAAGTTTGGAGCTTGGGGAAGTGGGGGGAGGGGGTTGCTTATGCACATCCATCTGTCCATCTGTCCATCCTTCCCCCTCACTCCCCCATCCATACCCTGATACTGACCGAGTGCCTGCCATGTCCGAATGGTTCCACGTGGATATGCAGGGCACAGAACTCTCCAAATGGGAAGAGCAGGGTCAGGGTTATAAAGTAGACGCCCTCGGAAGAGCTTCTCCCAGAGCTGGGGGGCTCATGAGGTGGGGTGCTCAGCATGGAGCCCCCTCAGGAACCCCATGCAGCTGGGTGTGTGACCCCCCCCATCCGATGTCACCTCCAGAATACTTGAGCCAAGAGGAGTATGACGCCTGGAGCCAGAGAGGGGACATCGTCCAGGAGGGGGAAATGTCCCATGGCCACTGCTGGGTGACCCGCCGCGCCATAGAGTCCCTCATGGAAAAGGTGAAGGGCTGGGCCTGGGGGTAGCCGCTCCTGCCGTAGGCCGAGGGAGGATTCAGGGACACCCCTGTGCATAGGAGGCTGACGGGGAAGGGTGATGAGGAAGAACGAGGCCTGAGGGACGGACTCCCAGCCTGGTGCTCAGCGGGGTCCACACCTTGCCTGAGCCAGTCACGATCCACGTGATCTTGGGCGAGTCTTCAAACTCCTTAAGCCGCAGCTTCCTCAAGCAGGAGACGTTTAATAGGTATTTGGCAGTGAGTGAATAAAATGCAGATGTCCCACTCTCCATGTCTGGAGGCGCCCGCTGGGCACTGGAGAGCTTCCCACCCACGCGGGCTGTGCCAGCCCCATCCAGCCTGCCCCCCACAGAGATCGAGGGGGCTCCAGGCAAAGGCTGCGTCAATTCAGCAGCGGCAACTTCTAGATTTTCCAGGTGAAAATCTAATGGCTGGGAACTCTTAGGACCTTGCAGCCAGCACCCCCACGTAGGAAGCGGCAAACCCACCTCCCCGTCTCTTGAAGACCCAGTCCTGCCCGGCCGTCCTCCTCTCTGCCCACCCCAGGGACACTCTAGCCCCAGGTGGGGCTCCTTTTGCTTCCTCCGAGGCCGCTGGTCCTGACTCACTTCTCCCCTCCCCAAGAACACCCACGCCCTCCTGGACCTCCGGCTGGACAGCGTCCGTGCCCTGCAGAGGATGGAGATCTTCCCCATCGTCGTCCACGTCTCTGTCAACGAGAAGGCGGCAAAGAAACTCAAGTAGGTGCAGGCTGGGCCCGGGCAGGGGTCTGCACAGGCCTGAGCTCCCCAGAGCCCAGGGCGTGGGCCTCTGGGCACCCTGCAGGCTTCTGGGAACAGGGAGTGTGGACGGGCAGTTTCCAAACACTGTCCAGTTGCCCTCGCCCTGCAGGGGGGCAAGCGGGACCTGCAACCTGCGTCAGCCCCACTGAGGCTGCGCACCTACTGGGGCTTGTGCAGTTGATGCGATCCAGCCTGTGTCGGGCGAGGACCCAAACTGTTGGAAACCATCACTTGGTCTCTGGCAGGAGACAGACCCCTTTACACTCCGAGAACTGAGGCTGTATTCCAGACAACCTGCCCCACCTGTGCAATGTCACTCGGGGCCCAGGTCCTGTCTGCTTTACAAGGTCGGGGCATTGGGGCAGGTTCTGTGTCACTGTTCCCCTGAGCCTCCCCCACCATCTCCAGCCCTCGCAGGAAGGGCCTGCAGCGGCTGGGCGCCGCGGAGGAGCAGCTCCTGGAGGCGGCCCGGCAGGAGGAGGCGGCGCTGGACAGAGCGCCCTGTCTGTACAGCAGCCTGGCTCCCGACAGCTGGAGCGACCTGGACAGCCTGCTCGGCTGTGTCCGCCTGGCCATTGCGGATGAGCAGAAGAAGGTGGTGTGGGCAGAGCATACCCCCCCTGACACCCTGTATCCCCTCCCGGGGCTATGGGGACCTTCGCGCACCTGTTAACGCAGCCCTGTTCTTTGAGCTCAGGGCCTCTCGGGCACAGCTATGGGGTGCCCAGCACGCGAGCCAGCTCTCCCCTTTCTGGCCAGGGTCTAGCCTGGAACCCTCACCATGTGCAGGTTGTAAACAGTGGGCTCACCTTTCTGTGGAAACCATCTCTACCCTTCCCCAGGGTTTGGCATGGTGTGAACCAGAGACTCCCAGAACGTTTCTGCAGTGGGTGGGGGTCTTCCCACACCCTCCCCAGAACTGGAGGCCCTCGACGGCTCCAGGAAACCACCTGTCTGCAGACTGCCAGTCTGAACACAGGCGGCTGCACTTGCACATTGCTGTGTGTCCAAGGGCTCATTCCAAACCCACGAGGCAGCAGGGTGGGAGCCTGTCACCCCGCAGGGTCGCTGCCGCCCTGCCCAGAGTGGAGGCACAAACCCCGTGTGCCGTAGCCCCCCCTCACTCTTCTCGGGTTCCGATGCATAGGGATGCCTCCGTAACTCTGGTTCAGAGACCAGCATGTTTACCTGCAAATAAAGCTTCCGGGTGGCGGAAAGTTTTTTCAGTGGGTCTGTGCCTGGTGGCCTCTGCGTCCAGCCCAGGGTCCTGGGGGTGTACTGGAGAAGCCTGGTGCAGACCCCTCTGGACAGGCCCAGGCCTCTTCCTGAGCCCGAGAGCTGCCTCCCCCCAACCTGGCATCATGCCCCAACCCCTTCCTGGGGCCAAGCATCTTCCCTCCACCTTCAGGGCTTGGGAGCCACATAGGCACTGCCCGGGCAGGTCCCTGCATGTCCTGGCCTTGCCTCCTGCCCCCAGAACTGTCCCAAACTGAATGTCATTTTGACAGCTGGGTCCCGGAATCAGGACATTGTTCTAGGATTCGGGTGGGTATTACCATAAACTGTTCAGAAAATGAACTTCTGTATATTTTACTAAACAAAAAGCTTTTACAATACTCTGTGGCTTTCTCCCCACCCTCGGTACAGAGTTGATGGTGGGGGAGGGGAGGGGAGCCCCCGCCTGCCGGGTTTCCCAGACCAAGCTGCTGCTCCCGTGGAGAGTGGAGGTAGGGCAGGTCCGGAACATTCTCCATGCAATGCTGGTACCATCCAAGGAGAACCAACCCAAGCCAGAGGACGGGGCACTGCACGACTTCGTCTTTGGACA
This sequence comes from Propithecus coquereli, assembly GCF_000956105.1. Lineage (NCBI taxonomy): Eukaryota > Metazoa > Chordata > Mammalia > Primates > Indriidae > Propithecus > Propithecus coquereli. The sequence continues at coordinate 648,537 of NW_012154107.1, forward strand.
CACTCGGAAAGGACAAGTTTGCCCAGAAAGACCACAGGCTCACGCTGGGCACGCAGGGAGCAGCCGGTCAACAGATGCCCTCCTGGGCCATACTTGACCCTGGGGCAAAACAACAGAAGCAGAAACCAGCCCCAGGTTGCTCAAAGGCTTCCTCTAGACCACAGCTTGGTAAGAGCCAGATGCCACGTTGCCACGTGGAGTGTGGTTTGGACCCACCGGCCACCCACACCCTTGTGGCACAGAAGCCCCCACCTCCTTACGGGGGAAGGGCTCCAAAGACCTCCAAAGAGGGTTTCAAGTCCCTCCACCTGCAGGTCCCCAAACCAACCCAGAAAACAGACTCCTTCATCGTGGCCCACTCTGTCCCCAGGGCCCCCCTAGAATTCCTATGCCAGGACACAGCTCAGACACAGGACAGTGGTGTCCCCTACTGTGGTGGCCTCACTCCTGGGGGGAAGGGCTGGGGCACACGCCCGGTCTCCCCTCCAGGCAGGGCCAGGAATGACACCAGCATCTCGGAAGGGCCCGCGTCACCACCACCAGTTGAGAAGACCAGCTGGCCAGCGGCAGGAACACGTCTGGGACAGGGAGGGTAGGTGCCTCCAGGGACTGTCACAGCTCGTTGTGGAGGGGCCGGCACTGGGGGGAGAGCTTCTCCTCCAGGACGCCGTCAGGGGCGCACACCCAAGGGTCCTGGGTCTCCCACTGCCACTTGGCCAGCTGGGCCTGCAGCGTTTTGAGCACCTGGGCGAAGCGCGGGTCGCCAGCCAGGTTCTGGGTCTCGTGGGGGTCCCGGCTCTGGTCATAGAGCTCCCAGCGCGCCCGGTAGTAGTAGTGGTGCAGGTCCTTGTACCAGCGCGTGGGCTGCCCGGCCGTGGTGCGGTTCAGGAGGTCCTGGAAGGTCGGCGAGACGTAGAAGTCCTGGTCGATGGGGAAGGGCATCCGGAAGCTGAGGTTGTGCACGAGGCGGAAGTTCCGGTGGTACACGGAGCGCATGGGGTAGGACATGGTGACCTCGTGGTGGCTCTGGCTGCCGAAGACGGTGGTCCAAAGGGGCTCGACCTCCAGTGCTGGCAGGAGGGACCGGCCAGTAAGCCGGACGGTCTTCGAGCCAAAGATGGCGTAGCTGGGGTAGGGGATGGAGAACCAATCCAAGACGGTGGGCGCGAGGTCTGCAGAGCAAGCGAAGGCTCAGCGCAGCGGCCCCAGGGCCCAGGAGCCTAAGCCACTCCAGGAAGCTGGTGGCCACCTTGTGAGGTCAAATCCCCAACGGGGAGGTGCAGCTTCGGCACCTCCCACGGTTACACTGTCTCTCTGGGCCGCGATGCCCTTAAAGGTATAGCAAGAGGCCCCGACCTGGTGACATGTAGGACCTTTCTACAACCCCACAGACCAGAAAGGAAGTGCCCTGTGTAGGGAGGCCTTGTCTATTCCTGCTCCGTGGTGTGGCCACAGCACTCCCGACTCACGGTTTGGGGCCAAAGAGAGAAATGTGGGCCCTGAGCTGCAGGGACCAGAGTGCACTACTGCCCTGAGCCCGCCCTGCCTGGTGGCCCTGCCGGGCAGTGGGCAGGGGTGGTGGCTTCCGCCCTGGGCCAAGGGGCTCACCCCGGGCCCCTCACAGTCTTCCTGCACCTGCAGGTTTGTCTCTAATGGGAGACTGGACGTCCCCAGGCCTCTGCGGACAAGAGCAGGGTCACAAGGTCCCCAGGTCCCCAGGCAGGTGCGACAGGGAGCAGCGATTCTCAGAGAGGGTCCCTGGGCCACAGTATCCTGTCACCCAGGAACTAGTGGGACATGCAAATTCTCGAGCCCTACCCCAGGCCCACAGACTCGCTCTGGGGGTGCCATGTGGGTACTAATAAGCATTCCAGGGGACCCTGGTACTCACGTGTGGTCTACTGGAAAAGGCCACGGTTTGGAGAGCCGTGAGACCGTGAGACCCAGGCTAGAATCCTAGCTGGTGCTGCTGACACCTGTGTGACCCTGGGCAGCTTATTTTACCTCTGAACCTCATCCTTTCCACCTGTAGGATGGGAGTGTCTGTCCCGTCCTCACCCAGGTGGTGCGAGAACCACATTCGGTAAGGGGTGCAGAACAACGTCTGCTGCGAGGAGGCCCCGTCAAAGGTTCACTTCCGCCCCCTCCCCTGCATGAGACAGACAGAGCCGTACCTAGGAGGCTCACGTAGGCCTCGCTGACCTGGCCCCAGCGTTTCGGGTGCTCCGGGGATGACACCAGCAAAGGTTCTGCAGTACCCGGCCAGTACAGGTTGGTCCTGCCGCTGGGGAAGGGGATTCCGTTGTCAGACGTGAAGATCACCAGGGTGTCGTTCAGGACGCCCGCTCCGCGCAGCTCCTGGAGCACAAGTCCGACCCCTGCAGGCGGGGGTGGGGGAGGGGGAGCAGGGCTCAGCCACGGACACGATGGCGGGGGCGCAGGAACGTGCGCAGACTCACACCTCTTCATGCAGCTGCTGGACCCTGCAACACCCTGCAGTTCCTCCCACCAGCTGGGCCCCTTGCCTAGCACCCACCCAGAAGCTAGAAGAGGGAAGGTGGGACCCTCCCCTAGGCCTTCACGGGGACAGCCCTGCTGACACCTTGATTCTAGGCTTCCAGCCGCCAGAATGGTGAGTGAACAAATTTCTGTAGTTTTTTTCTTTTTTTAAGACAGAGTCTCACTCTGTCCCCCAGGGTAGAGTGCAGTGATGTCATCACAGCTGACTGCAACCTCTATCTCCTGGGCTCAAGTGATCCTCCTGCCTCAGCCTCCCAGAGAGCTAGGATTACAGGTGTGAGCCAATGCACCTGGCCCAAATTTCTGTAGTTTTAAGCCACCCAGTTTATGGTTCTCTGTTACAGCAGCTACAAAACACTAACAAGCCCCGCCAAGTTCTATATTGCATAACATAGGGAATTCCAAAGCCCCAAATCTGATCCAGATCCCATTGTTGGAAAAGCATTTGGAGTGTTTGCCCAACCTGTGGGCCCCCAAGGAAGCTAACCCAGGAGCAGTTCTGCGTCAGGGAAGCCCAGGAGTGGGTCCTGACACCACGCCCAGGACGGGGCTGCCTGAGTCCAGCCCACACCCACGCCTGGCTCCTTCTCTGAATGTGGTCTCTGCCCAGTCCAGCCCCGGGCCTTCCACAGCGAGACCTGATCAGACTGTGCTGCTAGTGGGACCCCCCCACCTCCCCGGGCTGAGCCTGACCGGCTGAGAGGCGCCCGGCCCAGGACGGGGGACACAAGCCTTGGCACACCCCACTGCCCAGCCCGTGAGCCCACCTTGGTCCATCCGGCCGATAGTGGTGTACTGAGCTGCCAGATCAGCTCGGGCCGCTGGGGTGTCAGGGACGAAGTAAGGCACCTGGGAGGCAGAGCCACGCTTGGAATAGGTAGATGGGGGAGGGGGAAGAGATGCTGGCCTTCTCCCCAGGGCCCGGAACCTTCTTCCTGCGAATGGCCAGCCTAGAACAACTCCTGTTGGCAGCATCACCCCATACCTCTGGGGTGGTCTGTGGCCCTGCAGATGGGGGCCTGGGCCCAATTCAGCCAGAGGGTCTCTCCTTGCATGCTAACCTCCCACCCCTTGGGCGAGGGCTGCAAGCCCCCGGGGCGGGGGTGCCTGGACTTAGGGCTGGTGGGCACCTGGGAAACACAGTGAGGGCCCTCCTACCAGCACGTCCTGGGGGCTGTGGGTCTGGGGGGTCCAGTCTGGGATGCGCCCCATGCCACTCTCCCCATTGCCAAACTTCTCACAGAAGGCTCCGAACTGGGGCTGGGAGTGCCCGCAGCGGTGGGGGTCGTGGAAGGCAACGTAGAGGAAGAAGGGCCTGCACATGGGGAGAGGGGCTTCGTGTCACGTCAAGGGGCCAACACACACCTGGGCAGTACCTTGACTCTCTACCTGGGAAGCCCTGGCTCTAGGCAGAGACACCCCTCCCAGCTTTGCTCACTTGCCTATATCTGAAAGTCTCCCTGTGACCCTCACCGCCTGTTTCCCCATATCCCTTCTTCCTTGCATATCTGGAACCTTCTCTTCCATCCTGTCTGTCTCCCCCACCACGAATCCCAAGTGAAGACTCTGGGACACACACCTCGGGCTAACGACAGGGAGGTCTGGCCGTGTGAGTGAGGGGCAGGGGCAGGTGCCCCGCCGCATACCTGTTGTCCTGGGTCTGCAGGAACTTCCGGACTAGCAGCTTAATGCGAGTGATGTTCCGCCCCACCTGGAGGACAGAGTCGTTCTCCTCCGTGTAGGCGAAGTCAAACGGGTACACTGCCTCCGGCCCCACGTGTTTCTTGCCGATGATGCCTGGGTGGGGTACACGCCTGTCCAGAGCCCCTCGGCCTCCCACTCCCTCTGTTCCCTTCTCCATCCCCAAGCGCCCAGGCCCTGGGCTCCCCTGGGCCCACAGCCCGGCCAGGAAGCCCAGGCCCAGTCCTTCGGGACGAGTGCTCCGGGTGGGCAATTTGTGGGCTGAGGACGGCTTGGGACAAGGCACCCGGCCTCCCAGGCCCTGGCGTCAATCCCTCGTCTCACCCTGCACTTGGCTCGAGGCGCCTTACCTGTGCGCACGCCGGCTTGACTGAGCAGCCGCGGCAGGCTCCGCACCGTGTCGAAGGAGCTGAAGTGGTGCACGCCCTGGTGCAGCCCGTACATCCCGTTCTGGTGCTGCGGCAAAGACGTGTGAGGCCCGGCCGCAGCCCTCCCGGGTTCCCGACTTCGCCCTCCCACGGCCCCGCCACGGAGACTTTCTCCACCTCCCCTCCTAGCCCGAAGGCCCACAGGTCCCTCCCGTGAAAGGAGGACCTGGGCGGGAAAGAGAAGGATGCGGAGGAACGCGGGCCAGCCGCAGGGTGGCTCTGGCTTTCTTGTGCATTGCACTTCCCAACTTTTCCACTGTGATCACACGTTGTGGACAGAAATAGAGCCAGAGAAATACAGTCTTTTTATTACCTAGCTACTTGACGTCGTAAAAGAAACCGTGCGTGTTAAAAACTCAGACCGCCGTACGTGAGGAAAGGCCCCCCGACCGCTGCAGCCCATGTCCAGACGCCAGCGGCTCACAGTCCCTGGGCGAACCTTCCAGGAGGCGTCTGCGCGTCTGCACACGATCTGCCCCTCTGAGCCTTCCCTCAGTGGCAGCCCCTCGCGGACGGCACGCTTGCTCACGGTGGGGCAGTATCATTGGCTCACACATCAAGGGGAAGCGCCTTCACACACCCATGTTCATAGCGGCGCTGTTCACAACCACCAAAGGTAGAAGCAACCCACGTTCCCCTCCATCCCCTCCTCCCGCCCCCCTGCCAACCCACCTGGGGCAGGCCGGTGAGCAGGCTGGCACGGCTGGGAGAGCAGCTGCTGACGGAGGTGAAGGCGTTTCGGAAGATGAGGCTGCGGCGGGCCAAGGCATCCAGGTGAGGGGTGGAGATGGCGCTGTTGTTGTACGCGCCACTCTCAAAGCCTCCATCATCCGCTGGGGAAGGTGGGAGACAGGGAGGACAGGGTGGGCTGGGGTCAGGAGGGACAGCACAGGGGAGTGAAGGGGCCTGGCGCTGCGCCGCAAAGGCTCAGGCTGGTGACGCCAGGAGCGCAAGATACCCAGATGGGCATGGCACCCAGAAAGCATGGTTCTGGTATCCAGCAGGCTCGACACCTGAGTGGGTATGACACCCAGAGGGCATGTTAGCAGGTGGGCATGATGCCCAGCTGGCATGGTAACCAGGTGGGTATGATACCTGGGCAGGCATGGCACCCAGCAGGCATGATACCCCAACAACCTTGACATCCAGCAGGCACGCTACCTGGATGGGCATGTTACCGGGTGGACATGCTACCCGAGCAGGGACGTTAGCAGGCAGTGGCTGAGCGCACGGACACAGCACACTCTGGGCAATCCTGGGCTCTGTGGAAGTGGCAGAGGCGGGGCCGGGAGCGCCATGCCCAGGGCACGTCTGAAGATCTGTGTGTGCACATCCCACCACCACCTCTCACTGGTGCTTAGCACCCAGCCCCAAAGGCCCAGTGACCCTGCAGATTGTCAACCCCTTCACCCTACACGAAGCAACCAGAAAAGTGAGGTTGGCACCCGGGCCACACAGCTGGGCAGCAGGCGGCAGAGACAGGCCTTGAACTCCTACAGCCAGAGCAAGCTTCTTCCCTCTGCTGTGGAGCAGAGCACGCCAGGGGCACCCTGGATGGAAGAAGCTGGTGGGAACCCCCAGGACAAAACCTTCCCCAGCTCCCTCAGAGGCGATGCGGTCCTTGCACAGAGGGGTGGCTGTGGCTGGCCTCCAGCTGGGCTGCCATCCTCCACCCTGTGGGACCCACTGGGTGTGAGCCAACGGCCAGACGGAGGGACGGTGGGGTGCCAGGGTGCGACGTTGGGAGTGCATCCTGCCTGCGGGCCAGGAGCAGAAGCTGCCCTTCTCCAAACCCACTTAGAGTGTCTCTGCGCTTGGCTATGGACTGAATTGTGTCTTCCCAAAATTTCTACGTTGAAGCCCTAACCCCAATGTGACTGTATCTGCTGACAGAGTCTTTAATTAAGGTTAAATGAGGTCATAAGGGGGAACCTGATCTAATAGGACTGCGGGCTCTTAAAGAAAAGGAAGAGAGACCCCCGCCCATGTGAGGAACAGTGAGAAGGCGGCCACCTGTAAGCCAGGCAGAGAGCCTTAGTCACAACCGGACCAGGCTGGCACTCTGACCTCGCACCTCCAGCCTCCGGAGCCAGGAGAAATCAATTTCTGCTGTGTTTAAGCTGCCCTGTTTGTAGTACTTTGCTATGGCAACCTGAGCTAAGACAGGACCTAACCCCGGGACTGGATCGCCGGGGATCCCAAAGGAAGCAGTGCTGAGCGGGCCAGGACCTGGATCCACGAACAGATCCTCGGTGAGTGGCCCCGGGAGGTGAGTTGTCGGGAGAGCTGTTTATGTTACCATGAGCCGCTCCAGCCCAGGGGCCACAGTGAATCAGAGAGAGCGGGCTGGCAGGGGGCCAGACCTCAGAAGAGGAAAGAATCTGAGGACTTATCACTTGTCACTGGCCCTGGCACCCAAACAGGAAGTCTTGTGAACAGCACGTGCTGGAGGAACATGGGCTCCTGAGAGGGATGGGGTTGGGAGAGAGGCTGGGTGGGCAGTGGGGGACAGGAGAAGAGAGCTGAGCTCCAGGCTCTGAGGTCTCAGAAGGTTGGGGCAAACATAGGGGTCAGGGGGTGGGCGGGGAGAGCCGGAGGGTCCCCTGCCCGCGTCTCTGGGGTCCTGGGCAGCAGCCCCTCGCCTGGCGCCCCCTCTGGGACCGGTGCCGCAGCTCCGCGAAGCCGCCCCAGGCTCCGGACACGGTGGGTAGGAGTGCGGCGCCGAATGCGGGCGACCCCTCAGACCGGCCGCTCGGAGGGACACACGGAGGTGCGGGACAGCAGGGGGAGACCCGAGGCACCGCAGCGGGCCGCGGGGGCAGGGCAGCCGGGTCGGCACTGCGGCTGGGGGAGGCGAGCGGCCGCTCCGGGGACAGCAGCAGTGGCCGCGGGACAGCGTGCCCGGGGGGCTGCACTCACCGAGGATCAGCAGCACGTTCCGGGGCCGCGCCCGACAGAGCCCCAGGGCGAGCAGCAGCGCGCAGCAGGCGGGCCCGAGGCGGCCCATGGCGGCGGCCCCTCCGGCTCCGACTCCCGCTCCGGCTCGGCCCCGCCCCGCCCACCCGGGCTTGATCCCGCCCCGGATCCGCCCCGCCCCTCGGTCACGTGCTCCCGAGGCTCCCGCTCCGCCCCATGCGATTCCTGCGAACCCCGCAGCGGTGAAGCCCGGAGACCCCGACTGCGGCGCGCGTCGGGTGAGTCTGCGGCCCGTGGGGGGCGGCGAGCGCGGCGGAGGGCGGCCGGCACACGCCAGGGTCGCCGGGGCCAGCCCAGGGTCTGAGAGTGCGGGCGCCTGCCGCGGGGATCCCCACCGCGTCCCGCCCGGGTCCCCGCCTCGGCCGTGCTCGGAGCCCGCGGGCCGTGGACCGTCAGCCGGCGCGGGGTCCCCGCCCTGGACCTCAGGATCGGGGCAGGCGTCGTGGGGTGGGGAGGTGGATTTTGTCCAGAGCAGGGCAGCCCGTCCGGGACAGGGGCCGGGACAGGGAGAGGGGCAGGGGGAGGGGAAGGGAGGGAGGAGGGGACGGGTATTTGTATACACAAGGAGTGCAATGCGCACCACCCAAAGGATGGACATATTTGAAACCGGGGCAGGCGTCGTGGGGTGGGGAGGTGGATTTTGTCCAGAGCAGGGCAGCCCGTCCGGGACAGGGGCCGGAGGGGGGAGAGGGGCAGGGGGAGGGGAGAGGAGGGAGGAGGGGACGGGTATTTGTATACACAAGGAGTGCAATGCGCACCACCCAAAGGATGGACATATTTGAAACTCGGACTTGGTGGGGGGGACCAAGGGCAACATACGTAACCTAAACATCTGTACACCCATAATATGCTGAAATAAAAGAAAAAAAAAGAAAAAGAAAAGAAAAAAAAAGTACATATGGACTATTAAGTAAGACAGACTATATTTTGGTTCAAAATAAGGCTTTATCAAAAATAAAAGAATTTAACTCATACTAAGTATATTTTTGTAATAGAATATAGTTAAAGTAGAAATAAACACCAAAAAGATATTTGAAAAAGAGTCTCAAATATTTGGAAAT
>NW_012154107.1:657272-690043 GCF_000956105.1 Propithecus coquereli
GAGGCCGGGACAGTGGCTGGGCAGGGGGAGGGACAGGTGCCGGGGCAGGGGGAGGGGTGGCCTGGGTGGGCTCTGCGCGCCGCAGCACCAGACCCCAGAGGATGCTGCGCACCTTGAATTCACGCAGGCGCCTCTGACATTGTCTCAGAACCGACTAGAACCCCTGGTCTGTGAATGCCACAGGTGGGGGCTGAGTTAGGCGTGGCCTCAGTGGGGACCCCCCCCAGCACTGCAGTCCGCCGTAGTGTAGTGGGTGGCGTGGGCCATGCTGCGCACTTGGAAATTCTCAGAGCCCCCAAGGGCCTCCTGGCCCCCGACGGTGCTGCCTCCCTCCATCACCCGCCAGGCGCTGCGCAGAGTGCGCAAGGACCCTGCTTCTCTCTGCCTGCACCCCACATTTCCTGGGGAGGGGAGAGAAAAGGAAATATTCTCCTAGAGAGTCTCATTAGTCTTTAGGCTTCTCATTAAGAAATCGTTTAGATTCTCATTTGCCAGAGTTGAGCTGGAGGGATGCAGGGAGAGTGAATGGTGAGGGGCCTGGTGGCCCAGTCCCTCTCTGAAAGGTGCTGGCTTCCTCTCTCAGACCAGCATGGCCGCCTGGGATCTAATCCCTCTGGCTCAGAACCCCTGGAGAAGGGAGAAGATAGTGTTTCTGTCCTGATGCCCTGCACCTGGCCAGTATCGCTGGGTCCTCGAAGCCCAGACCCTGACTGCTGATCTGTGTTGCTCGTACCCCCAGCCCCACCCTAGGAATGCCCTCCGTGAAGGTCCTGGGTCAGGCCAGGTCCTCCAGCCCAGGCATGACCCGGAACACCTGCTGTTGCTCCCCCGGGGCTGTGCAGAGGCTGCTGCCCATCCTGGCGTGGCTGCCCAACTACTCCATGCAGTGGCTGAAAATGGACATCATAGCTGGACTCTCCGTTGGGCTCACGGTCGTTCCCCAGGCACTGGCCTATGCCGAAGTGGCTGGACTCCCGCCCCAGGTGAGGTGTCTGTCCCTGCTGCCAGCCACGTCTCCTCCCCACAGCCTGACCCCACTCAGGCCTCAGCACCTGCCCAGAAGCAGGGTGGAAATACGTGGTATCAGTTCCAGACTTCGGCCTTCCCAGGTTTCCAACCCCAGGGAGCCTAAGAAACCTTTGGTTTACAGTCTGTGACAGGTGACGCACTCCTCTGCCTGCATGTCAGAGATAGGCACCAAGCTAGTCCAGAGAGATGACTCATGGTGGCATGCACAGACCCAGACAGCACACAGGCCTCTGTGCTCCCCGCAGGCGGCACCAGCCCCCCCACACTCTGGCCATCAGCACCCCGAGGCCCCGGTTGGTTGCTGCTAAATCCTAATGGCCGCAGGTCTTCAGGGGATAACAGAGGGTGGTGGCACTCCCTGCCTGTGTTTGAAGGTGTGCCCAGGGCACAGTTGACATCCGCAGATCTCTATGCTTGGATGTGCACACCAGGGACACATGTGGATGGGCCTGAGGCCTCCTGGGTGCTCATGGCCATCTCTCCCCACAGTATGGCCTGTACTCTGCCTTCATGGGATGCTTCGTGTATTTCTTCCTGGGCACCTCCCGGGATATGACTCTGGGCCCCACGGCCATCATGTCCCTCCTGGTCTCCTTCTACACTTTCCACGAGCCCGCCTATGCTGTCCTGCTGGCCTTCCTGTCCGGCTGTATCCAGTTGATCATGGGGTTCCTGCGTTTGGGTAAGACTCTGCCTTCCTGCCATGGGTGGGAGGGGCTCCGGTTCTGCTCTTCCTGGGGTGCTGAGGCAGCTACTTCTTGGGGTGCCCTTGTCCTCAGCATTTCCTTGCTTGAATTCCAAGGGCTAACTGTGTGTGTTGAGGGGGGTGAGGCCCTCAGCCCCCAGTCCAACTCTATTGTGCTCGGAGACCAGGACACTAGAGAAGTACCCAGGACCTCAGACGCTAGACCTGCTCTCCAAAAACAGTCCAAACAGGGCGTGTCACTCACCAGTCCTTAGCTCCGCAGTCCCTCCCATGCCATCTGTCCCAGCCCACATCTCCACCCTCGTCCTCTGGGGCCAGAGGGAGCTAGAACCAGCTTAGCATTCTCTCTCGGTTGGCCAGGGTTCCTGCTGGACTTCATTTCGTGCCCTGTCATTAAAGGCTTCACCTCTGCTGCTGCTGTCACCATTGGCTTTGGACAGATCAAGGTAGGCACAGCGTCCACCCAGAGCACTGTCCTCTGGCCACTGCTAGTTGGCACAGGGGTACGTGGGAGCAGGACCAAGGCCAGTCCTATATTTGTGGCAAGAAGACGTCTTGCTGTTTGAGATTGTCTATTCTCAATGGGTCAAGAAGCACACAGTTCTCTCATGGGTCCCCCATTAATAAAATGACCCTCCTGGGGGAGGGGTTGAGTGATTGTCAGATTGTACAGCAAGTGACTTCAGGGACTGGTAACCATGTCTACGGGTGGCTCGTGCAGTGTTGGTGCCTGTGTGCCTGGTTGGCTTCTTGGTGCAGCTACCGGTGCTGCGCACAGCCCGCAGGCCTCACCGGTCACAAGCACACTGCTAGCATTTCAACGGGCAGTTCTTTCCCTATGCTAATTTAGCTAGATCATTTTGTGTTTGTGCTTTTTTCAACATCTGTTTAATGTTTTTTAAATGCCATGTTTTTATGTTCCTACTTACAACGTCTATAAGAAGTGTTAAAGTCAATGATCCTGAATTAAGGATGTAATTTATTGTCTCTTTACTGGGCCCTGAGTTTCTCGAGGGCAGGGACTGTGTGCTCCTGCCCAGGGCTGCCCAGCACTGTGCCCAGTGTGGAGTAGACAGCGCTCGCTGGGCGTGTGTGGAATGGGAGTGGGCTCAGTTCCACGCATGGCCGTGGGGCCCGGATGGCGGACTCCGGGCCACCCCCCTGCTGGTGACAGCGTCCCGGAGAGGCCCCGTGGAAAATCCAGGGTGGGAGACCGTGTGGAAATAAAGCAGGGGACGTACTCAGCACTCTGTGCGCCAGGCACTGGGTGACACACTCCGTGTGCTTAATTCTCACCGCACTGCTGGGGGGCAGGTCTGTCCTCATCTTCATTTTGGAGAGGAACTAACTTAGGTGAGGGTGAATGTGACTTGTGTATCACGTGCACACCCTCCAGGGTGTGCTCCAGGGTAAGCTTGGAAGATGCTGTCTCAGGGGTGGTTCGTCCTTTATTCTGGAAGCATCCTTCATTTTCAATGTCAAGGATATTCTTTTATAGGGCCCTAGTGAGAGTAGAGGGCACCTGTATGCATTTGTGCCTGGCAACCTGGTCCCCAGCCCCATGTGTCCCCCTGGGAGTCTGGCCTCGACTTCTTGCTGATACTGATACCAGCTCCCGAGAGACAGAATGAGCTTAAAGCACGAGGGAGAGCCCCCCACCCCCTCAGCCCCTGCGTGCGGGGCTGGATTGTTTCTTTCCGGCAGGGGGCGGAGCCGGTCCAGGGACAGACGCGGCCTTGAGCCAATGGCAGCGAAGGTCCGCATGATGGGGGTGGGCCTCTGGGTGATGGACGCGGCCTCGAGCCAATGGAGGCAGGGCAGGGAGTGGTCGGTCCCGGTGCCTCGTCCCAGGGCCCTGGCCTCAGAGCTGTAGAACCCGTCTCCCATCTTTGGGGTCACAGAGTGTTTTTTTTTTAGAGAAACACGTCATTGACCCAAAGGTTGTGAAGTGCTATCTCTTTGATCTTCTGCCCTTGGGGACTCGGGAGAGGGCGGGTGGTCCCCTGAGAGCCCTGAGCTGTGCTCCTGGGAGAGCCCTGGAGGTCGGGATCCTGCCCCAGCCCAGGCCCTGGCCCAGGTGGATGCAGACTCTCCTCCTCCCCTGGCAAGAGGGAGTGAGGGGAGGTGGGAGCAAAGTGCCTTGGGTCAGGGACCCGTGATCTGGTCAGTGCCTCTATTTGCACAGAACCTCCTGGGACTGCAGAACATCCCCAGGCAGTTTTTCCTGCAAGTGTATCGCACCTTCCTGAGCATTGGAGAGACCAGGTAAGGAAGCTCTTCCTCCCACACCCCTCGCCCAGCTCCCCCTCATTGTCCACCCCAGGTGGCATTTATTCTTCCGGGGCCTTACTGGTGACAGCGGTCCCCAGGGTAGCAGCAGCACCTGGGAGCTGGTTAGAAATGCAGACTCTCAGGCCAGGCTCCAGTCCTGCTGAATCGGTCAGCGTTTTAACGAGAAGCCCATGGTTTGAGCCTGAGAGCCGGCAGCATGGCACGCTCCACAGAGCTTTCTTGGGCAGCGGGAAGGAGGAGAGAACCTGCAAAGAGAAGGCAGGCAGTCTCTCTCCTCTCTCTCACGGGATTGTAATTTATCGGGGAAGAGAACACAGGGCGTGGGGAAGGCGACACCAACGGAAGGCAGGTGTGGAAGGGAAGGGATGAAGGAAAGCGGGTGGAGTGTTGACAGAGATCCAGGCAGCGCTGGGGAGAGGGGCCCACCCAGCGCTTCCCTGGGGTGGTTTCGATAAAGAGACAAAAGCCCAGCAGCAGCCAGGATAGCTCTCCCCCTCTGTGGCTGGAAGGGACAGGGGAGGAGATGGTTTTGGGGGAGCTGTAGAGATGGCTGCCTGGTGCCAGGGCCTGGGGGTGGGGGGTCCTGGACCCTTGTCTTCTGTCCTCTGATCAGCTGCTGAGGTTCCCCAGCTGGAAGCCAGTGGGAGTGGGACTCTCTCACCAGTCAGAGAGCGGCACTGGGGTCAGAGGTGAGAGGGGCCTTACCGAGTGCATAGGCCAGAGCCTTCTAGAACAGAGGAGGACCTGCAGTACGCCAGCTGCAGTCCTCATTCCCTGTGGTTACTCACCAGATCCTGTTCCACAGACCTGAGTCCCAGAGAGCTGTGAGACTGAAACATGGAAGGGTGGCCCTGCCGCCATCGTGACTGGCCTCTCACTCCCGGTCCTCTACAGGCCTGCGTACTTACTGAATTTGGGGTACAGTTCTGAAGTAGAATAGTAGATTACTTAGGAGAAAACACAAAGCCAATTGAGGGAGAAAGGCTTCCAGCAGAAGCAGCAGCCGGAGGCCGGGAGGCTGGAGTCAGTCTGAGTCGTGGACAGACTTGGGTGGTGACGGTCCTCTGTCTCTCTGCAGGGTGGCTGATGCTGTGCTGGGGCTGGTGTGCATGGTGCTGCTGCTGGTGCTGAAGCTCATGCGGGACCACATGCCTCCTGTGCACCCCGAGATGCCCCCCGGCGTGCGCCTCAGCCATGGGCTGGTTTGGGCTGCCACGACAGGTGAGGGGCCCCACAGACGTCATGTGCAACCTGGGCACCTAGGGAGCCCCGAGTCACGTCCGTAGAGGTTCTCACGTCATCGGTGTGGGCACAACTTGGACATTGGCGTGCTTAAAACTCAGTAGGTGGTTTTGATCGCATCCAGAGCTCAGAACGCCGTCTGCAGTAGCAGTTCTCAGCCAGAGGTGATTCTGCCCCCGGCAATGTTTGGCAATTCTGGGAGACACTGGTTGATGCTACTTGGGGAGGCTTTACTGGCAGCGAGTGGGCAGAGGCCAGGGATGCTCCGAATCACCCTGCGGTGTATGGCTTCTCACAGTGTCTGGCCCATGATGTCGGCAGTGCCTTCCTCCTCTGGTGTCACTGATCGCTGCTTAGCTACGGGGACCCAGGCCTGTCCTGGATGTGCTGAGGAGAGGCTGCTGCCACCCCGGGGATGGCCACTTGATGCACTGATGGCCACACTGCCCCTGTCACCTTGCACTCTGTACCACGGCCTTTCTCAGGGACCCTGTGGTTACCCGCGGCTCAGTCTGCAGCCTCCACGCCTGAAGCCACAGTTTAGCTACTGCTGGCAAGCGTGCGGTTAAAACAGACCCGGCAGGTCTCGGTGGAATTTGTTTTCTCTCCCAAGGACCTGCCGGCAGACCAGGTTTCTCAAGCTCGGCACTACTGACATTCTGGGCCAGATGCTTCGGACCAGGTTGTTCTTTGCCGAGAGAGGCCGTGCCCTGCAGGGTGTTTTTGTTTCTAGAAATTCGGTTTGGCTCCTTTCAACGTATCTCCCACATCTCTGCTTAACAGGCTTATTCTTTCCTCTAGCTTTTCAAATGTGTGGAATTTAATTCTGTGTTTTAATTCTGTCATCTTTAACTGTGTCACTTTGGGGTGAGTTTTTCCTGATTGATTTTTCTCCATATTACGGGTCGTATTTTCCTGCGTCTTTGCACACCTCGCGGTTTCTGCTCGAGTGGGTGCCAAACTTTGTGAATTTGATGTTGGCTGTGGGATGTTTCTGCATTCCACGGATCTACTGGCACTTTGTTCAGGGTACGGTTAAGTTACTTAGGACAGTTCGATCCATTTGGTTCTTGCTGTTAAGCTTCACGGCTGGGCTGCAGCAGTCTTCAGTCCAGGACAGGCCTACTGAGGCCCACCGCTGGCTTTTGCAAGTGTGATTCTACTGAGCTTCCGTAGTGTCTAAGGCTGCTTTTGTGCAGTAACAGTGGAATTGAGGAGTTGCGACAGAGACTATATGGCAAAGCGAAAAGCATTTACTGTCAAGCCCTTTATGGAAAGAAATTACCAGCCGCAGGTCTAGGGCTAATCTTACCCACTGCCGAGGTAAAACTCCACTGAGTCCCGATGCCCCGTGAATTCTGCGGTTTTCTCACTCTGGCTGGTGTGAGTCCCTGGGGTCGTCCCCTCCTGGGCAGTTTGGGAGGTTTCCGCACAGCTTCGCCCTGGTCTGCGCACCCAGGGCACCCTCCGCAGGGCTCTGGAGCTCTCCCGTGAACTTCCCTGTTAGCCCCAGGCCCTGGCCTCCACGGACCTCCAGCATTTGCCCCTCAACCCAGGGAAACCCC
Source organism: Propithecus coquereli (assembly GCF_000956105.1). Taxonomy (NCBI): domain Eukaryota; kingdom Metazoa; phylum Chordata; class Mammalia; order Primates; family Indriidae; genus Propithecus; species Propithecus coquereli. Next base: position 664,107 of record NW_012154107.1, read on the forward strand.
TCAGGCTCTGTCAGGGGTCCCCCAGCCACACACCAGGCCCTGGGGACTCTGCGGAGACTGTTTTGGACTCACCTTGATTGATTCCCATGTCTGTCACGCCTGATGGGCAGCACCTTGAAAACTGTTGTTTCATGTTTTGTCCGGTTTTTAGTAGTTTTAGGTAGGTGGTAACTCTGGTCTCTTTCTCCGTCTTGCTTCAAAGTGGAAGTGCCCTGGGCATCCGATTTCAGAGTGTCTTTGCCGCTGTGCACGTGGTCTGTGCGCCCCCTGGAGGATGGGCAGGAGGAGGCGTGTGCACCGGTCTGTGTCCTGCCGCTCTGCTGTCCCCATGTCATGCATGCTCCACAGAGCCGCCTGCTCACGCCTGCCACACAGACCCTTGTATCTGTGCTGTGTTTCCAGCGTGCAGAGTGAGGGGTCGTGGCTGGGGCGGGTGTTTTCTGCCCGTGAGGCGTGTCTGCCCCAACTGCCCGGCGCAGAGGTACGTCCTTGCGCTTCCGGGGAGCAGGTTTCGCCGTAGCGTCTCTCTTTCTCTCCTAGCCCGCAACGCCCTGGTGGTGTCGTTCGCGGCCCTGGTTGCGTACTCCTTCGAGGTGACTGGATGCCAGCCTTTTGTTCTCACCGGGGAGACGGCCGAGGGGCTCCCTCCAGTCCGGACCCCTCCCTTCTCAGTGACCACCGCCAATGGGACGATCTCCTTCACCGAGATGGTGCAGGTGGGCAGAGACAGGCACCAGGACTGCTCCCGGCCTGGTGGCACGTCCGTGACGTGTCTGCGTAGGGACGGGAGGGCTGAGCTCAGTTAGGACTGCCAAGTGCTCCATTTTGAGAGAATCCCAGACTGGACACGGCCTCACGGGACATCCCGTTTGTGTTTCTGCCTCGAGCCCAGGGCTGTTTCTCCCGTTTCGGATGCTGGCCAGGGACAAGTTTGCCGTGTTCCTCTCACATCTCGGTCCTTTTGCGACGAGGAGGTGGTGCTTGCCTGTGTAAGCTCACGCACCTGCAGGCGCACTGGCTTCTGGCAGACGTGGAGAAGAGCGGGACCCCGCCCTGGCCGGTCACTGCCTGGTCGGCCCCGTCCTCTCCTGTCCAGTTAGGCCACTCATCATCCCTCTCTCCTCTCAGGACATGGGGGCGGGGCTGGCTGTGGTGCCCCTGATGGGCCTTCTGGAGAGCATCGCGGTGGCCAAGGCCTTTGGTAAGACGTCCGCCACCCACACCCTTGGCAGTCCCATTCCGAGGCTCACCTGCCTGGCTTGGCTGTCCTGCTTTCCTGCTCGCTTTTGTCGCTCTAATTTTAGAAAGGTAAATTTTTATCCAGGTCACACACGCTCATAGGTATGTACACACACACACACACACACACACACACACACACACACACGTACATACAGAGCAAAGAGGGATTTCTAATGAAAACCCGTGTGCCGGTGAACGTTTGAACGGCCTGCACTCTGTGGAACAAAAGTTTGCTCCCACCGGGGCCGACATAAGCTGAACGTGACACAGAGCTGGGGTGGGGTGACTCAGCGCTGGGGTGGGGTGCGCATGAGCCCCGCCGTGCGGCACCTCGCCTTACAGGTGCGTTGGGTGCAAATAACCCCACCAGTAAGACGTCAGATAAGTTAGGAAGTGATGAGATTCAAGTATTGTCTTCTTTTCTAATGTAATTTGTTTAATTAAGAGTTTTAATTTAATTGGTAATAATGGCTGAGTTTAATAACAGGCTCACAAAATTCCTACAAATGTAACAATGTGCTTTCTCCAGCTGGCTCAGCCCCCAGGAGGCAGGGGGCACCGACCCATTTAAATATTTGCTTCTCCTTTAGCAATTCTTGATTTCCTCCGTCCTAAGCTATTAAATCCTCCTGCCCTGCCCCGTCTCACTGGGGTTATGGTGCTCCCGGCGTGGGATTGTCAGTGTGGATGCCACTGTCATTCCAGCCTATAACTGTAATTAAGTCCTCCTTGTCTTTAGGGTTATGTAGATTCTAAAGGTTAGAACCCAGGTAACAGTGAATGTTATCGTGACTCCATAAGGGTGTTCACTACCCAGCCCAGGTTGTACCAGGATAAGTTCCTTCTCCAAAGTTCCAGGGCTCTGACCTTCACCCCATTCAAGGGAGACTCCTAACTAATGTCAGTTCAAGAGGGTTTTCCAAACTCCAGCAATTGCTCAAAATCACACCACAGTTCAGTTCGTTCCATGTGCGGCTTGTGTCTGTCTTGCTCAGTTATTGCTTTCCTGAGTATATGTCTTTCTGTTGCAAGAAGAAATGTAGGTGTTTCCTCCAATTCTACATCTTACAGCTTTTACTCTTCTTGTCTGCTACTTAGAAAACTTCTCTTTTTTTCGTTTTCTTTTTCTTTTTTTTTTTTTTTTTAGAGATAGTGTCTTGATATGTTGCCCAGGCTGGACTTGAACTCTTGCCTCAGCCTCCTGAGTAGCTGGGACAGACACATTCCATTTTCTTCTGAAGTCGCCCAACCTCCCGGCCGTATCTGTAGAGGTGGTTACTCTCTTACGTCAGGGGTTGGCAGACTTCGCCTGCTGCTTGCTTCGTGTGGCCAGTGGCCTATTTCACATTTTTAAATGGTTGGAAAAAGTCAAAAGAATAATAATAATTTGTGACACGTGAATTATATATGAAATTCAAATCTCAGTGTTCACAAATAGAATTTGTTGGAACATGTCATTCTCATTGGAGAATGTATCATCTGTGGCTGCTTTCGTGGTACAACAGCCAGAGCTTTGTGGCCACGACAGAGCCCGTGGGGCCCGCAGAGCTTAAATACTCATGATCTGGTGCTTGGTGGGAAAAGTCTACCAGCGTCTGTCTCAGCTGCCTGCTGGGCCTCCCCTGACGTCCTTGCTTCTCGCTGAGATAGCTTCATCTTTGACTTCTTGTCGTCTCAGCTTGTAATGAGAGGTTTTTAGTTTAAAACATTTTTCTCTTGTTATAAAAGCAGTGACTGTAGATATTTGTTGTAGAAAGTGTCGAAAGTTCGGCAGTGAGTAAAGGAGAGACGGATCGCCCGTGAGCCCTTCGCTCACCCAGTTAACTGCCGCAAACACCTCATTCTGCCTCTTTCCGCCTTCTGCGATGCCCGCAGACACGCTCTGTTTACGAAACTTAGTGCTGTGCACAAATTCATAACCTGTTTTCATTTCACGAGCGAGGGCTAGCAGATGCCATTTAACCGTGTCTTTGCCATTCGTTCTCTCCAGCGTCTCAGAATAATTACCGCGTCGACGCCAACCAGGAGCTGCTGGCCATCGGTAAGACTCCAGCCACGGGCCGGGAGCCTGGGCCTACCCCCCGCGTCTGGCTGGGCTGTGCGGAGTATCGGGACCGTCTGATGGTCGGACCGCCAGGGGCAGAGGTCCGCGGTTGAGCAGAAGTGTTGGCACGGATTCATTCCCGGGTCTCCACATGGTTCAGTTTAGTCCCCAGAAACGGAGCTGACGTGTGTTGTCCATTCTGACTACCACTTACTGAGCACTTGCTGTGGACCAGACTCTGAGGTCTGTAGCCTTGGTCTATACCGAGGAACACCCGGAATGTTCCATCTCAGAGAGGGAGCTTCCGGGGCCAGGCGTCAAAGAGCTGAAGAATGTGGCCAGGTGAAATCTCAGGGGAGTCTCCTGACGGGGCCTTTGCCCTGCCCTGTGGGCCCCTCCAGGCAGGGGCGTAATCGAGCGAGGACTCAGGTGGACTCTCAGTTGCCTGACTAGATGGGATCCGTGCCAGGTTTCACAGGGTGATTTTCTTTTCTTCTGTCTTCATGAACCGGCTTCTCTGATGGAGACCACAGCACGTCTCTTAAATTCAGTTATTTTTACTGTTTTCACCATACTGGGGGTCCCAGACCCTCCTTTCCTTCTGGTCCCTCATGAGACAGACACAGATCTAACCCAATCAGCACTGTTGGCTTCCTTCCCACGGAGGTGTCCCCTAGCAACACCCGGACAACTTCATGAGAGGGTTTTGGGCTCAAGCCACTTGGCTCCTTGATGGCAAAGCCTGGGGGGTCCCAGGCGGGACCACGGAGGGGCGTCGCCCGTGCTCCTCTGTGAGCTGGTGGAGAATGGGGCGTCGCCCACGTGGCTGGGTGGAGCTGGGGTTTCCCAGGAATCACGCACCCTCGGGCCGAGAAAACCCACAGACCCCCCCCAAGCACCCAACCCATTCCCGTTGCTTCAAAAACAGCACAAAACTATCGTGTTGGGACGATGAGTTCCGGATACAGCCAGACGGGGGAGGCTGTAAAGTGGAGGCCACGAAGCTCGGGCTATGGAAGGTGGATGTGGGACTCCTTGATCTGAGACAGGCCACGCGGGTTTCTGCGGCCGCACAGCAAGAGAGGCTCACATGAGCCCCACGTGATGCTGAGCGGGAGGGTCGTCCCTGGTTGGCAGCTGCTCAGAGGGTTGGGTCTCTGACCTGCAGCTGTTAACGGGCGAGGGTGACTGTGTGCAGCCTGCGGTCCCCGCCCCGCAGCGTCTGCACTTCCGGGCCCGGGCCCCTCTCTCTCAAGGATCCGAGCTGGGCCTTGATACCTGGGAGGGGCTGGAGAGCAGACCTCGAACCCGGGAGCCCTGTTGTGGAGGGTGGTGGGCATGGCGGGGTCTTTGAGACGGCCCCTGGGTGGGATGGATGCTGGCAGGGCTGCTTGTGAGCGGCGTGGGCCAGTCTCGTTGGTTCTCAGGCCCTGGCGCGGCAGTGAGCCTGGGCTTCGTCCAGTGTAGCCCGCAGCACCCTCTGTGCGGACGGCTTGCCGGCTCACGGGAGGGAGTGGTGGGTTTGGAAGGAGCTGGTGGGGAGCTGTGGACGGCCGCCAACCTCCTGAGCATGTTGGGTTTGTCTTAGGGGCGCTTAGCTGTCACTCTCTTCTGGGAGGCGGGATGCTGCCCCGTTATATGTGGGGAAAGGCACGTCTTGTCACACAGGAGAGGCCGGGGTCAGGTGTCTCTGACAGCCAGAATCTGTCTCGACAAAGTCACAAAGTCTGCCTTCCCTGAAAGGGTGAGCCCCAGGTTCAGGCCCCTTGTGGGGGATCCCTCCACCGCTGCCCTCCTGTTCCTTCCGGGTTTCCATCTCCCCACTGCCGTCTCTTTTCCCTCCTCACAACCCTCCGCTTCCTCCCCAGGCCTCACCAACGTGCTGGGCTCCCTCGTCTCTTCCTACCCGGTCACAGGCAGCTTTGGACGGTAAGTGGCCGCGTCCCTCCTCTGCTCCTGGGGGAGGGCCTTCGCCCACGTGCAACTGCTTTTTGCTCCTGTCCTGGTTGGGGGCGTCTGTCATCCCTCTGTCCGCTGTTGACCGGATGCAACAGGGCTGGGGGCCGCTGTCCTCCAGGGTCCCCTGGCTCCTGCGTGCCGACAGACGGCAGCGCAGGTCAGCCCTAGAGAGCTCCCTGTGCGTTCTCCGGTCCAGGGCTCATTCCTGACGGGACCTGGCACAGGAAGGACAGTGGCTCTGCCCTGAAGAGGTCCAGACCCGGGGCCCCTCTGGGTCAGGATGGCAGGGTGGGGGTGACCCGTGGCTTAAAGGAGAAGAGCAGGTGTCGCCCAGCAGGGTCTGGTCCCCAGAGTCAAGGACTCCGCCCTGCTCAGTGTGGCCCCTCTGGACGGGAAACAAGACAAAGTGGGTCGAAATCTCGAAGGCCTGGCCCTTTTTGGTTGTGTTCTTATTGTCAGTGACAAATACGTATCACCTAAAAACACAACAGGATGGATCGGGCACAGCTGCCTGTGGCTGTGCCCTAAGTCACCTGGCCTCGGTGCCCCCACCCCACCCCTGCTTCCCAGGCCGCGCTCGGAGCCACTGGCCCTGGGAGATCAGCCACGGCCACGTGGACAGAGGCCACCCCTTCCCCTCCCGGCCCCCCCTGTTTCGTTTTTTCTTTGCTTTCCGGGCGGGTTTTGACGGCCCGTTGGGGGTTTTGCCCCCCGGGGGGGGGGTTGTTGCCGGTTGGGCCCCTTGTTTTTTCCCCTTTTGCCCTTGTTGTTGGGGGGGAGGCCAACAGCTAGAGACGGCCCTGCTTAGTGGGCCACGTCTGCTGGAGCCACATGGGGACTGGGGGCCGTGGTGCTCATCCACCCGCCCCCCCTTGTCCCAGGCGAGGCTCCTCTGCACAGGGGACTGCTTGCTGGGTGGGACCCTGACCCCCAGGTCACCGGTGCCCCGTATCCCACAGGAGCGCTGGTGTTGCTGTCCCTGAACTACCTGACCTCCCAGTTCTACTACATCCCCAAGGCCGCGCTGGCCGCAGTCATCATCATGGCCGTGGCCCCGCTGTTTGACACCAAGATCTTCTGGACACTCTGGCGCGTTAAGAGTACGTGTGTCCTGTCCCTGGCGAGGAGGGGCCAGGGTGCGGCGCCTGTGACATGGGGTTGTGCTTGATGCTGCACAGCCGGGGGCTGGAGCTGGGAAGTTAGGTGGTCCCAGGACAGAGGAGCGAAAGGCCAGGAGGCGGCCGCAGAGGTGGCCCATGGCTGGCAGGCCGTGGCTGCTGGGACCAGCTGCAGCTCCTCCTGCCTGAAAGGCTGCTGCACAGCTCCGCGGGGTCCTGGCGCAGCTCCGGCGTGGGGCGGCCCCACCTGTCCCCACCCCACCCGCCTCTGGCTGGCCCAGCTGAGGGGGGACTTCCCGGGGGACCAGCAGGGTCCAGCACATCCACTGCCCTTGCTACGCTGGCCCCAGTGCCTCAGGGTTTCCTGAACCGGCTGTGCCTTCAGTGTAACAGATTTCGTTTTGTTCTGTGTGTGAAAGCAGCCCTGAAAGGGTTTGTGTAGCTTATTTGGCAGTTTTGGGTCAGCCCTGGCAAGTTGCCACGTGGAAGGTCCTTGGTATATTGTTGCATCTGATCCTTAGAACAGGCCTGGAGCGTCGTGCCCTCGTGCAGTACAACAGACGCCACCGATGAAAGCGAGGTTCAGGGAGGGTGGGGATGTCTGAGTCACGTGTGTCGGTGGACTCCACCCGGAGCTGACCACCAAGCTCAGCTCTTTGTCCCAGGACACCTCCTCCTTGGCCAGGGGGCTCCAGGGCTCATGTGACCCTCCACCCACTTCTCAGGCCGGCTCTGTGCCCGGCCCCCCTTTGGTGCCGACGAGCCCCTGCCGTCCTCCTCCTCCTGTCCCGGCAGGTCTTGACCGTGGCTCTGCAAAGACGGGGAGGGGATTTGACCTTGAGCCATAGCCCCCATCCCCACGGCATGGCGTCTTTGGCAGCTGCCGTCCTCAAATCCCCAGAATGAGTCCCCTTGGGGGCCACTCCAGGTCCACGAGTGTCCTCCTCAGCATGGAAGAGGCCGGGAAGCGTCCTCCTGGGTGTGGGGGCTGAGCCGGGCCTCGCGGAGGAGGGCGCGCCGCTCAGCCGCACCCCTCTCCTAGGGCTGGACCTGCTGCCCCTCTGCGTGACGTTCCTGCTATGCTTCTGGGAGGTGCAGTACGGCATCCTGGCCGGGGCGCTGGTGTCTGTGCTCATTCTCCTGCACGCCGTGGCCAGGCCCGGGACCCAGGTACCAGCCCGCCCGGGGGAGGGGGAAGCACCCCGTGGACAGGACGCCTCACCCCTCAGCACGACTCTCTCGGGTCGTGAGCTCACGGAGTGACTGTGGCTGCGGCCGCTGCTGAAGGTGACCGCTCGCTGGCGGGCAGGCACACCCTCTGGTTACAAACCACGGCGCCCACCGCACTGCCCGCCGGCCGTGGGGGATTCCTGCCAGCTCCGCGCTCCCCGTCACCTCCAGTGCGCTGGGCCTGGGTCGGGGCTTCCTGCCTGGGACGAGCCACACCTGGCAGAGGCCGCCCTGTTGGACCCGCGTCCAGCAGCCTCTCGCTTCCCTCAGGTGTCCGAGGGGCCGGTTATCGTCCTGCAGCCAGCCAGCGGCCTGCACTTCCCTGCAGTTGAGGCCCTGCGGGAGGCGATCGTGAGCCGGGCCCTGGAAGGTACGTGGGCTGGGCCGAAATGGAGAGACGGAGCTGAGATCATCCCAGCCAGGAGGATTCGGGGTGTCTGAGTGCACAGGGCCTGGCCTAACACCTGCTCTGCTCTGTGCTGCAGCCGGGGTGGCAGTTCCCCACACGTTGCTCCTCCGTTGCCCCCGAGGTCCTGTTCCTCCTCCTGGGGAGCCAGTGGGGGGCCCAGGGGCCTCTGGTCCTGGGAAGGAAGCAGCGGCTACTGTCCCCAAACAGCTCTTGTCCCGGGAGCACTTGCTGGCCTCACTCTGCCCCTGGCCAGTGCATCGGGCTGCTTTGCCCGGCGTGACCGGCTCGGGCCTGTCTCCCCAGCGTCCCCCCCTCGCTGCCTCGTCCTGGAGTGCACCCACGTCTGCAGCATCGACTACACCGTGGTGTTGGGGCTCGGCGAGCTCCTCCAGGACTTCCATAAGCAGGGCGTCAGCCTGGTCTTCGTCGGCCTGCAGGTAGGTGAGCCAGTCGGCAGCCGCCGTGTGGCCTTCCTGCCAGCCCCACGTTCCTGGGCCATGATGTTGCCCAAGGGTGGACTGCCCAGCCCCTCCGCTGGCTCTGGCTCTGCCTGGTTCCCGTACCCATCCGACCTTCCGCCCCCTAACCCTGTCAAATGGGGAGTGGCAGCCCCCTGCCCTCCATGGGCTCACGTGTGTGGCCTCATCTCTCTTGCGGTCGATGCCAATCCACGTTCTCTGCCACGCTGTACTCAGTGCTGGGGACACAGGATGAGTGAGAGCTGGTCCCTGTTCTTGGGAGCTATGGTTTAGGAAGCAAAACACACATAAGCATAGAATTGTGTGCAGAGAGGTGTTGTAGGGGCTTCAGAAGGCTCAAGAGGACAGGTTTCTGCGGAGACCGTCCTGGCAGGGCACTGGTGAAGATAACAGGTCGGGTTTGTTGGACTCGGTTCCTGCAGCTCTCAGAAGCCCCAGGCCGGGGCTGTTCGCCAGCGCTGCTCTTGTTCACGTTAGAGTAAGACCAAGAGGGTCACAGCCTCACCTGGGAGCATTCCGGGCAGTGCAGGGCTGATGTCCTGGGGGAGTGGCCGGGGATAGCAACAGGAGGGGTGGCTGTCATTGTAGTTAAGTGTCCTCCCTGCCACGTCTTACGCGGTGGCATGTGGGGGACGTCAGCGTGTCCCCCAGGCTTGCGGAGGAGATGTTTGTGAACTAGCCGTGAAACAGGTGCCGCTCGGACCCAGCACGCGGGTGTCGGCACAGCGGGCACTCGGGGTTTCGTTCACTCTCCAACCAGGTGCCAGGCCCATGCTCTCCTCATCCCCCTGCCCAGTCGCAGTCACCCAGGCCCAGAGAGGCTGAGTGACTTGCCCGAGGTCACACAGCGAGGGTGGCAGGCTGGCTTCAGACTCGGGGCATCCAGGGCTTTGCTCAGCACCTTCCGTCCTGTGTCGTGTTCACAGCGCACGTGTCTTCGTGGTCTTTGGAGACAATTCCTTTAAAAACACGCCCCTGTGGCAGCATCCCCTGGGGCAGGGATTCTCGCCACTTCCCCGTGTGGATGTGAAGCTGCCCCTTTCCAGGGGGTGCTAAGACAGGGTGTCCACGCAGGCCGCCTGCCCCGTGTGTCACAGGGGAGTGTCCCTGCCCTGGGTTAAAGTCTGTCTGTCCCTCAGGTCCCCGTGCTCCGTGTCCTGCTGTCCGCTGACCTGAAGGGGTTCCAGTACTTCTCCACCCTGGAGGAAGCAGGTGGGTGTGGTCGGATGCCCTCCAGAGAGCTGGGACAGGCCAGAGCAGGGTGGTGTCTCGAGAGCCAGTGGCTCTGGGACAGGGAGAGGAAGTGATCGCAGGCGGCTGGAGGTGCAGGGTGTCTGCTGCCCTGGGTTTGCAGGCCCAGGTGCTGCCCCGTCCCCATCTTCCGCGCAGGCCTCAGCCGAACGTCTCAACTGCGGCAAGAGTGAGGGCCAGCGGAGGGGGTGGGGCGGGGGGTTCGTGGTCGTGGAGGCCCCTTCCTTCTCTGGGACGTGTTTTTTCTGACAAATGGATGCATCTGGGTAGAATCTGAGATCATTCTAGAAAGTTCCGCCAGGAGGAACCACCCTGCTGATTTCTGCCACCGTTGGTTAGTTTTACCTGTTCTAAAATTCGATAAAGACTCCTCTTGCGTCTGGGCTGGGCTCACCCTCGCTGTTGCTAGGCGCAGCTCAGTGCGGGAGGTGGACAGACAGGCGGGCCTGGCTGCAGGGTGGAACGTCCCGGAGCAGTGAGGGGATTAGCAGTCACGTAGACAGTAGTGACGTGCTTGGAGAGACTTAGGTGAGACCTTTCGCGGTTAGGGATGCCAGCCTGTGTGGGCCCCGCCACCCTCCGGTGTGCCAGGGTCCTGAGATGCCAGCCTCTCACCCCTTCCCGTGAACGGGCCCATCCTCTCTTCGCCGTTTTAGTGCTGGAACAACTTGTGTTTTCTGCAGAGAAATACCTCGGGCAGGAGCCAGGGACCCAGCCCTACAACATCTGCGAAGACTCTGTTCCGGAACTCAAGGCCGCCCTGCTGGAGGCTTAACGGAGCCGCCACGGGCGTCCAGGTGCGAAGGAAGGGTGTCCCGGAAGGTTCTCGTCACTGTGATTTGATGCTGGATACCGCCCGACAGACACGCTGGCCTGGTGGGCTGACAACAACCTGAGCAGGTGACCCTGGGGGAGGAGAAGGAAGCCCCGTGTGGACCCACAGGTGGGACTCGCCGGCTCCCTGTGCGACAATTGGAAAAGTACCTCCCTGCTGTTCCCCGGCATGAACCTCTTTGGAAGAGAGGTGTGGAGAGAGCCTTCTGGAGTGACAGACATGTCAGAAAGGAAGGAGCAGGGTTTCCAGCCTGTGCCGGGGGCGGCGTCCTCAGCCCCCAGCACCTGCCGGGATCTCGGGTGGGTTCCACCTTCGCACCAGGCAGTGGCCGGGGAGGGGCGGGGAGCGTGGCCATCTGGGAGATGGGTCTGCTCCCGATGGTGGCGTTTGTGCTGTTTTAGGAGAGAAAACCAAGGTGTGCCAAATGACTTAAAGTCGCTATTTAAAAATAATTTTGTGATTTTTAAATGAAAAAGTTAATAGCTTTGGTGATTTTGTAAAAATCATGAACACTTATTGTAAAAAATACAGGAAATCATTCCCCGCCAGCCTACTTTGGTGATCACTCCAGACCCCCAAGATGCATATATGTCTGTCACCATGTGGACGTACTTTTACAGTTTTACATACATGGGATCATTTCATACGTGGTGCTCTGTAGCTCACATATTTCATGCAGTTGTTTGCTGTGAGGTATTTATTGTGATAGTAAATAGTATTAGAATGTGTGATTCTCACTATCTACGTATTTTGTTCGGTATGTGTACCCTAATTAGTGAGCCCTCTGTTCCCCATGTGCACGGGTTATGGACTGAACTGTGCCCCCAAAAATGCTGCAGTTGAAGCCCCACCTGCAGTGCAACCCTGTCTGGAGACAGGGCCGTTAGGAGGGAATTAGAGTTAAATGAGGTCACAGGGTGAGGCCTGGAGCCGGTAGCGTTAGTGTCCTTAGAAGGGACACCGGAGAGCCCTGTCTCTCCAGCTCACACCAAGGTCTCAAACCTGGGCTCGCGTGACTGCGGATTCTCCAGCCACTAAGCCCGTCCTGGCCTGTGGGCGCACGGCCGCTCCCTTGCCGCCTCGTGGCCGAGGTCAGGCCAGCGGGTACACGTGGGCCAAACTGTGTCCCCCAAAAGCCGTGTGTTGAGTCCTCACCCCCAGTACCTCCGAACGTGGCCTTACTTGAAAATAGGGTTTTGCGTTGGAATTAGTTAAAATGAGGTCACAGTGGGGAGTCAGGGGGCCCTAATCCATGTGAGTGGTGAGTTGGTCACAGACACAGAACAGCAGAGATGGGATGACACAGCCGCGAGCCCAGGAACGCCGAGGCAGGTCCGCAGCCCCAGGAGCCGGGGGACAGGCCAGGACAGATGCGCCCTCACGGCTTCCATGGGAATCAGCCCTGCCGCCACCCTGACCTCCAGCTTCCAGCCTCCAGGGCTGGGAGACGGTGACTTTCTGTTTCAACGGCCCAGCCTGTGGTCCTTCGTGACAGCAGCCCTGGCCAACACGCAGGGTAAGAGACGCGTGGGACCTCTGCGCCGTTCCTAAGTGCGGCCAAGGAAAACCTCCCGTCTCCCTTCTCTGCACCCCTCCCCCTTTGTGGCCGGCTGCGGTGGAGATGATTCTTCTTTCCAACTCTCCTGGAAGTGGACAGAACACTCCCTAGCTCATTCTATGCGGCTGGTATTACCCTGATGCTAAAACTAGTTAAAAACATCACAAGAAAACTACCGACCAATCCATATCTCACGAATATGGACACAAAAACCCGTAATAGTAGCAAACACAAAATACGAGCAAACAGCATCCAGCAACATATAAAAAGACCCGAACACCACGATGAAGTGGCTCCTGGGAATCCGAAGTTGGTCCAATGTCTGGAAATCGGCTAATGCGATCCATCATATCAGTGGAATAAAAAAGACCGTGTAGTCATCTCCACAGATGCAGGAAGCGCATTTGACAATATCCAGGACCATCCACTCTTGAAAACGCTCTGACAAATTCAGAATAGAACAGAACTTCCCCACTCAGACACAGGGCGTCTGTGCAGAGCCCACAACTAACAGCGTGCGTAACTGTGTGCACGAATGCTTTCCCGAGATCAGACAGGACTGGAGTATCTGCTCTCACCACTTCTGTTCAACATTGTGCCGGAGATTCTAGTAGGAGAAATTAGTTTTTTTAAAGGCATCTAAAATGGATAGGAAGAAGTAAAACTGTCAGATGACATGATCGTATATGAAGAAAATATAGCTATTGTATATATGTTAAATACACATACACACATGTTAACAGAAAAAAAGCCAGACTCTTTAATTTTAAAGAGATTTACTCTGAGCCAAATTTGAGGACCATGACCCGGAGCCATGTCCAAGAAGCCTTGAGCAAGTGGACTCCTGTGGCTGGGTTAGTTTGGTTTTATACATGTCAGGGAGACAGGGGTTGCAAGCAAAGTCATAAATCAATGTGTGGGAGGCATACCTTGGTGGGCCATCTCGAAGCGGGGGCCTTACAGGTTACAGGTGGGTTTAAAGATTCTTTGACTTGTAACTGGTTAAAGACATAAAGCTTTGTGTAAAGGCTTGGAATGTTTCAACATAAGGAGCTGTTAATTGGAGATAAGTCACTGTACATATGTTTGGTGTGTAAATTGAGGACCTGCAGGTGTGTCTTGCATACCCTTAGGCCTGTTGGTGGGTTACAAAGGATGTCCCCAAGAAGGGAGGGGGCATGGTGAGGCATGTCTGACCTCCCTCCTCCTGGCAGGCAATTTAGTTTTAGGATATTCCTTTGGCCACGAGGGGGTCCGTTCATCCAGCCGGTGGGGGGTGAGCCTTGAGATTTTATTTTAGTTCACACACACGTGCAGTCCTCCCGCAGTATTTACAGCGGCCTGTTCACACCTTCCAGCCACACAGGACAGCATCCGGGCACCACCTTCCGCCAAGCTGCCTTCCAAGATTTAATACTCCAGGTGCTTCTACCAGCCAGGCGGGGTTACCGAAAGCTCCGTCACTCGTCCTTGAGGCCGGATCACAAGAATGAGGAGGAAGGAAAGAGAGTCTACTTTGCTGGCAAAAGAGGAAATAGGGTAGGCCTTCTTGTCTCAAAATCCCAAATTTCCTACACGTGGGCAGAAATACAGAGCTTTTAAAGGGAGGGTTCTGGGCTTCAGGCAATTACTGCGGTTAACTATTCTAGTCCCATCTCAGCCAAAGACAAAGCCTGTGAACTCCGCGGCCGCCCACCTAGGGGCTGGTGGCACCACCTGGGAGTTTTAACGAAAGACTTAACCTGCCCCAGGGATGCAGGCTGCAGTTCCCAAAAGAGTGGGGGAGTTTTAAAAAGAGAGAAAATCTTTCTGCCCCTTTTTTTTCCGGGCCATTCCCTCTCACCACGGGGTGGGTGGGGGTGATGAAACTAGTCAAGTCCAACCCAGGACGCTGCAGGCAAACCAAGCCAGAAGAAAGTAGGAAAATGAAGCCCACCAGGGTCACGGGTGACTCCGGTGCTGTGGTCAGGGGCCTGGTGATGCCCACGTGAGGTCTCCCGAGGACCACCGGTCCCAGCCACAGTTTGCTCTTCCGTCTGCACGGCCGGAAGCCCGCGGTGGGGACACCATTCAGTGCTGATGCGGGACCGTTTTGGCCCCCACTGTTTTAACCTGGGCAACATTTGACCCTGGGACATTTTTTTACTTCATGAGGTCAAAGGAGCATGACCCCCATTCAAGAGTGTTCAGGCCCAAAACATAACTGGCTCCTACCAGCCAAACGTAGCCCCAACCCGTTTGCACCCAAAGCCCATTTAATGAACAGCTTAACCGCCCGTCTCTCTCACGTGAGCTGTAAGGGCGGCCCTGCTGAAGTAACAGGAAAATACCGAATCTGGCAACTTTGGCACGAGCCTGACTGCATCGGAGACAGCAAGTCTCCGGGAACAGAGAAAAAGCAAGACAGACAGACACCTTGACACAACAATTACTATTTTTTCCTTCTCTCTTTGTCCCCATAAAAGCTGCGGCCACGTGGCCTCGCTGCTGGCACCTCCCTTCTCCTTTGGGCTGCCACGTGTCGCCCTGCTCGCTTCCCCTCCCTCCTTCTCTCTCTGCTAAAAGGACAAAATAAAGTTTTTGCTTCTATATCTTACTCTCTGCATGAGAAATCTTTCTCCACCCGCGCTGAGGCTTTTCCGCCCTAACACAGACGAGTTGTTGCATTTGCGTTCTCTCTGTGCGGACATCATGGCCACAGTTAAGATCTGAAAGCTGACTGGCGAGCAGCTGCCACCAGCGCCGGGACTCTGGCCCTTCCTGCCCTGCAGTTTTTGTTCACATAGTCCTGGAATAAATGGGAGGGCTCTATTCATTCCTGCGCGTCTCACAAGCCCTGCTTTGACACAGGCTGTGAGCCCGGGGACCTCTTGCAGAGCAGGGACACAGAGCTGTGGCCTCAGAGTGGAACAGTGTGGCTCCAGGCCAGGGCCTTCCTGCACAAGGCCCATTGTTCTTGCAAACTCTGGGATCCAACCTCCCCCGCACTTAGCTCCCTGCGAAGTGTGCCTCTCTGTCATGGCCCTGGGCTGGCAGGAAAGCGTATGTCCACTCCTGCAGCAGCTCTGCTAAGGCGACATTAGGATTACCAAGATCTTCTTCTAGAGAAGTGCAGCTTGAGGTGTGTTTTGGGCCTGACTTTCTGCAACCAGAAGGTCAAGCAAGTTTCAGATGCTACAACATCCTCTGGACCAAGAAGAGGGTCTACGTCAGGTTTCTACGATGGAGTGGGCAGAGCTGGGCTCGGCCCTTGGAAGACTGTAGTCTGATCTAAGCGGAGCAAGACACCCTTCAGTGAGTTGAGAAGTACAATGACAAGGACAGGGGGCTGAGGGGCTCGGCGGTGGCCCAGGGCAGCTGTGAGTCAGGGGGCTCCTCTGCTGATCTCGTGCAGGCTTCTCCCCAGTGGATCTTGCACAGCCCTTTGCGGGCACGGAGCCTTCCTCCTGGGGGAGCAGCCCAGAGTCAAGGCTGCCGCACCCAGGGAACCGTCCTTCAGCAACGGGGTGCAAGGCAACAACTACTGTGAGGGCCTAGCTAAAAATAATGATAATAATCAGTAACTGTCCCCCTGTAATTGCCACTCTGGAGCCAGCCATGCAGCTGGTATCCATAAAGATTCTTCACTTCTCCCCACACCCGGTGTCCATAAAGATTATTAACTTTCTCCCTAGATAACATCACCTTTCCGAAACCTAAAGGTAGTTTTCAAGATCCCTCCAGGCCCCGCATTCCAGTGGATCCATTGGCCCCCCCCAGACCAGCGGCCACACCAAGAAACCATCTCACCTGGAACTGTGACCCCAGGGACAGGAGCAGCATGAGAAGATGATTTCTACATCCCTATAATTTGGCCCCAATTAACAAACCTAATTGCCTTAATCCCTTGCCTGCCAAACTATCCTTAAAAACCCTGCCCGCCCCAAGTTCTCGGGGAGGCGGATTTGAGAAATGTCTCCTGCATGCCGCTTAGCGCTGTGCGGAATAAAGACTCAGTGTATCGGCTGCTTCCTGGGCAGTGGGCAAATGAACCCGGTTTGGTGGCCACAGCTGCAGGTGACCCCACCTGCAAGAACCTGCCACCTTGCATCACACCCTCCATCTGCCTCGTTGAAAGGGGCGGCCTTGCAAAAATATTTAATAACAGGAAAATATCTAATCCCACAATTTCCCCAGTAACAGTTAACAAATAGCCCTGTGAGTTCACTCACTAACAGGCACCTGCAGGAGTTCTGTTTTGCACAACTTCTGACAAGCGGAATGGACGGAAAAGAGATGTAACTCTCCCTCTTTCAAATGGTTTTCTGAGAATCTGCTTTTACAAAGTAAACAGCAGGAGAACGAGCTACAGTCTCAACCACATCTCGGGGACAGAGTCACATCTCCTGTGATAATCCCTTCTCCAAGGAAGGCAGGGAACCAACTCCTGGACTTTGACATCTTGGCGCTGTTATCTACCTGCCGCCAAGAGGGAAAGGAAGGAGCGCAGACAGCGGTTCCTGACTGTACCTGCCGTTCTACAACCCCTTCAAACAGCCCCGTAGCTGGTTGTCAGGGCAGCACACTCTTCCCCTTTCCGCCTCCCTGCTGGTCCTTTCCCAGCGACCCCCACCCCCGCACCCGGGGAAAAGTCAATAAACATTTTCTCTGCGTCCTAATCTCTGTCTGGAGAAACCTTTCTCAAAACCTCGTGCACCGGCATTGCCAGCTCGCCCCTCCTTCCACCATGGCAGGGCCCGGTCCCTGCGCCCTCCAAGCCATTGCTGCCGGATCCAGGCTCTGCCCTACAAAGGGAACCCCGCCTGCCATGGTCCGTGTAATTTCTCTTTTCTGTCTTATTTTCTGATTGTATTAGCGCCTACATTTCATTTATGTATTCCTTGTATGCAATATTATTTTTATTATCTAAAAACATTGCAGGCATGTTTCAAGGTCTACCTTCGTTGCACGGGACGTAAGCTTTTGCATCTTTCCTTGCCTGTGTCTGGACTTGCTTCTGTGGGTTTAGTTGCCTTGTTGACATCACTACTCACTACCAGGTTCTCGGCTCTTGCAGGGGGACGCTCTGCAGCACCCCCACCTCTGAACACCTGGTGGCTGTGCCTGCACCTGTCAAAAGAGGACGTCCACGGCAACCACACACACAGACCGACTGGGAGAAAGTAAAAAGCGGCAGCTCCTTCCTTGCACCCAGCCCCCTCTTCTGCAAGTTGAGTGCTTGTGTTAGTCGCGATGCTCCAAATTCCTCACCTGGATCCACCCTACAGCCTCGCCCTGGGTGAGCTGGTTACACTGGACTCTAATAAGGGCTTAAGGGGGCTCCTTTAAAGGCGGTAACTGATAATCCAGCCTGAAACTTCACTTATCCAGAGCCATAGATCAAGTTGGGAGTGCAGAGTTGTCGTCTTACTTCCTAAGGCTGGATTTAAAAATCTCTTTGCCGTCCCTACTGGAAGGGTGAATGAATGACCCAAAGGACACGTTTCACACACAGGCTATGTGGGGGCAACACGGCTGGTTTATTCACCCGGGTGCGAGTGGGCTGAGTCCAAAAAGAGAGTCAGCACAGAAGGGGGTTTAGCGAGGTTTTTATAACCAGGGACAGCTGACCCCCTCCCACCTGCCCTGTTCAGTTCTTTGTTTCTGGGCCAAACTGGCAGATGAAAAATTGCTTCCTGCAGCAGAGGACGGGGGTAGGGGGGGCGCAGAACAGCTGTTTGTAGTAAATTCTTCTACCGACCAACTCCTATGACCCCTTTGCCCCGGTCGCATCCATCCTGCTCTGGCGGTGTCCTTATCAGGAGAGCTAGGGAGGGACAGCCTTGGTCTCCATCAGGGAGGGAGGGGGAGGAGTGCTGGCTGCAGCTGCCAGTCGGACCTAGTAGGGAGAGATAAACTTCGTCTCCATCAGGGAGGGAGGGAAGGGACTCTGGCTGCAGCTGTCAGATCTACAAAGTCGGGGACTCCCCAGACTCTTGCGGCTGTTGTTTTACAAGCCTAAGTTTTGCATTAACCACATTCTGTCCTACATATACTTTTCGGGTTCCCACCTGGAACAAACCTAACACTCACCATTCCTCTAAGGAGTAGATAAGGATAGAGAGAAGGAGGTTGAAGGGACATCCCCTGGGGGCATTAAAATGGCCTTACAAATCCAAAAGCCACCCTCCTTTGTGGGGCCTGGTCTCTCCCTGGGAGGACTCTGATTCTTAAAGGTTGTGTTGGGTTTTGCAGTTAAGGCCGGATCAGGAAGCAGACTCAGCCTGTGACTTGTCCAGGCTGTGCATCTGGTAGAGCCAGTGTCCCTAGACCCCACCAGGCTGCGGTGCCCTGGTGGCCTAGCACGCCCTGCTGGCCCCCGCCCCTGAGGTGGTGACTCTGCTGGCCCTTCACAGACTCCCTGTGACTTTGGGACAGGCTGGTGGGGCAAGGCTGCCACGCCTCCGCTCCTGGACAGGGCAGTGCCTACCCTGGGCTGCTGCTGCCCTTCAGGGCACACCCAGGAGGGGCCACGGCCACTGGAGCTAGCTGTGCTGCTGGTCTGGGTGTCCTGGTCTCAGCCAGCACTCTGCTGGTGTCCCCCAGACCTGACAGGTGGCATGGGGCAGGACCACATTCTCCCCTCTCTTGACATTCCTGTAAGGGGATCCCAGCATGGGCTGCTTGCAGTCCAGGGAGCCATCCCTCCGGGTCCTGACGACACCCTCTCCCACCAGGACCAGGAGTGCAGCCTGTGGCCGCCCTCTGACAGCTCGGCTTTGTGATGGGGTCCAGGCAGTCCCGCCTGGCGCCCCCTTCTCCCAAGAGAAGCTCTCTCTTGTGGGGCCCCTGCCCTAGTGGGGGACCCTGGATGAACTGGGCAGTGGGGTGGCTGGGCAGGTTGGGCTTTGTGATAAACACAAAATACTCAGGACCAGAGCCAAGTGCCCCAAGCACTGCCTGGAGCTCAGATGTCAACCTGGAGACTGAATGCCAAAGAAGCCAGCCCTGTAAGGGGTGCGGGCACTGCAGGAGGGGCACCCCAAGAAGGACAGAGCTGGGGGCGCCTGGCACAGAAGGAAGGACAGCCTGCGTGGAGAGGGTGGGGAAAGAAAGAGTCAGAGAACTGGGCCGGGGAGCCTGCGGCCTTGCAAGTTAGCAATGACGACCACAGCCCCGCGCGGCGGCCCAGGCTCCCTCCAAGAGCTTTCAGGGGAGCTGGGAGGAGAGAGGAAGGTGGCTGGGACGGTGAGCACCGAGGCGCCTGCCATACCGTTATTATTAACCCTCCAAGGGCCCTGGGAAGCGGCACTTTGAGCCTCACAGATGAGGAAACTGAGGCACAGAGGGGGCGGGGTGCTGGCGCGGGCCGAGGTGGTCTCTCCATGGCCGGTGCCTGAGCGCCCAGCGCGGGGCCGAGAAGTGTCCACCGCCCTCTGCCGCAGCGGTCACTCGGTCCGGTCCGCACAGGCTCCGACCGATGGGCCTTCCTCCGCCACGCTCCGAGTGGCCTGCAGCGGGGCCGAGTGACCCGCCTCGCGTGCGCGGCCCTGGACACCGTCCGAGGTGCTGGGCGCTCGGGAGACCCGGGGAGCAACAGCGCGCGCGCGGAGGGACGGGCCGGGTCGGGGAGCGGGGACGCGTCCCGGGGGTGCGGCCCGCAGGGCGCGGTCTGGTGGGTTCGGCATGCCGCGTCCAGTGCGTGCGCGGGGGCCTGCGGGCCGGGGGGCGGGGCCGGCCTGCGCGTGCGTGGGTCCCGCGCGCCGGGTCCCGCAGGGCGGGGTGCAGGGTCCCGCGGGCCGGGTGCGCGGCGCCTGCGTCCTGATGCGCCGGTGTCCGGCCGCCGCCCTCCCGCCTCTTCCTGGCCGCTCCAAGTTTCCGTTTCCCCTCCGGGGCCGGGTCCCGCGCAAAGCACTCCCAGGACGCCGGCGACAGCCCCGCCGTGCAGGGCGCCCCGGATCGGCCCCAGCGCGGGCAGAGGAGCTCCCGGCGGGGGTGCCCGGGCGCGGACCTGCACCTGGACCGGGCCGGCCCACACCTGGCGCCTGCTGCTCCGCCCGGAATCTTGGCTTCACGGATTGCGGCACCTGAAAAGTGCAGCTGCAGAGGATACCGGGTCTTTACTCACAGTGAGTTCTCCGAGGAGGGCCTCGCCGACCCGAGCCGCACCCGCTGGAGCGCAGCGCCCCCCCAACCGGCGGGGCGGAGAACTCCAGGCCTGGCGGGAGGAGGGCAACGAGCAAGTGCAAAGTGGCCTCCCCGCCCCCGCTCTGCCGTCTTCGGTGGGGGGTTGGGGGATGGGCTTTGAATCTGTGCTTGGGGAAGAGAGCCGGAAATGTCAGCGAGCTGGTTGAAGAGTTGGGTGTCTGGGGCACTCGCCTCTGTCTTTAGGCCCCTCGTGCAGGCCGGGAGCAACAGAATGCTTTAGGGGGGGGTTCCTGAGCCTGTTCTGAGTTTTCTTGTCTGCGGGGAAGCGCAGCATTGGAGAAGGAAACACACTGGATGGAAAGAAAGCAGCCTGGGCAATGGGGAGTCATTGAAGATGTTTGAGTGAGGGAGTGCCCAGACCTCAGTGGTGGTTGCTTCAGGGGATGTGTAGAGGGGAGGGGCGGCATGGGGGCCAGGGCCTGGCTGTGGCAGGTGTGGGGGAGTTTTAAACTTTCCCTCTACTCTCTGAAGGAGAGATAATTTGAGTCTCTGAAATAAAATGACAGTAGACAGATGACGGGAGAAAAGGCGTACAAATTTATTATGTGCAAACTGGAGCCTCACAACACATAAGCCTGAAGCAGGAAGGGCCAGGGGATGGCAGTTTTTCCAGCATTGGGAAGGGGGTTGGGGTTGGGGGTCGTGGCCTCTGGATAAAAGCTTGTCTTATTACGCATATAAAGTCTCAGGGAATCTCCTGCCGCTCTCTGCTCTCCGGAGAACTGGTGAGGCCCCTGCAGTCTCTGGCCGACCTCTTGTCTCTGCTGACAAGACCGTCCCAGGTCCCTCTCTAAGCAGGTGCGGGGCCTCTGCTAGAATATGGGCTCACTGATGTCGAGTTCCTTTATAGCCACAGAAGTGTTTTCAGGTGGCCTGTCCATGTCTTCGTTTACTATGCAGGTGAAGCTAGGGAACCGCACACACCTCGGGCCCCCATCCCGGTCCTGCGGGAAAGAACTCCCAGTCTGGTGAGACCGAGCCTGCTCTGGCCACTGCTCCAGCAGTCGTCGTCCGAAGCCAGCAGGAAAGGGTGGTGGGTGGGTCAGGGTGCCCTTGGAACTCTTACCGTGGAGAGAGGCAGGTGGCCATGAGCTGTCTGCTCCCTCGTCCTGGGCGCAGTAAGGGGTCCTAGAGGCCAAGTGCCCACCCTGAGTCCCAGCCTTGACCTGGCTTAGCTGAGACCCTCACCCTGGTTTGATGCCGCCCACCACAGAGGCTGTTCTGAGGGCAGAGGGTCAGCGCAAAGCATGGGGGCTTCACCGGTGGCCCCGTGAGCCCTGGGCGTTTCTGTAGTGCTGTAAGAGCTGTCCCTGTGAGCTGGCCTAATCCTCCCCTGCAGGCCAAGCGCCTTGCTCCCGGCAGCCTCCCAGGTCTCACCTGCCTCGAGGCCCCCTCCTCCCCTCGAATTCTCAGCGGATGTGCTGGGGAAGTGACCCACGGCTTTTTGGCAGGGACAGCAGGGACGGTCTCAGACTCTGAGCACGGGGAGGCTCAGAGCCACTCAGAGCTCCAGGGCTGGGGGCGGGGAGTGGGCTGCAGGGGATGGGCATGCAGGTGAGGGAGGAGCTTGGGACAGAGCGGCCACGGGGACTGGCTGCAGGGGACGTGCCGGGTTTTGACTGACCAGGGGACCTTCTGGGCCACTGTAATTTCACTTTCCCAGAAAATGAAACCGAAGCCGGGCCTGGTCACATGACAGCAGGCGAGGTATATAATGGGCTGCCTCAGCCGCCTGCTCTTGCTTCCAGATCTGCAGCAGGGCGGACGCCGCCTCGAGAAGCCCCCAGCGGAGGCATGGAGTGTCCTTCGTGCCGGCACCTCTCCAAAGAGGAAGCCCCCAAGTTCTGCAGCCAGTGCGGAGAGAGACTGCTTCCTCCTGTGGCCCCCATGGCAGGTGAGGTCCCAGGGATGATGGAGACCCAGTGGGGACCCCCGGTGGTGGACAGCCAGCCTGTCCTGCCTCCTTTCCGGGAAGTGGAAGCTGTGGCCAGCAGGCAGCCCAGGCAGGGCCGGGGTCCTCTGTGGCTGAGATTCTGCTGAGAAGCACTTTCTTTAGAACAGTTTTGTCAGGTCCTTTGCTAGAGGTGCCTGTCGCTTTTTTAAACTTTCGGTTTCATTTCCTAGCGAGAACTCGGGGTTCTGCTTGCCCTTGGGAATGGGAAGTGTCTGGCTTAGAGGGTTCAGCGGGTGCCACTGGGGAGTGCGAGGTGTTGACGGGGGTGGTAAGGACTCTGCCTGGGTTTGTTTGTGAGGGACAGTGAGGGGTCCCCACAGCCCACCCAGGCCCCCTCCTGGCTCTGGGAGGCCCATGGAGAGACGAGGGGGAACACGGCGTTAGGTGGGCCCCACCTGCTGACCAGCTCCGGTCCATCCTCAATGTTGTTGGCTTCCAGGGCCTCAGACCGTGGTTCCCTCCCTCTGGGCTATTCTCCCGGTCTCTTTGGTGGCTCATCCAGTCCTGTGGTTTTAAATGCCACCCACATACTGGAAGCCCATTCATCCTTCCACCCTGAACCTCGCACCTGAACGCTGGCCACCCCGTGGCCTGTGCGCTGGGTGAAGCTTCAGCCCTTCCATGTGCAGAGCCCGGCTCCCCTCCGGCTCTGGCTGGTTCTTCCCGCTGTCCCCGCCTGAGCCCCAGCGCTGTCCCGGGGCCCTCTCCTTCCTTCACGGCCCACATTTGCCATCCTTCGGGGGTGACGGCAGGAGGCCCCTGCTGGTCCCTGATTTCCTTCCTGCCCTGCCTCTGACACTGAGCACAGCAGAGTCAAATCATGAACCCCCTCCCCAGAGTCCCTCCCCTACCAGTTTAACTCAGGGCACAAGCTGGAGTCTTTACACGGGCCCGCAGGGTCCTCCTGCCCGCCTCCCCTGCTGGCCCCCAGAGCCCACTGGCCTCTCTGCCCTCCTGTGTGCTTTGACCATACAGCTGCCTCTTCCCCTCTTTCAGTCTTTGCCACACTGCCACCTCTGGTGAGGTCCGCTCTGACCGCCCCATTTAAAGCCACCACCGGCCCTTCCCCCAGACGCCCAGGTGCACCCCCCCACCTGTTCTTTTCTTCTCAGAACCCTTGGGCCACACCAGCCTGTGGCTTCCTAGGGGACCTTTGCTCCTTCAGCACCGCTTCGTCCCAGGTTCCTCGAGCAGTGCCTGGCGCACAGCAGGTGCTCGGTATTTATTTGCTGCGTGCATCAAAGAAGGTTCATGAGACCGCGTGTATTTTCTAAATACGTGCCATGCGGGCGTGTAAGGGCCATACCTGTCAGAACCACAGCTGCCTGCCTGCCTCTGGGGACTCGACGGGGGTGGGTATAAGCCGCCAGTTTCCGCGTCACTCGTTTCTGTGCATGGGCGCAAAGCGCTCTTGTTACAGGTGTTTTCTCTAGGCTGAGAGGTGTGAGTGGCTGCTGCCTGTTGTCTTACTGATTTTCTTTTGCTGCTAAAAGAAAGTTCCTCTTTGAGGAGGAACTTGGCTGACACTCAGATTTGAGACTTTCATCTTTTCTTTCGGAATACCCGGGACTTGATGGGTCGCAGAGCTGCAGATACCTCTGGTAAGTGTCTGAGGGGCCGCTCCTGTTGTCACTTTCTTGCTGTTGAGTTATGTGTCATGGGATGGCTGAGCTTCGGGTCTCCAGAACGCCTGCCTGGGTGGAGGCCTTGGGAGCAGAGGGTCTTTGGAGTCCCAGAGATTACAATAAGAAAACTAGTCTGCCTTAGCCGGGCGTGGTGGCGCCTGTAGTCCCAGCTACTCGGGAGGCCGAGGCAGGAGGATCACTCGAGCCCAGGAGTTTGAGGTTGCTGTGAGCTAGGCTGATGCCACCGCACTCTAGCCTGGGCAACAGAACGAGACCCTGTTTCAAAAATGAATAAATAAATACATACACACATACTCACATAAAACCCAGTCTGCTAACCTGTGATGCGCCCAGCACTGCACTAAGTATCGAGGGAGGAGCTGTCGTAAATTCCCTTTCACAGATGGCTGAGTGTGAAGCACAGAGAGGTTCTGTCACTTGCCCACAGTCACACAGCTGGCAACTGGCAGAGACAGGATGGAACCCTCCAGAGCCTGTGCCCTGGCAGGAGCACGGCTGAGGTTTTGCTGGCCCCTGTGAAGCATGGGAAGGTGGGTGCTGGTGTGGGCTGCTGCCTGCCTGGGCTCGGTCCATGAACAGCTCTAGCCCTCGCCTCTGCGGAGTGTGATTAGGGGAGCAGGAATTAAGGCTGGGCCTCAGCAGCAGAGTTAGCTGCTGTCACAGGGGAGCAGGGCGGCCCCTGACTGTGGCCAGGAAGGGCCGTGCGGGAGAGACAGAGCCCTGAGGGGCTGCGTTTGGTCTCTCACCCTTTGGGAAGATGGACAAGCTCACTCGCATCCGCCGGGAGGGTCTTCCCGAAAGCCTCTTCCCTTCCCCGCCTTCCGTTTTGTGCGAGGGGCTCCGACAGGCCATGAGGGCGACGGACGTGTTCGCGGCAGAGCAGGAAACAGTGAAGGACTATGAGAACGTGGGCGTGTGGCATTTTTACAGAATGCCATTAAGTCTTCTCATACTTGAGCCAGAGCCAGCGGCTGCCTTCCAGGGGCGTCCATCCCGGCGGGCAGGGGAGCGGCGGGGCAGCCGTGCCCTCCTCACGCCCGGTCGGGGGACCTGGCTAGGGCCACTGACGAGGCAGCCGCTCCCACCTTCAGGCACTTGCAGGTTGACCGGGTGGCCCTGGGCTCGGGCATCCCAGACACTGGCTCCGGGTGCAGCAGGAGAGGGGCGCGCAGGCAGCCCAGCCCCCAGAGCCAGGCAGGGCGGGATCTGTGGGGCCAGTAGAGGCCTCAGTGCCATCTGCCCAGAGGCTCCTGGCTGCCTGGTCCTGGAGGTGTCTTAGGTGTCAGTGTGCTTGGATGAAGAGGTACCTAGAGAATTGGTAAAGCATGATTTTTGGATGCGTCTGTGAGCGTGTTTCCAGAGATTATCGCGTGAGTCTAAGTGGACTAGGGGAAGATCTGCCCTCAACGTGGGCAGACACCATCCCGGCATCATTTTTTCTAATTTTGGTAGAGATGGGGTCTTGCTCTTGCTCAAGCTGGTCTCAAACTCCTGAGCTCAAGAGATCCTCCCGCCTCTGCCTCCCAAGTAGCTGGGACTACAGGCATGAGCCACCATGCCCTGCTCATTTTTTCTTTTTGTAGTGATGGGGTCTTACTCTTGCTCAGGCTGGTCTCAAACTCCTGACCTCAAGTGATCCTCTTGCCTTGGCTTCCCAGATTGCTAGGATTACAGGTGCAATCCGCACCCTGCCAGAATTTTGTACGTTAATTTTATATCCTGCAACTTTACTGACTTTATCAGTTCTGAGTTTTTTGGTAGAGTATGTATATTTTTCTATATATAAGGTCATGTTTTTTGCAAACGGGGACAATTTGACTTCCTGCTTTTCAATTTGGTTGCCTTTTTTTTTTCGAGACAGAGTCTCACTCTGTTGCCTGGGCTAGAGTGCCGTGGTGTCAGCCTAGCTCACAGCAACCTGAAACTACTGGGCTCAAGCAATCCTACTGCCTCAGCCTCCCGAGTAGCTGGGACTACAGGCATGTGCCACCATGCCCGGCTGATTTTTTTTATATATTTTTAGTT